>NW_026068090.1:1621591-1669210 GCF_014885135.2 Alexandromys fortis
GGGGGAGGGAAATGGGAGGCTGGGAGGAGGCGGAAACTTTTTTTTCCTTTTCTCAATAAAAAAAAACATAAGAGAAAAAAAAATACTAAATAAGGCAGGCGGATCTCTGTGAGTTCGAGGCCAGCCTGGTCTACAAGAGCTAGTTCCAGGACAGGAACCAAAAAGCTACGAAGAAACCCTGTCTTGAAAATCCAGATAGATAGATAGATAGATAGATAGATAGATAGATAGATAGATAGATAGATAGATAGATAGAATACTGGCAAATCGAATCCAAGAACACATCAGAACCATCATCCACCATGATCAAGTCGGCTTCATCCCACAGATGCAAGGATGGTTCAAAATACGAAAATCTGTCAACATAATCCACCAAATAAATAAGCTGAAAAATAAAACCCATGATCATCTTATTAGATGCTGAAAAAAACTTTTGACAAAATACAACATCCCTTCATGATAAAGGTCTTGGAAAGAGCAGGGATATAAGGAACATACCTAAACATAATTAAGGCAATATACAGCAAGTCAACAGCCAACATCAAACTAAATGGAGAGAAACTCCCAGTGATTCCACTGAAATCAGGAACAAGACAAGGTTGTCCACTCTCTCCATACCTATTCAATATAGTTCTTGAGGTTCTAGCTAGAGAAATAAAACACCAAAGGGAGATCAAGGGGATACAAATTGGAAAAGAAGAAGTCAAACTCTCACTGTTTGCTGATGATATGATAGTTTACATAAGTGAACCCAAAAATTCTACCAAGGAACTTCTACAACTCATAAACACTTTCAGCAATGTAGCAGCAGGATACAAGATTAACTCAAAAAATCAGTAGCCCTCCTGTACACAGATGATAAAGGGGCTGGGGAAGAAATCAGAGAATCAACACCCTTCACAATAGCCACAAATAGCATAAAATATCTTGGAGTAACTCTAACCAAACAAGTGGAAGAAGACTTGTATGACAAGAACTTTAAATCTTTGAAGAAAGAAATTGAAGAAGACACCAGAAAGTGGAAAGATCTTCCATGCTCTTGGGTATGAAGAATTAATACAGTAAAAATGGCAATCTTACAAAAAGCAATCTACAGATTCAACGCAATGCCCATCAAAATCCCAGCAAAATTATTCATATACCTCGAAAGAATGGTACTCAACTTCATATGGAAAAGCAAAACACCCAGGGTAGCCAAAACAATCCTGTGCAATAAAAGAACTTCTGGAGGCATCACAATCCCTGACTTCAAACTCTAGTACAGAGCTACAATACTGAAAACAGCCTGGTACTGACATAAGAACAGACAGGAGGACCAATGGAACTGAATAGAAGACCCAGATATCAATCTACACATCTTTGAACACCTGATCTTTGATAAAGAAGCAAAAAATATCAAAGGGAAAAAAGAAAGCATATTTAACAAGTGGTGCTGGCATAACTGGATATCAACATATATAAGAATGAAAATAGATCCATATCTATCACCATGCACAAAACTCAAGTCTAAATGGATCAAAGACCTCAACATAAAGCCAGCCAGACTGAATCTTATAGAAGAGAAAGTAGGAAGTACACTTGAACTCACTGGCACAAGCAACCACTTCCTAAATATGACCCCAGCAGCACAGACACAGAGAGAAACAATTAATAAATGGGACCTCCTGAAACTGAAAAGCTTCTGAAAAGCAAAGAACACTGTCAACAAGTCAAAATGACAGCCTACAGAATAGGAAAAGATCTTTACCAACCTCACATCTGACAGAGGTCTGATCTCCAAAATATATAAAGAACTCAAAAAATCAGTCATCAAAAGAACAAATAATCCAATAAAAAAAATGGAGTACAGACCTAAACAGAGAACTCTCAACACAGGAATTTAAAATGGCTTAAAGACACTTAAGGAAATGTTCAACATCCTTAGTCATCAGAGAAATACAAATCAAAACAACTCTGAGATTCCATCTTACACCTGTAAGAATGGCCAAAATCAAAAACACTGATGACATCTTATGCTGGAGAGGTTATGGGGAAAAGGGAACACTTCTGCATTGCTGGTGGGAATACAAGCTGGTACAACCCCTTTGGATATCAGTGTGGTAATTTCTCAGAATATTAGGAAACAACCTTCCTCAAGACCTTGTAATACCACTTTTGAGTATATATCCAAAGAATACTCAATTGTACCACAAGGACATGTGCCCAACTATGTTCATAGCAGCTTTGTTTGTCATAGCCAGAACCTAGAAACATCCTAAATGCCCCTCGATCAAAGAATGGATAAGAAAAATGTGGTACATTTACACAATGGAGTACTACATAGCAGAAAAAAAAATGACAGCTTGAATTTTCAGGAAAATGGATGCAACTAGGAAACATTATTTTGAGTGTGGTAACCCAGACACAGAAAGACAATTATCACATGTACTCACTCATAGGTGGTTTTTAAACAGAAATCAAAGAAAACCAGTCTACAAACCATAATCCCAGAGAACTTAGACAACAATGAGGACACTAAGACTTACATAGATCTAATCTACATGGGAAGTAGAAAGTAGAAAAAGACAAGATCTCCTTAGTAAATTGGGAGCATGGAGACCTTGGGGGAGGGTTGAAACGGGAGGGGAGAGGCAGGGAGGGGAACAGAGAAAAATGTAGAACTCAATAAATATCAATAAAAATTGTATTAAAATTTTTAAAAAACCCAGCAATTGAAAATAAAAAGAAAAGAAAAATCTGGATACTGTATGTTATTGTGTTGTCTTTGAATTGTTTGACTGCTGAGGAAGGAGCAACAGCTGCTAAAAGACATTTGATTATAAATGCTGCTGGACTGATCCAAGCTATATATTTTGAAAATGCCCTGGATTCAAATTTTAAGTCAAAAGACATATTACTTCGAAGAAGAACTTTTGCTTTTGTTTCCACAGGAAATGAGAGGCTGTGGCTTCATTCAGGTTTGATCAAGGAAGAACCCCATGCACAATTTCTGACAGGAACAGGGATGGCCAGATGACCTAATGTCTCAGAGCGACTCTGTTGCCTCAAGACTGTTGGCTGAGATGATCTAGTCTCAAAGAATACTCCAGTCAGGACTTGACCATCATCCTTAATTTTCTTTGGTTACCCCCATAAGATTATCAGCACTCTCAATCAGCAGGAAGTAGCCTAGAAAACTACATCCACACTCCCAAAAAATGGATTATGGATGTTTGTCTTTGTTTAGTGTTGGTTATAAGTTGTTTTTGATAATGGTCAGGAAAAAAGCTAAACAAAGGAGATTAGATTCAGAGTTCTTGTTTTGAAAAGAAAAAAAGGGGAAGTGCTGTGGGATAATGCTCTTGTACTCTGTAAATATTTGTCACTTGTGTTGATTTAATTAAACGCTGACTGGACAGTAGCCAGACAGAAAGTACAGGTGGGTGACCAGACTAGGAGAATTCTAGGAAGAGGAAAGGCTCAGTCTACAGACGTCAGCCAGTTGCCAAGAAAACAAGACATGTAGAAAATGAGGTAATGCCATGGCCACATGCAATACATAGACTAATAGAAATGGGTTAATTGATGATGTAACAGCTAGCTAGAAATATGCCTGAGCCATTGGCTAAACAGTGTTGCAATTAATATACTTTTTGTGTGATTAATCGGGTCTGGTTGGCTGGGAAATAAAAGCACAGTCTCTGTTAACAAATGTAGGTCATTTGAAATGTACTATAAAGAGAGATCTTTTCACTAAAAACATTTTTTAAAGTTACTAGATTTCCTAGGCGCAAACATATCCTAAACAATGAGGTCCTTATTAAAAGACATAGAATTCGGATACCAGTATAACACTTGGGTTTAAGTTCTAGATCAGTTTGTTTGCTGTTTTTAGACAGGGTCTCATTCTACAGCCCTGGCTGGCCTAAATGAAGCTCAACCCATCCTTGATCTTGCCATAATACCTTGGCCTCAGCTTCTCATAATGCTGGGAATTATAAGGATCCACCATAACGCCTGGCTCAAGTTCAAGTTCGAGCAACATAACCATGTAGCACACCCACACGTTTTTATTGCTTCCATTCACTAATAAGAAGGTGAAAACACCAAGCTCCCAGGACATCATTCTTGCTGACTCGCTCCGCCTGGCTAGCTACTCTCACCGTCTGTTTCTCGGTATTTTCAGCCCAATAAACGCTACAGTGTCCCAGAGTCTATCCAGTTTCTCTCAATATTAGTTCATCCAGGCTCATGATTTAAATACATCACTATGCTGACAATTCCTGATCTTTTAAGATCTTTCCACACAGCTTCCCTAATCTTCAACTACTGATTGATTATACATTAGATATTTATAAACACTGTATATCTAATACATCCAAGAACAAACTTAATTTTCCTAGACTCAGTTCTGGCAAACTATTTAATCTCGTGAATGGTCACTGAAACATTGGTTCTTTTTTTTTTTTCTCTTACATTTCACAAATGTTTCATCAAGGAATTTTGTTTGCTTGAAGTTACAGAACAGAATCTGATCACGAATGACCTCCAGCATTGCCCCCATCTGGTGTACGCCACTATCATCTTGTGCCTGGATTAATGTAAAGGTCTCCTGACATCTGCCTCTGTCCTGTCCCTACAATACAATACCTACTACTTCAATCTCAACATCAGAAAACTAGGCAGAATTTAATACTGTCAGGCAGTATCAGTATCTACTTCCTTGTTATGGTACTATACAATAGATACATAGGGGTGTTGCCACTGGGGCACCCGAGTAAAGAATATGAGTGAGTGTTCTTTATATTATTTGTGGGGTGTTAAATTACATTTGCACAAAGGAGTCTTACTTAGCTTACTGAGTTTACTGTTTTAAAATGGAGATTATTGTTTAAAAATGACATCATAAAATTTGTAGGCAAATGGATAGAAATAGAAAAAAAATCATCCTGAGTGAGGTAAGACAGACTCAGAAAGATAAATAGGGTATGTATTCATTTATAAAGTATCATTAGCAATTAAGCAAATGATAACCAAGCTATAATCACTAGACCCAGAGACATTATGTAAGAAAGAGGGGTCCAGAGGGGACTCAGGAATCTCCCTGGGAAGGGCAAATGTCTTATGGGTGAACTAGGGACAGGTGAGGGGTGGAGATGGGGTGGAGGGAGAGAGTGTGGGGAGAAACAGTTGGCATATGTGGGGCACCTGAGGGTTGTGAAGAAACCTAGTGCAGTAGAAGTTTCCTGGAATCTATGAAAGTGACTGGTCATCTCTTGTAGCTAAGAAAGGCTTCCAGTGGTGGGACTAGAATGTGTTAATTGAGTTGTTGGCCAAGGAGGTTCTATGGAAATCCCCAAACAACCAGGCTTTTGGTAAAACAAAAAGTTGCTCTCTACAATCAGACAGTGGGACCCCATTGCCAAGGACAACACCCACACAATTCACTGAAGATGGAGATGTCTGTCGTGCTGGTACCGACCAGGAGCCCTCATTCCTACATTCTAGTCTCCTTGGTGCGGGAAGGTACTCTGCAGGCTACTGAAAGAGAAGTGTGACACCATCCCAGCCACAAAACCTTTGACCTACAATCTGTCCTGCTTGCAAATATGCTAGGGCGACAGTGGCACAGAACTTGTAGGAGTACCCAACCAATGTCTGATGTGACTTCACAAGAAGGAACCCATTCTTGATACTGCTTGGCTAACCAAGAATCAGAGACTCGATAGCCCAGAGAACTAGGGAAAATGCAAACACTTACTAGTCTGAAAAAAGAAATCAATAAACAGATTTCTAACAATATCCTGCTATATCAGTGTGGTATCCAGTTAACTTCAGAGAGGTTTTTTGGCAGTAGATGAGAGAGAGAGTCTAAGAGGGAGGGTTCCATCAAATCCCCCACATCAGAGCTCAAGGAACTATATAGAAGGAGGGAGAAAGATTGCAAAGGGAATGGAGGACACCAGCAGAGATGAAGATAGTCATGGTGAGAGCTAAAAGGCAGTTTGTTGCTATAGCAAATGGAATTGTGAAAGGGAGCAATTGTGGGCAGAGAGAAGCAGCCAACAACATAGAGAAGATAAAATCTAGAGAAGTAGAAGACATCTGATCTTCTGTTTTAGAATGAACCATATTTTCTAATAAAAATGTTAGTGCCAGTTTACAGAGAATATTTATTATTTTATATAGTTGTTTTGTCTAGATGTCTGTCTGCACATCAGAAGAGGGCATAGGGTCCCAAGGGACTTCAGTAATAGAGTGCTGTGAACTGACACGTAGATGCCAGGAACTGAACCCAGGACCTTTGGCAGAGCAGCCAGTGTTTATAGCCACTAATCCATTTCTCCAGGCCATATAGAAAATATTTAAAACCAGGTTTGTTGAGGGGAATCTCTAGAAAGCTGAGGAGGGAACTTTGAGGAGTACTGACAGTGTAAGCACAAAAAACCTACCTGCAAAGAATATAAAAAATACCCCCAGAGATAATATTACAAAAGTCTAGTTTTCAGGTCAATGGGGTGGTATCACAGCATTAATGGTACATGCATCATCATACTAGTAAATGAAATAAAGGTCCAATCAGGCATGCTGATGGAAATGAATGACTCAATTAATAGAAAAGAGTAATTTTAAATAAACATTTGAATAAATATAAAAATACATTGATAAAGAATTTATGGCAGACAATTTCTAATATCACCATTCTGAATGTACTAAACCATTATCCAGAATATCATTCTCTGAGAATTTAACCCACAGACATAGCCACACTTTCATAGTAAAGAAAGATGTATTTGTGAGCACAGGAGATTTATTCATTACAGCATTATTAATAATACTAATTAACTACCAACAAGGAAACAAATATAAGACATGGCTCATCCATACTCTGACATTAAAACAACCATTAAAAAATGAACACAGCTGTGAAAGGCTGCCTAAAGTAGATTTTGTGCAGTGTAGGCATATGCACACTTGCTGGCAGAGAGACATCCATAGGAACACTATGTATACAATAGCTCTAAGTCCTGTTAAAAATAACAAAGCTAGGTGGGCAGTGGTGGCGCACACCTGTAATCCCAGCACTCAGGAGGCAGAAGCAGGTGGATCAAGGCCAGCCTGGTCTACAAAATGAGTTCCAGCCAGATCTGTTACACAGAGAGACCCTGTCTCGAAAAACCAAAAAGCAAACAAACAGACAAAATAAAAAATGACAAAACAAAACAAAAACAAAAACCAAAAATCAAAGCTGGAGAGATGGCTCAAAGGTTAAGAGCACTGGCTGCTCTCCCAGAGGTCCTGAGTTCAATTCCCAGCAACCACATGGTGGCTTACATCCATCTATAACAAGAACTGGTGCCCTCTTCTGGCCTGCAGGCATACATGCAGGCAGAACACTGTATACATAATAAATAAATCTTAAAAAGAAAAAACAAAGCTGTAAGTATTATGGTCATGAATAAATCACATAGAAAAAAAGGTGAAAGTAAAGATCACATGCCTCATAGCAATTAGTTCAGGGAATGGAATGTGAGTAGATGATACAAGGAAAAGAAGAGGTTGACTTTGTACTGTTTATACTCTTACTATTTAACTAATGATAATCATATATTACTTTGATAAAAATTTCTAAACTAAACCGAACTATAAATTAACTAAATTAAATAAGAAGCTGAAATTACTAAAACTAAAACAAAATAAGCTTCAAATAAATAAATAAATAAAAATTGGCAGTTCCATTCCCAACAGATAGCGCTACAAGACACTCAGGCACCTGAGGCTCAGAAGAGGGGGCAGTCTGACTACAGGGCAAGGCCAGTTTTGGCCCCCTTTCCTCTATTGCTTAGGGTGTTAGCTAGGGTCATCCTTGTGAATTCCTGGGAATTTCTCGAGTGCCACTTGCTAGCCCCATAATGGCTCCCTCACTCAAAATACCTCTTTCCTTGTTCTCATCTCTGTCCTTCCTCCATCTCAACTATCCCATACCCTCAAGTTCTCCCCTTTTCCCCTCCTCCCCTCATCTTCCCCTTCTATCCTCCTTCTTTCCCACGCTCCCAATTTTGTCAGGCGATGTTGTCCGTGTCCCCTTTCCAGGTGGATCTATGTATGTTTTTCTTAGGATTCACCTTGTTACTTAGCTTCTCTAGGGTCATGGACTATAGGCTCAATATCCTTTGCTTTACAGCTAGTATTACGAGTGAGTATATACCATGTTCATCTTTCTGGGTCTGGGTTACCTCATGCAGGATTTTTTTTTAGTTCTATCTATTTGCACGCAATTTTCAAGATGTCATTGTATTTTACTGCTGAGTAGTACTCCATTGTGTAAATGTACCACATTTTCTTTATCTATTCTTCGGTTGAAGGGCCTTTAGGCTGTTTCCAGGTTCTGGCTGTTACAAATAAAGCTGCTATGCACATAGCTGAAGAAATGTCCTTGTAGTATGATTGAGCATTATTTGGGTATATGCTCAAGAGTGATACTGTTGTGTCCTAAGGTAGGTTGATTCCCAATTTTCTGAGAAACCACCATACTGATTTCCAGAGTGGTTGTACAAGTCTGTATTGTCACCAGCAATAGAGAAGTGTTCCCCTTACTCCACATCCTCTCCAGCATACGCTATCATTGGTGTTTATGATCTTTGCCATTCTGATTGGTGTAAGATGGTATCTCAGAGTTGTTTTGATTTGCATTTCTCTGATGCCTAAAGATGTTGAACATTTCTTTAAGTGTCTTTTGGCCATCTGAAATTCTTCTGTTGAGAGTTCTCTGTTTAGTTCTCCCATTTTTAATTAGGTTATTTGGAATTTTGATGTCTAATTTCTTGAGTTTTTATATATTTTGGAGATCAGTCCTGTCTGATGTGGGGTTAGTGAAGATCTTTTCCCATTCAGTAGGTTGTCTTTTTGTCTTATTGACTATCCTTTTCTTTCTAGAAGTTTCTCAGTTTCAGGAGGTCCCATTTATTTATTGTTGCTCTCAGTGTCTGTGCTACTGGTGTTATGTTTAGAAGTGTTCTCCTGTGGTCATGCATTTAAGGTTTACTTCCCACTTTTTCTTCTATTAGGTTCAGTGTGGTCAGATTTATATTGAAGTCTTTAATCCATTTGAACTTGAGTTTTTTACATGGGGATAGATATGGATCTATTTGCATTCTTTTTACATGTTGACATCCAGTTATGCCAGCACCATTTGTTGAACATGCTTTCTTATTTTCATTGCATACTTTTAGCTTCTTTGTCAAAAATCAGCTGTTCATAGGTATGTGGTTTAATATCCGTTAGTCAACTTGCCTGTTTTTCTGCCAATATCAAGCTGTTTTCAAGGTCATGAGGGGGGCACACACTGAAACAGTTTACCTGAGCTAATGGGAGCTCACCAACTCCAGCCAGACAGGGAAGGAACCAGCATAGGACCAAACTAGTCTCTCTGAATATGGGTGACAGTTGTATGCTTGGGGCAGACTGAGGGGCCACTGGCACCGGCAGTGGCACCAGATTTAACCCTATTGCTTTTTGAGAACCTGTTCTCTTTGGATGGATACCTTGTTTAGCCTAGATATAGCAGTAGGGAGGGTCTTGAACCTTCCCCAAAGCAATGTGCCTTACCCTCTCTGAGGAGTGGATGGGGGGCGGTGTGGAGGAAATGGGAAGAGGGGAGGGACTGAGAACTTGGATTGGTATGTAAAATGAAAAAAAGATTGTTTTATTTTTTAAAAAAATAAAGTAACATAAAAATATAGATCATGGACTTTTCTGTAAGACCGTGTCTCCTAAAAATGTCAGAAGCTATACTCATAAAGTCTCACTAATAGCACTGTCTAAACATGAGCTGAACAAGGACAGCTCCAACTGACAAGCGGGTGAAGTGAAACCCCATGACACCTCAACTCTACAAAGAATTTCCAGGCAACTAAGGCACACTGAGAGCAGGAAAAATAATCTTCCCCAGGGAAGAGCACAACAACTGGCTAACCAATAACAAGTGGCCACCCCTGAAAACAACTATAAAGTAACATTATAATTCTGAACCAGCTGTACTTACATATTTACAAACATATGTGAATGTGTAAAAACATACACATATACACATGTAGCAATAATTAATGAAAAAAGCCATGAATTTGAAAGAGATAATGGAGGGGTATATGGAAAGGTTTGGAGAGATGAAAGGAAAGGGGGGAAATGATATAATTGTATTATAATCTCCCAAAGTAAAAGGAATTAAGTTTTTTAAATTGGCAATTTCCATTTTACCCTCAGTTCTGATCTCTCTATTGTCTTCTCCAGAATACCTTCATCATCCTCTAAGTTGCCGCTAAGGGGAAATGTGGCTCTGGAAAAGGGAAGAAGGAAATACAGCTTCCGGGAGTGACAGTGCTGGCAAAAAGGCTCAGGGCCCAAAGGTGGTGCCAGTGCAGTAAGGTTAGACACATTCTAAATGAAAAAACAGGACAAAATCATGGAAGCCACGGAAAAGCTAAAATTTAGATTCAGTGAAGTGGCCATATAATAGGAGTGACTCGGGCTGGATGACCAGAGTCCATGGTGGATCTATAATCAAGAAGCAGCACTGGCCTTGCCTGTAAATTGGATAAGTCTGTTTGCAGACCTACCAGTTACAACAAAAATTGGATATCATATTACTAGCTTAAAGGAAGAAAATAAAATAATATGAAAGACTGAAAGAAAACCCCCTGGGAGTCACTGTTTAATCCTCCCTCCCTTTCTACTTTTTTTTTTAAAAGAAGGTAAGTAAATATTTCTCAAGTGTCTTCTGTGCCAAGAACTATTTTAGATACAGAGGAAGCTGTCTATAATTGTTCAGAATAAATCTGACAAACCCCCACACCAAATCAACTGTAAGTCTTCTGGCTTCACTCTCTTAGAAACCTCTGAAATCTTCCTCACAACCTCATTTTTAGTATAATTTTTATTATTCTGATGAAAATAAATTATAATGGTTTATATTTTGGGCATTTTTGTGGAACTCTACCTTGCACTGTGACTGTGGAGTTAGTTGTGAGCTTCTCTACTGACATTCTTCAATGCCTCTGTTACCTTCTAAATAAAATTATAAACCTCTAGGCATGATCATGAAAGCCATTTATGATGCTTACCTACACATCTCCACCCCAGTGCCAGGTTTACCCTCTAACCTACACATTTCACAAGAGCCTTTTACTGTTACCCAATACCATATTTTCCTATGTGCCACATCTTCAAGATGTTACTTCTGCTCAATTCCTTTCACCAAGTTGTCTGTCTGGCAACGTCCTGCACATTTCTT
This sequence comes from Alexandromys fortis, assembly GCF_014885135.2. NCBI lineage: Eukaryota > Metazoa > Chordata > Mammalia > Rodentia > Cricetidae > Alexandromys > Alexandromys fortis. The sequence goes on from NW_026068090.1 coordinate 1,632,861, forward strand.
AAGACTAAGTGCTATAAGCCGAGGTTTTTCTGTCATATCCACTTCTACTACTTCAAAGTGACTACTTTCTGTAAATTCCTGAAAAACAGACACCATATCTTTCAAGGTCTCTAATCCTAAAGTTTACTCTAACAGCTGACTTACTATATAAAATAAGAAGAATTATATTTCCCTCACTGGGTTGTTTTAATAATCACGAATGTGAGCAAAGTCCTACAAGGTGTCTGGCATTTAGTAAATATTCAGTAGCTGCTGGGTTAGAGCACCTCTTTTATAAGCTTGCCTGGAAGAAGAGCCATTCCCTTCTTCCTTTAGTAACCTGAATCCTGAATTTCAAACACACTAGAATACACCTCATCCATCACTTGTAGTCCTGCGTCAGCAACACAGTCTCTCCTGGAAGGCCGATTCACATCAGTCATGCAGAGCCTGTTTCCTAACCACGGCTTTACTTTACTGTCTCTTTTACTTAGTATTTGATCCCCATATCTCTTTCCCCTCAGCGAACTGTTTACATACTAATAAGTTCATTAAAAAATCTTATTTTTATTTATTTACTTTAATATTAAAATTATGCTATCTATTATTTGTAGCTGTGCAAGCTGAACTGTGCCAGTGTAAATAATTTTTAGATTTCTTTTCACACTCCATTTTTTTAGCCCCATTCATTTTCTGGGGGAGGGAGGAGATAGAGACAGGGTTTCTCTGTGAAACAGCCGTGGCCGTCTTGGAATTCGCTGTAGACCGGGCTGACCTCGAATTCACAAAAGATTACACTGGGATTAAAGTTGTGCTCTACCCTGCCCGCTCTACATTTCGGTTGCATGCTTTCTGAGTCAGGCTTTAAACTGGACTCTTAACTACTCATTTTTTTTTAAAACTATTGTTTGTTGGAAACGGTCTTTAATTCCAAGAAGATGGTAAATGCTGAGTTTTTTTACTTCTCTACCTCCCAGAGTAATGACATCCCTGAGCACAAAAACCAGTAAGTATTTTCAAATTTTGATGCCCCAAAAGGTATCAAAGTCTAAACAAAATCACAAGATACTGGTAGGTTACTGAGGACAAAATCTGTATTCTGCTGTCGCTGGCCTTCTTGAAAAGTTTCATGTGGAACATAAACTGGTGAGCTTTCCCACACCCTCTTATTACATTTCCAATGTAAGTATCATGCTACACACAAAGTACTTCTCACTCATTATTAAAATACTCATTCACAAAGATCAAGTTTGAAAATTAAAGATTTATTTTAACAAGTCAACGAGCATGATAGCAGTGTAATCTTGTTTCATTACTATTGCAACAATGTTCCATTATCACAGATTCATAAGAAAACAACCTGTTTCTCTGTTCTTTCAATTCCATATGCGGGTATTCATATATAATTCTGGATTAAGATATGTTGAAATAATCTAATCTACAAAATTTATTCATGGGGGGCTGGAGAGATGGCTCAGAGGTTAAGAGCACTGACTGCTCTTCCAGAGGTCCTGAGTTCAATTCCCAGCAACCACATGGTGGCTCACAACCATCTGTAATGAGATCTGGTGCCCTCTTCTGGCCTGCAGGCATACATGGAAGGAATGTTGTATACATAATAAATAAATAAGAAAATTTATTCATGCTATGGAATATAATTTTTTAAAATAATTATGTCTTTAAAACAGGCAAAGAAAAAGGTAATCCTTTTAAAAACTGAAGTATCAATCACATTATTTAACCGTAATGGGCCTCTGAGTAAAACCATTTTAAAACAAAGGAAGGACTGGAGTCACGACTCAGTCTGTACAAAGTACATGCCATGCAAGCATGAGAACTGAGTTCAATTCCCAGCAACTACATTAAAAAACTGGGTGTAGTGGCATATGCTCATAATCCCAACACTGGAGAGGTAGAGAAAAGATGCTCCCTAGGGCGTACTAGCCAACCAGCCTAGTCTAATTGGCAAGCTTCAGGGTCCAATAAGAGACTCTGTATTAAAAAAACAAGTTGATGGTTCTAGAGAAATGATATCTGAGGTTGAGCTCTGGCTCACACACACACACACACACACACACACACACTTTAGTAAGTTACCTGTAATTATTCCGATCATCACTTTTTACTCCAGGCCAATCTCTCTTCAGATATTGACTAGCCAACTTCTGGATACCCTGTTAAAAATATTTAAGGATGAGAAAAGTGGGATTTAAGGAATATCCATTTCATATCACCAAACTATTTGACTAATCACACAGCTGGCATCTAAGGCTCCTACTGTAACTTGGCTGAGGCATAGACCACATTTCTAAATTACAGCAAAACTCTTGAATATGAGGAGAGAAAATATATCTACACATCTATCATCCAATGCATAACAACAACTAAAGCGCCTTTGGATCTTAAGTTCTTCCTAAACTTGGAATAGCTGGGTTTCACTATTTCCAGGTACTATGCATTCTGAGAACTCATCTTGACTATAATCTCCAGTACTTCCACTTAACTGTTTATACTCTGGGGAGCCCAACTGCTAAGTTCCTGTTGGCTACATAACAGTATTTTTCTCATTTCTGCACTTTGCTCATGTCATTTCCACCACATGAAATACCTTCCTAGCATCTCACAATCATAACTGCCAAACTCTTACCTCCCTTTCTTTTAAAGACTCTTATACTTCCTAAACAAACATAAGTATAAGCAGAAAAGACAATTTTAATGCACAGGTAATTCATTTCATTCTACTAAAATAATGTTATTATTTATTTACAGGTTGGAATTCTACATGAATAAACTACCTTTCTGAACTATTTTGTTCTTCTGAGATACAGTTCCTCCCACCCCCGAGACAGAGTTTCTCTGTGTAGCTTTGGAGCCTGTTCTGGCACTTGCTCTGTAGACCAGGCTGGACTCAAACTCACAGAGATCTGCCTGCCTTTGCTTCCCAAGAGCAAGAATTAAAGGCATGCACTACCATAGCCTGGCCTGAAATACAGTTCTTAATGGAAAAATAGAATATTTGTTCAGTTCTGGCCCATTATAAACTCATTTTAAATAATGAATGTATTCTAATTAATTGCAGTCACATATACGGTCTGTAGGGGGTTCTCCAAACTGGCTCCATTATCATGACCTAAACAGTCTTTGACTCATTCTTTCTTTTCCAGTTCCTCGTTCAGACCCAAAATAAGTTGGTTTTCATGGACACCTAAGAAACTATTTAGAGTGTATAAGCTGGGTAAGTCCTTACCTTTTTTCTCTTTCTAACCACTACCTATACCTCCATTAAGTTATGGTCATGTAATCCTATTTATTCATAATCCTCCTATCCTGTTATTCTCTTATTTAAATATTTTTTCTGTTTATTAACTATAAGTTCTATTAGGTAAGGATCATGTTTATTTATTAATAAAGTACTCTATGCACAGGCTATAATAGAGTGGTTAGCATTTAGTTGATGCTAAAAATCCACTGACTACATGAATAAACTTCATTTATATTACTCTGATCCTAATGTATAATACCAATCTTTGGTGTTTTTGTCATTGTAGATTTAAAATGTTTGGATCAAAATTTCTATGGTCCTTAATTTTCATATAGGAAAATATGATACTACAACTATTAATTTTAACTACAAATAAATTCCTCAGTAAAATTAGTAAAATTTGGCTACCCTCATGACTGAAAGAGATTATGTTTGTGTTCCAAAGCAATGAAAAAAAATCCTGAGTTGGATAGTGGTGGCGCACGCCTTTAATTTCAGCACTTGGGAGGCAGAGGCAGGCAGAGCTCTCTGAGTTCGAGGTCAGTCTGGTTTACAAGAGCTAATTCCATGATAGCTAGGGATGTTACACAGAGAAACATGTCCCATCCCCGTCCCCCGCAAAAAGAAAAATTCCCTGAAATTTATTTCATGCTGCACATTATTTTTTGTAAAAGTTAACTAAGTCAAGATCTGTGAATTGAAAGAACTCACTACCTATTGAAAGAAAGAGGTATACAACAGAAAATGCCAAACAACATGCAAGTCTCGAGAGGAAAAAAAAGCAATATAAATACCCCAATAAGAAACAGATGTGACATATAATTTATAAGATCATGATTTGATTTCCAGCCTCATTAACTCTAAAGTGTTTGTGGAACATTTCACGTAGAACACGGTCTAAGAAATGAGCCTCTCAAGAGAAGGAAAAGAACAGAATGACAGGCAGCACTCTTCAAGCTCATACAGGAGAAACACGCTGTTTAACTCAACACTGTAAGAAAAAGAAACTTTAAAACCACAAAGAAAAAAGGAAACTTTATAATACTCAGATTTTACTTACTGTGTTATAGTTCATAGACAGTTAAATTTGAGTCAGGCATGGTGGTACATGTCTGTAACCCCAGAACTTGGGAAACAGAAGTAAGAAGTATCACCACAAGTTTGAGAGCAGCAAGTTCCAGACAGTATCAAAATGACAGGCTAAGTTTGAGCTACATCCAAAGTTCTCAAAATTTTTATAGAAAGACATCATTTAAAGTAGATTTTATCTGATTCTAAAAATTACCACATTAATTTAACTTTTTATGCATTCTAAATCACAAAAGCAGTTTCTAGAGTTCTCTACCACAAAGCTGGACTGTATTAAACTGAATAAACCTTTCAGAGATGAGTTGAGGGATTCATAAACTGGACAAACAGCGAGCTCTCTAAATGAAAGACTTTATTCAGGTTAGTTCACAGCAACAGGAATCACGACTTCTATGTGCTCTGCAGCTGTTCAAGATCTAATCTGCAGAGATCTCAGAAATATCAGTATGGTCCTAAATAACATTTCATGCCTCTGAGGGCATTTTATATATTTAAATGAACTAGCTCACCTTCTAAATTATACTTAAAGCTACATCAGAGAGATAAATGGTCTCTTACAAAGAAAATTATCAACACTAATTAATTTGCTAAGAAAAATTATGGCTGGCTATATATATTTAAAGGACCTTTCTTCAGTCACTCCCCTGGCCCATGGGGAGTTACTCTCTAAAACTGGTCCACTAGGTATACATTTATTTACATTGATTTGAACACCAGATACAAAAAGTTCCTTTGACTAGCAATATAATTCCCACTAAAGCAGTGACTCCCATGAAAATGTATACTAGCAGACAGCCTTTGGAACATCCAATGACATCCTATTCCAACTTTTTAAAAAGCCATCAGTGTCTGATATAATACTTGTTTTGTTTTACTATTCAATAACACTTGCTGTATTCCCCTAACAAGTAAAGAAATACAAAGGAAGCCAGTGTTAAGTAGACACTGGGAAATGGACTGATGGTATAACCTCTGCCCATTCAAGCCAGCAAGCTGAGGAGTGTGCTCCTGGCTCTCCCAGAGCCGTTCTGCATGTACATTCTTTAAAGGGCACAGAATAAAATTGAAACTTAAATTTTACTAAGAGATTGGCATAAGGTTGCTTTTTTAAATATTAGGAAACATTCTTTTATTATTATTATTGTTGTTGTTGTTGTTATTAATTGATGTCTTTCCAGTTCCATCACAGTTTTCCCTCCATCCTCTCATTTTAACACCCCCCAAGGCTCCTCCATCTACTCCTCCCCCTCCTCCTTTCTCTTCAGAAAAGGCAGTCCTCCCATGAATATTAGTAGGTGTGGTATAGCAAGTATACCAAGGAGACTAGGCGCCAACTTTCCTAGTAAGGCTAGGTGAGACAATGAGGTAGGAAGAAAGGGTCCCAAAAGCAGGTAACAGAGTCAGAGACACTCCAGCTCCTTCTGTTATAGCTCCCATAATCTTTCCTCTTCCTCTTCCACAGGGCTCCCAGAAGTCAGCCTAATGTTTGGTTGTGGGTCTCTGATGACAAATGGGCTAGGCAACGATCTATGAGTATAGCAGAGTATCATTAGGATTAATTTCATTGATTTTTTTTTTTTAAAGCCAGTCGTGTTTGGTTCTATCCTAGGTCTCTGGGCTGTTCAGCCTCTGGGTCCTGGTCTTCCAGGCAGTTTCTGGAGTGGGCCTCTCATGGTATGGGTCTCAAGTTGGGCCCAAAACATGGATAAAGAAAATGCAGTCCATTTACACAATGGAGTACTACTCATCTGTTAAAAACAATGACATCATGAAATTTGCTGGAAAATGGATGGAGCTCCAAAAGACCATCTTGAGTGGGATAACCCAGACACAGAAAGACAAACATGGTATGTACTCACTCATAAGTGGATATTAGCCATAAAGTAAAAGAATAACCATACTACAATCCACAGAGCCAAAGAAGCTAAGTAACAAGGAAGACTCAAGGGGAGGGGGCACATGCATCTCACTGTTAAGGGGAAGTAGAATGGACATTACAGGTGGATGGGAGAGGAGTGGTGGGCATGAGGACAGGAGGGGTCAGGTGTGGGGGAGTGGAGGGGGAGTGTACTGGGAAAGACAACATTCTTTATATGCTATGCATTTGTGTCACAAAATTTCCAATGCTACATAAATAATCTTTTAAAAGTACGTGCACTGAATAAGCTGTATGGAAGGTGTGACGATAGCCTTATCACACTCGCACATCATCTTAATGGAAACAAGGAAATTTAATCTACTCTTTTATTTTTGTAAGTTCTAGCAACTGAATCCAGACCCTCTCTAAGAGCAGCAAATGCTCTTAACTATTAAGCCATCTCTCTAGCCCACAATACTTTTTCATTTTTTGCTTTTAAAAGCAGGGTCTCATTATGTAGCTAGCGTAGAACTCTCTGTAGACCTGGTTAAGCTTGAACATACAAAGATCCACCTGCCTCTGCTCCCTGAGTGCTGGAATTAAAGAGGGGCACCACGACAGCAACCCTAATCCCACTCTTTTTAAGGAAAAGTTTGAAATAATTTTTTGTTTTTTTTAAAGACAATTGAATTTAAGAAATTGCTAAAATAAACATAAGTTCAGTAAGTATAGAGAATTAAGAGGTAAAAAAGTTGTTAATCCTTTAAAACAATATTTTTACATACCAATCCAAATGATTTGAGAATAATATATCTACTAGAAATCATACAACCAAAGACAAAAGAAAGTATATATACACACACTACCCTATTTGATAAAGTTTTTGCACAATAGTTAATTTTAACAATTTTGCAATGTGTTGTACAGATACTAGACTTCAACAAATAAATACACGAAACACAGATGAAAGAAGCCATGATTACTTGATGTTACAATAAGCAAGAGGGAAAACATGAAACAAGTAACTTAGGGGGGGTGAATTAGAGGAGACATCTAAACCAAAACATACATAAAATAATCACAAAGATAGTATCTGAAAAGCAAAAAACGAACAGACAGATACACAGATAAGTAGTAAAGACATGTTTCCAAGCTATGTCCACTGAAAAATCCTAGAAGCAATGACAGCAAAGCAGTCACCATATATCCAGTGCAAAGATCTTGGCTTCCAATACATTTTTCCAATAAGATGAACCAGGGTTCCTTGCAAAAAAGGCTTACTACTAGAGCTAGGGTAGGAAATATACCATCCTGAACCATTTTATACTGCTATAAGGTAAGGGGACAAAACACACACACTCACCAAGAAGGCAATACTTTGGAGCAAGAGAGATGGTTCAGTGGCTAAGAGCACTGACTGGTCTTCCAGAGGACCTCCGTTCAATTCTTAAAACACACACAGCGTAAAAAAAAAAAATAAAGAATGAAACATTGTCATAGACCAAAAATTAAATATAATGTTGATAGACACAAAGGTTATAGAAAAAAAACTGCTGTTTACACAGATTCGACACAAAGCCCATCAATATCTCAACAAAATTCCTCAAAGACCTCGAAAGTACGGTGCTCAACTTCATATGGAAAAGCAAAAAACCCAGGATAGCCAAAACAATGCTGGGCAATAAAAGAACTTCTGGAGGCATCACAATCCCTGACTTCAAACTCTACTACAGAGCTACAGCACTGAAAACAGCCTGTTATTGGCATAAGAACAGACAGGAGAACCAATGGAACCGAATAGAAGACCCAGATACCAATCCACACATCTTCAAGCACCTGATTTTTGACAGAGATGCAAAAAATAGCAAATGAAAAAAAAAGAAAGCATATTTAACAAGTGGTGCTCGCATAACTGGATATCAACATGTAAAAAATGAAAATAGACCTATATCTATCACCATGCACAAAACTCAAGTCCAAATGGATCAAAGACCTCAACATAAAGCCAGCCACACTGAACCTTATAGATGAGAAAGTGGGAAATACACTTGAACACATTTGCACTGGAGACCACTTCCTAAATATGACCCCAACAGCACAGACACTGAGAGAAACAATTAATAAATGGGACCTCTTGAAACTAAGAAGCTTCTGTAAAGCAAAGGACACGGTCAACAAGACAAAACGACTGCCTACAGAATGGGAAAAGATCTTCACTAACCCACATCAGACAGAGGTCTAATCTCCAAAATATACAAAGAACTCAAGAAATTGGTCACCAAAAGAACACATAATCCAATTTTAAAAAATGGAGTACAGACCTAAACAGAGAATTCTCAACAGAGGAATCTAAAATGGCTGAAATACACTTAAGGAAATATTCAACATCCTTAGTCATCAGAGAAATGCAAATCAAAACAACTCTGAGATTCCATCTTACACCTGTAAGAATGGCCAAGATCAAAAACACTGATGACAACTTATGCTGAAGAGGTTGTGTGGAAAAGGGGACACTTCTGCATTGCTGGTGGGAATGCAAGCTGGTACAACCGCTTGAATGTCAGTGTGGCAATTTCTCAGAAAATCAGGAAATGACCTTCTTCAAGACCCGGCAATACCACTTTTGGGTATATATCCAAAGGATGTTCAACCATGCCATAAGGACATGTGCTCAACTATGTTCATAGCAGCAATGTTTGTCATAGCCAGAACCTGGAAACAACCTAAATGCCCCTCAGCCGAAGAATGGATAAGGAAAATGTGGTACATTTACACAATGGAGGACTACACAGCAGAAAAAATTATGACATCTTGAATTTTGCAGGAAAATGGACGGAGCTAGAAAACATTATTTTGAGTGAGGTAAGCCAGACACTGAAAGACAATTATCACATGTACTCACTCATAGGTGGTTTTTAAACAGAAATCAAAGAAAACCAGCCTACAAACCACAATCCCAGAGAACTTAGACAACAGTGAGGACACTAAGAGCCTTACATAGATCTAATCTACATGGGAAGTAGAAAGTAGAAAAAGACAAGATCTCCTGAGTAAATTGGGAGTATGGGGACCTTGGGGGAGGTCCCCCAGTCAAACGTGGTCCAGTCATTCACAGTCACTGTGGAGGACACATCTCAACAGGAACATTAAAAAAGTCTGTGTCTGCTGTAAAAAACCATACTGTTCTGGATGATGGAATAAACATGGAGGATGAATAAAAAATTCCAATGGAAAATAGAAAACATATATTTGGCAGACTTTTATAAACAATCAAAATCCAAAGCTAAGAATGCATATAAATAACATTATAATTGAGGGATTACTGGACACGGGTGCAGACATGACTATCACTACTCCAGAATCTTGGCATCCGAATTAGCCTCTTCAAGAGGTAGATGTTCATCCAATTCCTAGGAATTGGGACCCTATTTCAAGTGAAACAAAGCACAAGATGGGTTAAATGCATAGCGTCAGAAGGACAGAGAGGAAGACCGAGGCCATAGGTGGCTGTTATCACAGTGAATTCATGGGGTCATGACCTGCTGTAGCAATGGAATACCCAGATTACCATCCTGCAGTCCCAGATACTCATGTTTCTGTGAAGGATATTATAAGGTACTACAACAAAAGGTCACCAGCCATTCAGGCTGTGCAAGTACATAAAGCAACTAACAAACCTTTAGAGGTACCAATGACCCTACCTTTAAAATGGGTAACTGAGATGCCAAAATGGGTTAAACAATGACCTTTAAGAGAAGAGAAACTGCAGGCTTTAGAACAGCTGGTACAGGAGCAACTAGATGCTCGCCATATTGAAGAATCAACCAGTCCTTGCAATTCTTCTGTATTTGTTGTTAAAAATGAAATCTGGAAAATGGAGAATGGTGACAGATCTAAGAGCTGTCAACAAGGTAATTCAACCAATGGGCCTTCTACAATATGGAATTCCTTTGCCTTCCCTATTGCCTAAAGGATGGCCTCTTAAACTTATTGATTTAAAAGATTGTTTCATAACTATACCCTTAGGAGAAAAGGACAGAAAAATTTGCCATCACAGTGCCTACTCATAATAATTCTCAAAATACTAGGAGATATCAATAGACCATCTTCTCACAGTGAATGCTCAATAGAGCCAGTAATATTTTGTAAGTTAACCACTGAAAATAATATGTAATCAATTTCCTAAATCTATAATTTACTGTTACATGGATGACATTTTGCTATCTGATTCAAATGCAGATACCATAGAAAGAATGTTTGAAGAAGTAAAGAAAGAACTGCCTAAATGGGGAATTATAAATTACTCCTAAAAAAATACAAAGAGGAGATTCTATCAATTACCTAGCTTATAAAATAGCTTTAGAGAAAATTAGAACACAAAAAGCTCAAATCAGGCCAGGCGATGGTGGCGCAAGCCTTTAATCCCAGCACTTGGGAGGCAGAGGCAGGCGGATCTCTGTGAGTTCGAGACCAGCCTGGTCTACAGAGAGCTAGTTCTAGGACAGGCTCCAAAGCCACAGAGAAACCCTGTCTCGAAAAACCAAAAAACAAACAAACAAAAAAGCTCAAATCAGGAGACATTGATTACAGATTCTTAATGACTTTCAAAGATTACTGGGAGACATTTCCAATCTATGATACACTGTTGGGATAATACCTGATCCAATAATTCATTTAAAAAAAACCATGAGATGGTGACAAAGACTTAAAGAGTCTCAGGAAATTAACAGCTGAAGTTGGGAAAGAATTAAATTTGGTTGAAGAGAAATTACAGAAGGCACATGTGGATCGGGTAGATCCATATCTTAACAGTTAGGAGCCCTTGTTTTTTTCCTTTTTCTTTGTTTTGTTTTGGAGATAGGGTTCCTTTGTAGCTTTGGAGTCTGTCCTGGAACTAGTTCTTGTAGACCAGACGGGCCTGCCTCTGCCACCTGAGTGCTGAGATTAAAGGCGTGCGCCACAGCTGTCCAGCCTGGATCCAAATATATTTGCATTACAGTCATATAGCCTTCCAGAATTTCCCCTACAGGAATTTTAATGCAGGGGAAAAACACTCTTAGAATGGATCTTTTTTTTTACCACATAAACCGAGTAAAAAATTAAAAACTTATGTGGTAAAGTTCTCTGGAGTTAATTATAAAAAAGAAAATATGGGAAGACGAACTCTGGAAAAAACCTTGTGCTAATTTTTAAGGAGAGATTGATGGGAATTATCCCAAAGGTGATAGAATTAACTTTATAAAGAGAACTACTTGTATTCTTCCCTGCATTGTATATGACACACCAAAAACTGGAGGCTGTACATTCTATACTGATGCAAATGAACCAGGAAAGGCAGATTACAAATTAGACAGCTCATTCACAGAGGTGACAAACATACAGGTGGTAAGGAAGCCTCATAAGGACTGGAGCAGGGTTCTGTTCTTGTCTTTGCAGGAAAATACTCATCTTCAAAATACTGAGAGACCTTGGACATCTAGATGCCTACAGGAGAAAAGAAACTCTCCAGGAAGGATCACCCAAGCAAAGAGAAATCTGACTTCTGATGACCTGTCATCTGCAGGGTGAGATTTCATTACCTGAACATGTGTGTGTCTCACTTAAAAATTAAAGCTGGCTTTGGAGTTGGACAATGGCTATCCTTCTCTAAATCCAAGCGTGTTTTTAAAAGAAAAATTCAGAGTTCCTGTTTCATATCAGGAGCCATCTGGTATGGGACGAAAAGAAGAAAGTATTTAGGAAAATTTTTACTTTTCTCCATACCTATTTTTGTTTCTATCATACCTTTCATTGAATATGTCTGTATGAGTAATGTTTAAGTTTTCCACAATGAACACCAAATTTTCCTGCAGTAATCTCTGAAGTTTCCAGGAAGAAGATGGGGCCTCCACAACAATTCCACCTGGTTGATAAGATGTCATGCTGCCAACAGTGCTATTTTAAGATGGGTTTTGGGTAACAGCTGCTCAAAAATGATTCCAACTTGGCTAGCTGAAATGGTGTACCTTCTTACAATGTTCTGGGCCAAACTTCAAATAAGTTCAGAAAAACCCTACTGAATACTCAGGGACTATTTGCAATTGTACCAGACAGTAATCATGAAACTTAACCATCATTTTAGTTTTACAGGATCCCATAGAAAGAGAACATTGCTCCCATGACAGCTGGAAGTAATTGTAGAAGACTTCCCTCTCCCAACAAAGTTTGTCCTCAGGGTCAGGGATACCATTTTGGGGTTGATTATTACTTGTATAGGGTTGGGGGTTGGGGTGGAAAGTATGTAGGCCCAGAGATTTAAAAAAAAAAAAAGAGGGAAAATTGAATGGGATAATAGGTAATTTAGTGTGAACTTATTCACACTAATAATAATAATAATGAGTAACAGAATGAATACTTGTGAGCCATTTTTATGGGCAATTTACATTGGTATAGATTCTTGTATATTTATACAAATCCTTTCCTTGTCGTATGTAAATTTTTCTTTCCAAAGAGCTGGAAGCTGCTGGGAGAGGGATTTACAGTATTTTCACAGTTGCAGTCATCTCCTAATAATGATTTAAATTGGTAAATCATTAAAGAGTAAATCTGACTCAGTTTATTAAAACATTATCAAGACCTAGAATAGCACTTGTCTAGAATGCTTGAGGTCCTAGGTTCTACCTTTAGCATAAGGGAAAAAATTATCAATTGGAAAAACACAAACTATAGTTTCTAGATCTTTAGAATAAAATATCCAAAATTTTAGTTTTTTCAGAATATTAAAAGTGAGCAGATATCCTCAAAAACCATATCACTTGAAATGTCTCCCAAATCTAATGTCCTATTTTCAGGGTGAAGAGCAGCTGGAACCTATTGGAAAGAAAGCCTCCATCACAAGAATATTTTATTGAGGGCAAAAAGATTTGGTTTCTGTTGCTCTCAAGCAATAAAAAGTGTTACACTAGTCAGCATGACTGAGCTATCCAATGATGTCAAAGACAGCTGTAAAAGCAGTTCCTCTGGAAAACAGAAGCTGCAATGTATCTAATCAGCAAGAAAATGGTATCTCATGTGCTTCACCACAGCCAACTGGGAACAGAGGTAGAAATTCAGAAGTAATTCAAATGTGTCTGAAGAGTTAGAGCTAAGGAGAGCCATTCTTCTCTCAGCTTCCTTACTGGACAGACACATGCACAACTAATCTCTGGAGCTAACAGCTGAAAGTTTGCTGTAATAAGATATTCACACTTCTTTGTAAACTTTATAACCATCAACTAATGTAGTGAACAACAGAAGTTTTAAAAAGTTAACTAATGTACATAAAATCACCCAGCTAGTTAAGAATATGCTCAAACCCAGGTAATTGCTCAAAGTTTAAAATACTTCCAGGCTACTCAATTCAATCAGATAAACTCGTGCATGCTATTTCAAATCACTATACATTTTGATTGACAGCTATAAATGAGGTCTTTTAAAAATAGAACTATAAAAACCTGGCACAGTTCACAATCTTTTCTCAATAAATAACTGATGAACTAACTCATTCCTAATTTTGGTGAACAATTATATATATACAGTGTACAATTAGTAGCCTTTATTTTTCAGAGCAAAGAAACTGAACATGAAGCACAAGATTCTCACTCAGCTTTTTGTACACATTTTTATTACTAACACTTTTCTTTAGTATGATGCATCTGTTACAATTAGTGAAATATTAGCACATTATTAACTGAAGTTCCTGGATTGCATTACTGTTTACTATTTATGATATACCATTCTACTAGTTTTGATAAATGGATATCATATATCCACCTGCTTTGTTAGTTTCACTGCTCCAACACCTTCTCATGTCTCCATTCCTGCCTCACCCCATAATCTCTTCCAATCACCGACCTTAACTATCTATATAATTTGTCTTATTAGCATGTATTTGTAATCACATAGCATACAGTTTCTTTTCCTAACTTGATGTCTTTCAGTGACTTAACTGCTTATTGTATGATTTACCACAATTTCTTTGTCCATTCTCTTAGGGAAGGGAACATCTAGGTTTTTTATAGATTTTGGAAATTATAAACAAAATAGGTACAAACATCTGTGCGTAATATTTTTGTGTGAATATTATTTGGAACACATATGACTTAAATGTAAAGGCTCACAACTGTGGATCATATAACAAAGTTTGTTTCCAGGTGGCTGGAGAGATGGCTCAGTGGTTAAGAGCACTGACTGCTCTTCCAATGGACCTGGGTTCAATTCCCAGCACTCACATGGCAGTCTACAACTGTCTGTAACTCTGATTCCAGGTGATCTGACACCTTCACACCAATGCACATAAAATAAAGTTAAATAAATTATTTAAAAAACAAAAACAAAGTTTGTTTCTAAAGTGGCAGTGCCATCTTGTATTCCTACTGGCAACAAAGCACTGCTGTCTCGCCAGTAAAAGGCAGCATGTGGCATTCTCACAATTGGGAATGCAGCTGTCTAATTAGTGATTAGTGACACAATGCTGAGCATCTTTGCTTGCTCATGTACCAAATTTATTTTATTTTTTTAAAGAAGAGGTGTTTGTTCTAGTCTTTTGCCCACCTTTAAGATGAGATGTGCCTCCATTAGAATTACTATTGGTTTGATGGAACACCATGACTTAAAACAACCTGGGGGAAAAGGCTTATTTCATTCACAGTTGCACACATATAACAGTTCATCAACAAAACAGGTATGAGGGCAAGAGCTCAAGCAGAACAGGAATCTGGAGGTAGGATCTGGTGCAGAGGCCATGGAGGAGTATTATTTACTGGCCTGATTCCTCTGGCTTGCTCAGTCTGCTGTCTTATAGAACCCACAAACATCAGCCCAGGGATGGCACTACCGACAATGGGCTGGGCCCTCCTTCATCATTCACTAATTAAGAGAACACGCTACAGGCTTGCTTACAGCACAATCTTATAGAGATATTTACCCAGCTGAGGCTCCCTCCTCTCAGATGACTACAGCTTGTGTCAAGTTGACACAACACTAGAACAGGATATTTTATTATTATTCAGTTTTAAGAATTCTTCCCATATTATCGATACAAATAATTTTCTTGCAAATATTTTCTCCCAGTTCTGTGTTTTTTTTCTTTTAACAATGTCACTAGTGGAGCAGCTGTCACTTAATGTCTATTTTTAACACTAAGTTCTTATTAACTCGTGAAGGACTCTTTAGGACCCAAAATCATATTAATTACAGTTAACAAAAATGCTTATGACACAGAAACATTGAAGTTTTAAAAAATTACTTATCATGTAACTACTGCAAATAAAAATAGAAATGCCAAGACATTTTATTAGTAAATAAAACCTTTAAAAAATCCATTTAAAAAGAGTCCACTTTTCCTACAAAATTTTAAACTGCATTTAAATAAGGATTAAATGCTGAATTTTTAAAAGGTCTTTAAAGAAAGACTACTTGCTATGGGGTCCCTGGCGAGCAAGTGGCCCTGATCCTGAACCAGAAGATCCATCAGAGAGGTGAGTGTGTACCCAACCAGCCAGCGGACGCCCCAGCCCCCCGAAAAGGAGCACAGACACCCTTCAACCCCCTAAACTTTTTGGTCATTCAACAGGGGCTTCTCTCCCTATCCCATCCCAGCTTGCTCCCAGGCACCCCTTCCCTTCGGCAGGGTCATATGATCCCCCAACTCAGCCTGCTTTGGGGCTGAGGGTCTGGGGACAAAGTGGTGAATGCAACTCTGCAAGAGTTCCTTTGTTTCACTGAACCTGCACACAGCAAGCCCGCCATTTTGTCTGCAAGGTCCCTGGCTAGCAAGTGGCCCTAATCCTGAACCAGAAGATTCATCTGAGAGCATGTGAAGGAAGAGATGGGCAGGCACCAATGCAAGAATTCCTCCATCAATCTGAAAAAACAACATGATAACACCAGAACCCAGCGAACATACAACAGGAAGACTTGAACACCCTAATCCAGAAGAAGTAGAAGAAATAGTCATTATGAAAGTCATAGAGTCCCTTAAACAGCATGTGAAAGACTCCCTTAAAGAAATGGATGAGAAGAATAACAAAAAGTTTGAAGAAATGAATAAATTCCTAAAAGATACCCTAGGAAACCAAGAAAAAACAATCAAACAGGTAATGGAAACAGTTCAAGACTTGAAAACTGAAATGGAGGCAATGAAGAAAACACAAACTAGATATGGAAAATCTGGGTAAATGAACAGAGACTACAGAGACAAACACAACCAACAGGATACAAGAGATAGAAGAAAGAATCTCAGATGCTAAAGACACTGTAGAGAAAATAAACACACTGATCAAAGAAAACAGCAAATCCAGCAAATTCTCATCACAAAACATCCAAGAAATCTGGGTCACCATAAAAAGACCAAACCTAACAATAATAGGGGTAAAAGAAGGAGAAGAATTACAGCTCAAAGGCCCAGAAAATATATTCAACAAAATTATAGTAGAAAACTTTCCCAACCTAAAGAAGGATATTCCTATGATGGTACAAGAAGCACACAGAACACCGAATAGACTGGATCAAAAGAAAACATCCCTCGCCATATAATAATCAAAACACAAAACATACAGAATAAAGAAAGAATACACCTGACTTCTCTATGGAAACCATGAAAGCCAGAAGGTCATGGATAGATGTGCTGCAGAAACTAAGAGACCATGGATGCAAGCCCAGACTACTATACCCAGCAAATATTTCTTTCACCATCAATGGAGAAAACAAGATATTCCAGGATAAAAACAAATTTAAACAATACGTAACCACAAACCCAGCCTTACAGAAAGTAATAGAAGGAAAAAATCACAAACCAAGGAGTCCAACAATACCACAATAACTCAGACATCTAGTGACCCTTCACCAGCACAACTCGAAGAAGGGAAACACACAAACTCTACCACCCCAAAATAAACAAACCAACAAATAAATAAAATGGCTGATTAACAACCACTGGTTATTAATATCACTTAATATCAATGGACTCAATTCACCTATAAAAAGGTACAGGTTAAGAGTCTGGATGCAAAAACAGGATCCAACATTCTGCTGTTTACAAGAAACACACCTTAACCACAAAGACAGATATCTACTCAGAGTAAAGGGTTTGAAAAAGGTTTTACAATCAAACAGACATAAGAAACAAGTGGATGTGGCTATACTAATATCTACCAAAATTAACTTCAAACTAAAATCAATCAGAAGAGACGGAGATGGACACTTTATACTCATAACAGTAACAATTCATCAGGATGAAGTCTCAATCCTGAGTATCTATGCCCCTAATATAAAAGCACCCACTTATGTAAAAGAAACATTACTAGAACTCAAGGCACACATCAAACCCCACACACTAATAGTAGGAGACTTCAACACTCCTCTCTCACCAATGGACAGGTCAATCAGACAAAAACCTAACAGAGAAATAAGAGAACTAACAGAGGTAATGAATCAAATGGACTTAAGAGACATAGAACATTCCACCCAAATGGGAAAGAATATACCTTCTTCTCTGCAGCTCATGGCACCTTCTTGAAAATTGATCACATACTCAGTAACAAAGCAAACTTCCACAGATACAAAAAAAAATATTAGTAATCACCTGTGTCTTATCGGATCACCATGGAATAAAGTTAGAATTTAACAATAATTCTACCCCCAGAAAGGCTACAAACTCATGGAAACTGAACAGTCAACTACTGAACCACCCCTGGGTCAGGGAAGAGAAAGTGGGAAGTAGACTGCAACTCATGGGTACAGGAGACCACTTCCTACATATAACCCCGGCAGCACAGACAATAAGGGAAACATTGAATAAATGGGACCTCCTAAAACTGAGAAACTTCTGTAAAGCAAAGGACACTGTTGTTACGACAAAAAGGCATCCTACTGAATGGGAGAAGATCTTCACCAACCCCACATCAGACAAAGGTCTGATCTCCAAAATATATAAAGAAATCAAGAAACTAGATTAACCCAATTAAAAAATGGGGCACTGAACTGAATAGAGAATTCTCAACAATTTTTCAAAATAGACATGGACGGAGGGGGGAGGACCTTGGACTTTCCACAGGGCAGGGAACCATGACTGCTCTTTGGATAGGAGAGGGAGGGGGAGAGGAGTAGGGGGAGGGGGAGAAGAGAGGGGGGAGGGGGAGAAGAGTGGGGGGAGGGGGAGGGAAATGGGAGGCTGGGAGGAGGCGGAAACTTTTTTTTTCTTATTCTCAATAAAAAAAAATTTCAAATGGCCAACAGACACATAAGGTCATGTTCAACTTCCTTAGCGATCAGGGAAATGCAAATCAAAACAACTTCGAGATACCATCTTATACCAGTCAGTGTGGTTAAAATCAAAAACACCAATGATAGCCTTTGCTGGAAAGGATCTGGAGTAAGGGGTACCTCATCCATTGCTGGTGGGAATGCAAACTTGTGCAACCACTTTGGAAATCAGTGTGGCGGTTTCTCAGGAAATTGGGAATCAACCTACCTCAGGATCCAGCAATACCACTCTTGGGAATATACCCAAGAGATGCCCAATCATACTGCAAAAGCATTTGTTCAACTATGTTCATAGCAGCATTATTTGTAATAGCCAGAACCTGGAAACAACCTAGATGCCCCTTAATGGAAGAAGGATAAAGAAAGTGTGGAATATGTATGCATTAGAGTACTACTCAGCGGTAAAAAACAATGACATCTTGAATTTTGCATGCAAATGGATGGAAATAGAAAACACTATTTTCAGTGAGATAACCCAGACCCAAAAAGATGAATATGGTATGTACTCACTCATTTGTGGACTCTAGCCATAAACCAAGGACATTAAGCCTAGTCACAAGCCCAGAGAAGCCAAATAACAAGGTGAACCCAAAGAAAAACATTTATAGATCCTCCTGGAATTTGGAAGCAAACTAGATTGCCGGGCAAAAGTTGTAAGCATGGGGGTGGGGGCAGGGGTCGGGGTGAGGTTGGAGAAAGGGGAGAGGGGGAGAGGGAAAGGAGAAGGGAAGGACTGGCAAGAGCTTGGGGGGGGGGGGGGGGGTGGAGATGGAGGAAGAGCGGATATAGGAGCAGGGAAGAAGATACCTACATTAAGGGATCCATTTTAGGGTTGGCAAGAGACTTGGCTCTAGAGGGGATCCCAGGTGTCCACGGGGATGTCCCTAACTAGGTCCTTGGACAGCAGAGGAGAGGGTGCCTAAACTGCCCTTCCCCCACTATCACGCTGATAATTATCTCGAATATCTCCATAGAATCTTCGTCCAGCAATGGATGGAGATAGAGACAGAGACCCTCATCAGAGCAACGGTCTGAGCTCCCAAGGTCCAGTTGAAAGGCAGAAGAGGGAGAAGACGAGCAAGGAAGTCAGGACCGGGAGGGGATGGTCCACCCACTGAGGCAGTGTGCCTGTTCTAATGGGAGCTCACCAAATCCAGGGGTACCGGGTCTGAATGAGTATGTGATCAAACTGGACTCTCTGATTGTGGCTGACAATGGGGGCTGACTGAGAAGCCATTGATTGATAAAGGCACTGGGACTTGTGTTTACGGCATGTTCTGGCTTTTTGGGACCCTAGTCTATATGGATGCACAGCTCCCTAGGCCTGGATGTAGGGGGAGGGCCTTGGACTTCCCACAGGGCAGAGTTCCCTGCCCTCTCTCAAGCAGGGTGGGAGAGGGAGGAGGGAGTGTGGGGGAGCAGGAGGGGATTGGGAGGGGGGAAGGAAGTGTAAATATTTGAATGGAAAAATAAAATTTAAAAAAAAAAGAAAGACTACTTTAGCCAGGTGTGGTGGCACATGCCTATAGATCCTAGAACTTGAAGACAGAGGCAGGTGAAACTCTGTGAGTTCAAGGCCAGCTTAATCCACAAAATGAGTTCCAGGACAGCCATGGCTCTATAGAAACTCTGTCTCACACAAATAACTACTTTAAATCCCAGCACTCAAGAAACAGAGGCTCAAGTGAATCTCTGTGAGGCCAGCCTAGTCTAAATATAATAGTGATAATAGTGAAACCCTGCCTGGGGGTGGAGGGAGACACTAAAGCTGTCAAGAAGAATATCTAATTTGATTTTGTTGGTAAAGATGTAAACAGTACACCGTTTTGTTTTGTTTTTGGAGACAGGGTTTCTCTGAATTCCTGGCTGTCCTGGAACTCGCTCTATAGACCAGGCTGGCCTCAAACTCAGCGAGATCCACCTGTCTCTCAGTTCTGGGATTAAAGGTGTGCACCACCACCAGCCTTTTTTTTTTTTTTTAAATTCATCCTTAAGAAAGTAATTTCTAGTTGTTTAAGTTTACAACATAAAACATAAATAATGACTCGCAAAAATACCTTACTAATATTAAAAGCAAGTGTCAAAGCCTGAGCTTATACTAACAAGGATCAAAGTTCCTACTTTTATAGAAACATCTCTAGTTAGGAACCGCATCAATAAAACATAACTCAAAAATCAGAGTAAAGAGAAAACATCACTGAAGCATCAACATTTTTCAAACTGTACGTCCTATATTGCTCAAGCTTTTCATGTTTTTCAACTTTGATAAACAAATTACAAAACATTATGCATTTTATTTACTGAAGATCAGGAAAATTCTGACAAAATAGGTAGTAGTGAATAATAAATGAAAGTCGCTCTTTTTTTTAGTTGTAGTTGCTCCATGACCAGCCCTTTTCAGCTTTAAAGAGATTATTATACTTATTTATTTGACGTGGGAGTATGTGTGCATGTGTGCACACAGTACAGTGCAGATATGGAGGTAAGATAACAGAGTTCAGAGTTGGTTCTCTCCTTCCCATCATGGGGGGCCCAGGGATCAACTCAGGTTCTCAGGCTTAGTGGTAAATGTCCCACCGCCTGGGCCATCTTGCCTGATCATCCCTTGGATTTTAGAGACAGTGTGGCCCCAAACAAGATCCTCCTTCTGCTAGAGCCCCAACAATGAGACTAATTACAGGAATACACCACAGTGCTCAGCTACAAATGAAATTTTCTGGCTGCAAAGTACCACAAGAAATTTTAAAGCAAAATTTACAAGGTCGCCCCGTATGTACCTGAAGTAAATGTTACTTGCTGATTAGACTGTTGCAGTGGGGATAAGATGCTGACAAGTTCACAAGGGATCCCCCTGAGTAGCTATTACAGAGATCTCTGGCACACTAGTTAGGAGCAAAGACACACATACATGGGTTGAACTTCATCTACTTGTCTTGATCTTGCATTTCCTTATCTCAAAAATAAAAGCAGTAATAGATCAACTTCAATGACGCTGAAAAAATTAAATGTGGAATATTCCTTTATACTGTGTGAACATTATGTCACTATGACTGGTTTAATAAAGAAGCTGACTGACCAATATCTGGGCAGGATAAGGTTAGGGGGAGAACCAAACAGAGAATGTTGGGAAGAAGGGTAGTCAGAGGAGTTGTGAGCAGAAAAAGAGAGAAGCAAGAAAGGCATGCTGTACTGAGGAAAGGTATCAAGCCATATGTCTAAGCATAGATAAGAAATATGGGTAAATTTAAATGTAAGAGTTAGCTAGTAACAAGCCTGAGATATTGGCCAAGCATTTATTGTTATTATCAAGCCTCTGTGTGGTTACTTGGGAGCAGACTGTGGGTCAGAAACTTCTGACTACAATTAAATGAGTCGGGGTGAGGAGGGAAAGGCACAGGCTGACGAAGCATGGTGGGCACACATGTGTCCCAGGCTTTCATTAGAGTACTGCATGAGCATTTTCAACTAGATGCTAATGCTACTCTGAGTACTGGACATTGCTGAAATGTTCACTATTCTTTGAAAGTCATTGTTAAAATAAAAATAGTCAAATGTTTAAACTAATATTCACTTTTAGGTGAGGAAACTGAAAACTAGCAGTGAACCAGGTTAGAAAGGAAGGAAAGTCAGCCCGTGCTAGAACTAAGATCACAAGATATTCAAAGCTCTCAGGGAGAGTTGAATACTAAGGTAAGCTTTAAAGGGAAAAATTAACACAATTAAAAGCATACAAGTATTAGAACCAAGAGTATAATTTTGAACTGTTTCTAAGGTTAAAAAAAACAAATAACAAAATATAACAAACAATAGAATCAAAGAACAGACATTGTAATCTCTATCCTAGTATGCCTTAGGGTTTTTACTGCTGTGATGAAACACCATGACCAAAAGCAACTTGGAGAGGAAACGGCTTATTTTAACCTATAGATTGTAGTGCATCATCTAGAAGTCAGGGTAGGAACATGGAGGGTGGGAACTGATGCAGAGGCCATTGAGGAGTGTTGCTTCCTGACTTGCTCTCTGTGGTTTGCTCAGTCTGCTTTATTACACAACCCAGGACAACCAGCCCAGGAGTGGCACCACCCACTGTGGGCTGGACCTTCTGACGATGATCAGCAGAGGCTTGCCTCCAGGCCAACCTTTGGAAATATGTTTTCAATTGTGGTTCCCTCTTCTCAGATAACTGTAACTTGTGTAAAGTTGACAATAAACTACCCAGGACAAATACAGTATTTCACAACATTGTACAATCTTTTAAAAACATTTTTACTGGGAGCTGGAGAGATGGCTCAGAGGGTAAGAGCACTGGCTGCTCTTCCAGAGGTCCCGAGTTCAATTCCCAGCAACCACATGATGGCTCACAACCATCTGTAATGAGACCTGGTGCCTTCCTTGCCAGCAGTACATTGTATGCTTAATAAATAAATAAATCTTTAAAAAAAATGTTTTTACTGGGGTTGGAGAGGTGGCTCAAAGATTAAGAGCACTAACTGCTCTTCCAGAGGTCCTGAGTTCAATTCCTGGGAACAACATGTGGCTCATAACCATCTGTAATGAGATCCGGTGCCTTCTTCTGGCCTGCAGGCATATATGCAGACAGAACACTGTATCCATAATAAATAATCTTAAAAAACATTTTCATTATATGTATGTGTTCACAGACACACACAATGTGGAAGGAAACATGTAGCAATCAGAGGGCAACTATGTGGAGTCAATTCTCTCCTTCCAACTTCACATGGGTTATGTGTGTGACTCAAATTCAGGGGCCCAGGTTTGAAAAGGAAGTGCCTTTAATTAAGGAGATGTCTTGCTAGTCCAGGTATTCATGGTGTGAAGTTAAGCAAATAGGGATTCAAATTTCAGCCCTACTAGTTATAAATGGCATGTTAGTGTAATTAACATCTCTGAGCCTCAGTTTACTCAACTGAAAAATGTGTACAATAAGGAAGCTAAATCAATGATAAGAACAATTCCTAGCATACAGCTAATTACCTAGCAAATGGTGATTATGATTAATATGATTGAAAACTCAGTATTATTATTAAATACAAAATAAAGTCTATAGATCTCAGTTTTATTTGGATGTAATCCTCAGTCCAGTAAACAAGTATATTTTTATATATTTATTCAGTCATGTAACAAAACCTAACCACTATATGAAAGATATTAGTATTTGAAATTTTAAGAAGTCATCCTCAGGAATACTATGTCCACAGAATTATTTTTCCTACTTTTTATTAAGCCACGAGTGGTGGTGCACACCTTTAATCCCAGTACTCTGGAGGCTGAGGAAGAAGGATCTCCCTGAGGCCAGCCAGGTCTGCATGAGTCTCCAAATCACACACAAACAAGTAGCTGAGCAAGTTGCACTTATACATTTAGGGTTATTTATAGCAACAACTACAGAAATAAAGGCATGAATTTGAGAGAGATCAAGATATGGAGTAAATGGGAAAGATTGGAGGGAAGAAGGAAAATGATATTTTAATTTCAAAAGAATAAAGTATTTTAAGAAGTTAAGAAGCAAAACAAACAGAAACAGATAACCCCATACATTTTAAGTGCTGCCTTAAGTCATTATTCTATTGCTGGGAAGAGACACCACAACCAAGGCAGTCTTATAAAAGAAAACATTTAATTGGCAGCTTGCTTACAGTATCGGTTTTATTCCATTATCATGGTGAGAAGCACGGCAGCACTCAAGCAGACATGACTGGAGAAGTAGCTTAGAATTCTAGATCCTACTCCATAGGCGGAGAGAAAGACTCTGGGCCTAGCATGGACTTTTGAACCCCCAAAGCTCACTGCCAGTGACACACTTCCTCATACAAGGCCACACCTCCTCATCTTTTAATCCTTTCAAACAGTTCCACTCCCTAGTGATCAAGTACTCAAACATATAAGACTATGGTGGACGTTCTTATTCAAACTATCACAATGGCAAAATTCAAAATAGAGTTCATACCAACCACCATGCCTGACTTCTTTCTTTCCTTGCCTTTTCTTTTCTTTTCTTTTCTTTTTTTTTTTTTTTTTTGCGCAGGCGGGCGGGGCAGAGGTGGGAGGTGTTTCAAGACAAGACAGGGTTTCTCTGTGTAGTAAAGTCTATCCCAGAACTAGCTCTATAGACCAGGCTGGCCTTAAACTCAGAAATCTGCCTGCCTAGGCCTCCTGAGTGCTCAGATTAAAGGTGTGTGCCACCACTGCCCTACTTTTTAATATGAGCTCTGAGTATCAAACTATGTCTTTACAGTTTTATGGCAAACAATTTCCTGTCCATGAGTTTGACATGTAATAACATAAATCTAACTTAATTGTGGCTACACTGTGTATTTAATAACTTTTCATGCATAGCTGTCTTATTTTGTCAATTAGAGTTTACATTCCATACATGAGTTCTCATTTTCTTCTACAAAAGTTAACAAGCTTTTATACATCAGAGAATGACAGTTCTCTGGAAAGCACAGTATTTAACATTTGTATTCAATTCTTCAACAAATCCTACACTGAAGAATAGGAAACATAATTTATTCTATTTTAATGCAAAATAGTCATTCCAAAAATAGACATTACTCAAAGAGTCACCAAATCATGTCTTTTCACAAAAATCTGCTAAACTAGAACTTTAACTTTCAACTGACATATTATACAACTTACAACTAACAAATTCTAAGAAAGTTCAGAATTTAACTAGAACTTCCTTATACAAGAAAACTAACACAATCCTTCATCAAGCAAAACACATTGCCCATGAACATTATGCCACAAGTCCTACTTTCCCTAAAGCAGGACTGTGTGTGTGTGTATTGCTTGATTTATCTACTTGACCAGGCAGCATACATAATTTCTAGCAAGTAATGTTAATTTACCAAATCCCTAAAGCACTTCCTTACTTCTTCCCACCATTACCCAAGTCTCCATCAGAAATTCAGAAACAAGCTCAGCATGTTTTATATGTATCCACAATCCCAACACTTGGTGGCTAGAGCAGGGAAATCTCAAATTCAAGGCCAGCCTGGACTATATAGCTAATTGAAGGAGAGTCTGAGCTACAAAAATTAAGGATAGTCTGTATCAAAAATTAAAGGCTAAGAATATGTCTTAGTGGTAGAGGATTTGCCTACTATGTGCAGGATAACCACTTCAAGTCCAATGTAGACTACACCGTGAGTTCCAGAAAGGGAAGGGGGAGGGAAGAAAAAAGAGAAGAGGAGAAAGACAACAAAGAGACAGGCATCACTGTCTTTATTTTATAATTAAGGTAAAAAGCAACCTACAAAATCAGTATTACCTTTGCTCTGTGTTTGCTTGAGCATACGTTATTAGAACTGCTTTTGATATGGATTTTTATGTTCCCAGTTATAATTTTAAACTGTTTGCAAGAAAACTTAATTTATTGAAAATATCATCATTATATCTACTTTACTCGGTCACAAAATAGGTGCACATCACAACATACAAAAGCAATCTATTTCATAGGTGCCA
Organism: Alexandromys fortis; assembly: GCF_014885135.2. NCBI lineage: Eukaryota > Metazoa > Chordata > Mammalia > Rodentia > Cricetidae > Alexandromys > Alexandromys fortis. Next base: position 1,658,819 of record NW_026068090.1, read on the forward strand.
ATAAGACTTGTCCATCACATCTTATACATCCTCAACAAGTGTGAGCACCTACATCAGAGACTGCTGGTTAAGGTTATAGAGTTACTCTCAGAGTTGGTAAACTAAAGGTAAACTTAGTCCATGTACTTGATCTCAGCTTTAATCATTATCCATAAAATAAAGAGTATTTTTCAGTTGGAAAATAGATAATCTATGGTATATTCAGACAAAATATCTGGCATGAAAAAAAAGTCAGACAAGCCATTAAATGACATGGAAGACCATTAAATGTAAAATGAATAAGCAAATAAAACAATGTGAAATGGCTACATATTATGTAATTCCAATTAAATGACATTCTGGAAAATGGAAAATGTGATTAAAAAAAGGACCAACAGTTCAAGGGATGAGGGAGTAGAGAAAGACAAACAGTACAGAATATTTTAATGGCAGGAAAAGTATTATGATGATTATATAGATTATCTATCATTCTAATGTAACATGCATGTTATTATATATTTATCATATTCACAGAGTACCAAGAGTAAACCCTAGTGCATCACAGACTGAGTAGTTATGACGTGACAGATTCACACAGTCAGCGAATATACCAGTCAGGTACAGGGTGTTAACAGGAGAGAATGTGGTACGTGTGAGACAAAGGATATATATATATATCTCCTGCTGAACTTGACTATGATCCTAAAATTACTCTAAAATTTAAGTCTATTAAAAAAATTAAAACGGGGCTGGAGAGACGGCTCAATGGCTAAAAATACTTGCTGCTCTTCCAAAGGACCAGAATTCATCTGGTGGCTCACAGTGGACTGTGACTCCAGTTCTGGGAAGTAAGACACTCTTCTGGCCTCCTTGGGCAGTCACACACTTGTGCCATACACATTAAGTAAAAATAAAAATAAATCTTTAAAAAAAATAAATACTGATATATCTTCAAAAGCTGTTGTAATTCTCAAGTCAAACAATGTATATAAAGTGCCTGCTGCACAGTCTGCTAAAGGTACTTGATGATGTCTTAACAGTATTCAATCTTTCATTCATTCAATAAATATTTAATGAAAGCTAAAAGAAATTTTACTATAATGACCAGGCAAAAAAAATGGTAAGTAACTTTCTAAAGAAGTTTATTAATTCATCATTTGCCTATTTTGAAATGAGACTTGTCTATAATTACAGACATATCAATTACAAGTTGATGTTAACAATAAACTCATTTCAGTAGTTATTTATACAAGAAATACGAGTTTGTCACATACACCAATAGAATGAATGGGAGTTGGGGAGATAATGTCGTCCTAAAGTGCCTGTCACACAAGAATGAAGACCTGCACCCACACGGCTGCCCAGGATCCATATAAAAGCAGGCATGGTGGGACCCAACATCAACCCCTAACCTTCATATACATGATTTATACTGAATGCATAGGTGCACACACAAAAGTAAAACAAAATAAACTCAGGGTGCATATGTATATTTATCACAAGCTGAATGTAGAGGAATAACAAACTTCTTACTAGAAATATGTGCTCTAGTAAGTAAAAACCTCCTCAATTCTTGTATGAATGTTACCAGGGAAAATGAACGTGTTGCCATTTCAGGACCTTAGATGTTTCTTCTTTCTTTCCTTACTTAGGTGTTTAACTTTCTCACATAAATGCAGTAGGCTGTTAGAAAACACTAGCCAACACTTGAAATTTATAGAAGGATGAACATAAATCATTTTCAAAGTTCTTTAAATTATCACATCCCTAGTTAATATTCATGAGGTTAATTTCACAAAAGCAGTTATAAAATTAAGGCACAAGAGCATGGCTATATATAGTTATGCTAGCGGAAGAAAATTTCTTTCCTTAAAATGCAGAAATTAGGTCATTGAAATGTTTCCTAAATAAAAATTTAATAATATTTTAACCAAATTATTCATCACTCAGAAGTAGCACTTTGGAGAGCCAGATAACAGTGCACAAAGGCCGAGTTCATTTGACTCGGACAGGTGGCTAGTTCAGAGCTCTGTTAGCAGTCCCAACCCACCCACAATAGCCCTAAAGATGATTATGCAAATGCCAGCAACCGGGTATTTTCCCAGAAACATGAGGAGGGTTCCTAGTAGAAGTTGTATTTGTTCAGCAGTCATGTGGAAAAACAAGCAGAGCTGTGTTGGGGCTTTTTCCCTTCCCCTCCTAATTGCTGGAGGCAGAATGTTTTCATTAAGGGCACTACTTCAGTATGTATGACATATAGAAACACTTACACACACACACACACACTACTTCAGTATGTATGACATATAGAAACACACACACACTACTTCAGTATGTATGACATATAGAAACACACATACACAGTATGTATGACATATATAAACACACACACACTACTTCAGTATGTATGACATATAGAAACACTGACACACACACACAGTGTACTTATTTGATGTACATTTCTCAACACCCACGAACAGTTTATCCCATCCTCATCCCCAAGGTGCCCTGGCTGAACACTTCCCCTTCCTATCAGCGTCATGCTTCATCTGCTAGACGCCTTTTCCCTTGTACGTAAGAAACAAGAATTTAGAAACCTTTGAGCACTTGGCTTTGCACTTTTGTTTTACTTTTAAAACATTATTCATATAGGTGGAACATTTTCTTTCTCATCAGGGACACAATGTAACACATGAAACCCATAAGAAATACAACACTGACAAACACACACTATTGCTTAAGAGCATGCTATTAACATTTTGGGGGTTATTTTTTATATAATGTCATCAGAGTCTTAAGTTTCTATATGAGATAGTTTCCAGGCACCCTGCTTCTAACATCTGGTTAAATGATGCTCTCCAGAAGGAACTAGGTTGGGCTGATAGAGTGCCTTTAATCTCAGACCTGGGAAGGCGGAGATAGGTAGATCTCTGTGAGCTGAAGGTCAGCCCAATCTACAAAGAGAGCTCTAGGCCAGCCAGACCTATGCTCTTTTTTTCTTTTTGGTTACTAAGACAGGATTTCTCTGTGTAGCCTTGGCTGTCCTGAAACTCACTCTAGACCAAGAGGACCTGGAACTCAAAGAGATCTTTCTGCTTCTGCCTCCTGAGTGCTGGGATTAAAGGTGTGCACGACCACAAGCTCAGCCCCTTTCTTTAAAAAAAAAAATTAAATTAATATTCTTTCACATTCTTACAGTGTGACTTCTGATTATACAACATTCAAAATCAGCATATATGCACTTTCCTCCTTGTGCCCTACTCAACCCTCAGCTCTCTCTTCTGTACTAAACAAGAACACTGCTTATTTTGCTTAAGCTCCTGAAATGCAATTCCTTTTATTACTGTGATCAAATTCAATGGTTTCCAGAACTCGTATGCTACAAAATGGCACAAAGTTCTGCTATAAATATACTTAAGGAAAGATTTTACTCAAATGCTTACAAGTAGAGAGTATGGTACTTGTTATCGATTTATCATCTTAAATATATATTTAATGTATATACTAGGTAAATATAGTACTTTAAAATAAGACATTATAACTTAAAAGTTGAATGAAGAATACAAACACACATACATATATATGTGTGTATATACACACCACTAGTCACACCACTAGTATCTTTAAGAACTCGTTCCAAAATGGTTTAATTCCAGCTTTAAAATGATTGCTCTTTATGGGAACAAAGAACTTTAATTACGTCTCTTATGGCATGACAGTGTGTTTAATATGTCATTCATGCATTCATTTGTTGGCTCTAAATTCAAACAGATGTGTTAGTCACAATCACAATTTAAAAAGAGCACACACCCTGGTAAGAAAAGTATCTGGTTTAAAGAAGAAAGAAAGATTTTTGGTATATTCTAACAAAGGCTGCAGTGAAAAGGTAAGTGTAACACATTTTATGTTGTGTTCAACATCTACAAATACACTGTGGCACACACAGGCACACACCAATACAAACACAACATAACAACAGAATTTAAGAATTTTTTTAAAAATCTGCCAATACACTGTTAATGGGCCAGAAAATTTTTGCTAAACCTCAGTGATGTGGGGGTTACTGGTTAAAGCAATTAGTCCATCTTTATGAACAAAGAACATTTACCAATAAGAGTATATCAAAAAAAAGAGTATATCTACAATTGTTTCAAGATCTGTTACTATAAATACATTCAGAGCCTGCCACCTCTGAAAGGCTACAATTTCACAGTAATAATGGAACCATACTTCTGTGTAGAAAAAAAAAGTCCCCCCCCTTTTTTTTTTTTAAAGAAAACTATGTATAGGGTGGATGCTCAACCTAATAAGGTAAGCCAAGTCTGGTTTTGGTTTTCTTAAATTTCCCTTTTTTTGAGCTGTGACATTTCATGTGTCAATCATCATACACATAATAATTTTCTGCATATACATAGAGTAAACTATTAAGCACAAAACCATAAAAATTATTAACATAGTCTACTCAGTAAACTATTTATGCTTGCCTAACACATATGAAGTTCTGGGGTCCATCCCAAGTACCCTATAAACCAGGTATGTCGCTATATGCTCACAATCCCGGGGATTAGAAGTTAAAGGTCATTCTTAGCTGTATAACAAGTTCAAGGCTAGAATGGGCTATAGAAATTTTGTTTTTTTAAAAAAAGAAAGGAATGAAGAAATAAAGATAGAAAGAAAGAAGGAAGGAAAGAAGAAAGAAAGAGAGATAGAGAAAAGAATGCTTGACTAGTATGTCTAATGCCCTGGGTTTGATCCCTAGAATCACAAAAAAAAGGTCTACACCACTTTTGTTACACAATGACATTGCTGTTTTTTTTTTTTTTTTGGTTTTTCGAGACATGGTTTCTCTGTAGTTTTGGAGCCTGTCCGGGAACTAGCTCTTGTAGACCAGGCTGGCCTCGAACTCCCAGAGATCNGTGCCAACCCAGGGAGCCTGCGGGTGCAGCAGGGGAACCTGGACCACATTCACCTGTGGCCCTGAGTAGGGCTGAGCAGATTAAGACAGGCCACTGATAGGTTAGGGTGGAGAGGTGTAGGGTGGCTCTGTGAAGGAGGCAAGGAAGCAGCTGATACAAATGGACTTTTTTTTTTTTTTTTTTTTTTTTGTTTTTCGAGACATGGTTTCTCTGTAGTTTTGGAGCCTGTCCGGGAACTAGCTCTTGTAGACCAGGCTGGCCTCGAACTCCCAGAGATCCGCCTGCCTCTGCCTCCCAAGTGCTGGGATTAAAGGCGTGCGCCACCACGGCCCAGCAACAATGACATTGTCTTATAACGTGAACAACAAATTTCAAGAAATCTAGATATTAAAAAAAAAAGTTTCTTATTCACTGCCAAAAAAGTACAATCACACTTTTCACTGTTACTAATTTAAAACTACCTTGACTTTGTAGAAGTCAAAGCTAAGGTGACTACTATGAATAATGATAAAGAGAATTTCTGCCTGGTCAAGCTATCTGGGCTGCAGCACTTTTGGCCAGGAAGGAGTTCCTAGCAACGAAAGCTGTTATCTTCAACTCTACGTCCTCATGCATGACCACTGTTCTAAGAGACCAAATGAGACCATGAAGTGTTCTGGAACTCAGCAAATACTGAATGCATTGCACTCCATTTCCTTACTCTCAGGGTAGAAGGAAAGAAACAGACTCCTGTAAGCCATTCTTGGACCTCCACATTAGTATCCACATTGGTATCATGGCTGATGAGTGTGCAGACACATATATACACAAGTAAATATATTTTAAAAAAGAATTTTTAAAAGGCACTTGTCATGAAACATAGCAAGCTGAGTTAAATCCCCAGAACCCATGAAGAAGGAGACAGAAACTGTTCTGACTTCCACATAAACACCCATACCCACTCCCCCACTACATACACACACACACACACACTAAAATATACAGATGTAGAAAAACCTAGGAAACAGCATTTCCAATATCCACTAAAAATACTAATTCTATGATTCTACTAATCTACTCAAACAGGATTAAAATTATGATCTTGTGTGTGTACATATTCACATATATATGTATATGTTAGGAATATTATATTAAAATCAGGCAGATAAGCCAGGCCTATAAAACCAACAACTCTGGGGGCTGAGGCAGGAGAATGACAAAGCACTCAACACCTGCCTGTGGTACATAGTGGTGAATTCAAAGTCAGCCTGGACAATCTGGTGAGATCTCATCTCAAAATTTAAAAAGTATAAAGAGAGCTGGGTAATGTAACTCAGTATCAAGGAGTTTGCCTAACAATACCTCATGGACTACCAAAAGAAAAACAAATTAGACATAGATATTCTAAAATTAACTAACTAGTGATTAAAATATTACATATAAAATAAAGTAGGCCCATAATATATACATATCTATATGATATGGGATTTCCCTCTGTATGCTATAAATATGTTTTATTACCATTGGTTAATAAAGAAGTTGCTTTGGCCTATGACAGAGCAGAATATAGCTAGACTGGAAAAATTAACTGAATGCAGGAAGACAGAAAGGCGGAGTCAGGCAAACGTCATGTAGCTGCCAAAGGAGAAAGATGCCAGAACATTTCCGGTAAGCCACAGCCTCATGGTGAAATGGGTTAATTTAAGATATAAAAGCTTAATTAACGCTCTGTAACAACTCCAGAATCCCCAAGAATTACAACGATCAGCACTAATTTCCTGCTCATGCAGCAGGTTGGCTGTAAAACACCTCTGCTCCAAATCTAGATCACCTGTACACACCTTTCATCCCAGGACCCACTCTGAAGGGAAGAAGTGTTTATCTGGGGCAACTCTCCTCACAGAAATAGTAGTTCAAGAGTACTGGAGGAAATTTGCCATACCTCTTAAAGCTCATTTCAGAAATGACCTACTGTTACTTCCATCTCAGTTCAGTCCAAGTACATCATATAACCAAGTCCAAAGTCAGGCAGTAGGAATTTTTATCTCAAGAGAAAAGCTAGGGGAATATTTGTAGAGCAATAATTCTATTTACAATAAATTCTGTGGGAAATTTCCAGAACAAGTTCATTGTGTTCACTATGACCATGCAAACACAGTAAGATGTTGAAGTAACTCATTGCTATCGAATTCTCACATGACAAAATGCAAACAGGAACAGTAAATATGCCAATGACAGAATCAGGATGCAGAAACTTCCCAAAGTACTGGCATAATGGACTAAACTCATAGGAGTAAACGTCCTGCTACAACTTCAGTATAAAACAAGGAGTCTTCACAGCAAGACAACCTCAGTAACCACTAATGACATAAAAATGCCTGATAATGTAACACCATGTTCTATTATAATAGCACAGCTGAGTGCCTAGGCTACATGAAAAACACAGTAAAAACCTGAAAGAAAAAAAAAGTAACATGAAGAGCTTGAGGCAATCACACCCAAAGAACACACTGGCTCTAAGGGAAAAATGACTGGAAACAATCTGTGAACAGGTTTAAACTAGGTTTCATAGGAGAGGGCTGAATAGGAATATGATGTAGATTAGTAGAAAGAAGAAATAAATGCCTTCAGAGTTGCTGAAATAATAAATTATCTGTGACAGAAGTAGCACACCTCTATTCAGTTGTAGACAATTAAGATGAGGGTCTCTGTTGCAACTACTCACTATTAAAAAAAACCACTGATAACATGTAAACAAGTGGGTGTGGCTGGCATACAATAAACTTTACTCACCAAAGCAGGTGTCACGCCAGATAGCAACAGCTTGTCAAAATCTTTTCTATGTTGAAAAAAGTAAACAGAGTTGGATCCTATCATAACCTTCAGACCATTTCTCGCTCCAAAGATGCATAAAAGTAACTAAAGCAATTCAGCAATACACAAAAGAAGTATGGAAATGACACAGAAAGGTAGATGGGTTAGAGAAACCATATGCATATTTATAAACAATACAACAGAAGGCTCTTAAACAAGTCCTTTTCAGGGGAGGACAGCAGAGTGCTTAAAAAACAGAAATAGGAATGCAAGTACTTCGTATAATGTTGCTCTCTATCCGGTGAACATGACAGACACTAACTTTAATCACTGCCCTTAAACAAGCCTTTCCAAATCTATATGAGGACACAATGGGAACATCTTCAGACTGCCTCCTTAAAGCCCTCTATACACACAGATATGTGGGAGGATCAATACAACAAACTCCAAGCAAAGCAAAAAGAAAGCTATGATTTATTTTCACCAAAGGTGAGAAACTTCTAGCTAACAAATCAGTCAAAACATTGATTCCTTTTGCTACCACATCCAAAGCTTACATCAAAACAAAGAGTCTCAAACCCGGTACTTTTTGTTGTTATTTTGTTTTGTTTTGTTTTTTCAAGACAGGGTTTCTCTGTGTAGCCCTGGCTGCCTGGAACTTGCTCTGTAGACCAGGCTGGCCTCAAACTCACTCCTGAGTGCTGGAATTAAGAAATGCTTCACCACCATCCAGTTCAAACTGACACTTTTCTATAACAGATGAGCATAGAAATTGAAAGGCATGTAGAAACTTTTATAGCAATCTAAAATTCATTAGAGGGGCTGGAGAGATGGATCAGCGGTTAAGAGCACTGGCTGCTCTTCCAGAGGACCGGGGTTCAATACCCACTACCCACACGACAGCTCACAACTATCTGTAACTCCAGTTCCAGGGGATCTGACACCTTCACACCAATGCATATAAAAGAAATTTAAACAAATTTTTAAAACGTTTACTAAATAAATAAATAAATAAATAAATTTGATTGGTTTGTCAACTACAGATAGTCAAAATATAAATCAATCTAAAAGATATAATCATTCATAATATCTAAATTTTAATCAACTATGTAATTTATAATTTAATTTTTCAATTAAGTAAGCAATTTTAAATGTTAATGTCTAACTTATACAAAGCAAAAAACCTTATCTGGTCATCCTTGGGAAGGAATGATACACCTTCACCTTCTCTGACTGAGGCAACAAGAAAAAAACAAACAGGGACAATGGAACTGCTTTGAAGACACGAAAACCAAAAGCCATAGTATTTTACATGTAAGGTGTGATTAGTGAGGACTGTTACAACCATATTGTGCTATTGACAGACGCTCCAACCATAAAACATGGTAGCATTTATGTAGAAAATACTTAGAAGTTAATAACAGAAAAAATTTAAGTTAAAAACTACCAAATTAGCCGGGCGGTGGTGGCACACGCCTTTAATCCCAGCACTCGGGAGGCAGAGGCAGGCGGATCTCTGTGAGTTCGAGCCCAGCCTGGTCTACAAGAGCTAGTTCCAAGTTCCAGGACAGGAACCAAAATCTACGGAGAAACCCCGTCTCGAAAATTCAAAATAAAAAAAAAAAAAAAACAACTACCAAATTACCAAAACAATAGAAGCAGATATGTGGTGCTTCACATATAAATATTAGAGTTTCCATTTTACATAGGAGCTCTTTAGGACACTACTATTTTTAAAACACACCCTTCACTTGCATTAGGGAAAAAACACCAACATTGGTTATACGAATATGCTAAGCGAATATGCAACTAAATTTTCAACATTATCAATTTAAAGAACTCAAGAACTGATCAATGGTACCTGAGACCAACCATAGAACTAACAAATCTCAAAGTTTTTAGAAAAACTTAAAACACAATGATAACATAACAATACATTTAGTACTGCCATCAACCATAACTCTGAACTGTCTAAGATAATGAAGTGTATGCTGATAGTATAGCTGGAACCAAAGGGATCAGGAGCTTGAGGACAGTCTAGGTAGTGAGACCCTAAGAGCAGAGATTGGGGAAGAGTCTATGTACTATGTGTCTGCTTAAAGATTATTTCTAGCCTTACCTTACAAATTTGGCAGAAATTTTTCAATATTTTTCTCATAAAAAGAATATCCATATATAAAAAGATTATCCATATATAAGTAGATCACATACACACATGTATATTTTTAACTGAGATAATTTATTCCCATGTTTATTAAACTGTTAGAAGTGGTTACTAATAAAAGATTAATATAGGACTGAAGGAATGGTTCAGTGGTTAAGAGCACTGGCTGTTTTTCTTTCTTTTTTTTTAATCTTTATTTATTACATATACAGTGTTCTGCTTGCATGTATACTTGCAGGCCAGAAGAGGGCACTAGATCTCATTACAGATGGTTGTGAGCCACCATGTGATTGCTGGGAATTGAACTCAGGACCTCTGGAAGAGCAGCCAGTGCTCTCAACCTCTGAGCCATCTCTCCAGCCTCAAGAGCACTGGTTGTTTTTCTAGAGGACCTGGGTTCAAGTCCCAGCACCCACATGGCAGCTCACAAGTGTCTGGAACTCCAGTTCTAGGAGATCCATAGCACCACACATGCAATATGGTCCACACACACATACACACACACACACACACACACACACACACACACACACACACACA
>NW_026068090.1:1669346-1697813 GCF_014885135.2 Alexandromys fortis
AAAAAAAAAAAAAAAAAAAAAAAAAAAAGATTATCAGTTGGAGAAACAGCTCAGAGGTTAATCAGAGGTTAAGAGCACTGGCTGCTCTTTCAAAGGTCCTGAATTCAATTCCCAGCAACCACATGGTAGCTTACAACTATCTGTAGCGTGATCTGCTGCCCTCTTCTGGCATAAAGATGCATAGGAAAACAGAGCACTTGTATACACAAAATACATCTTTTAAAAAACATTAGCACTAATTCTGAAAACAACTGCCTCATTTGGGGGAATAAAAAGTTAGTAATTAACTTCTTGAGCTTGCATTATTTTGCCCCCCTCGCTCCAGTACTGGGGATTATAGCAATGTCTTATGTATACTAGGCAAGCATTTATTCAACTACTGAAGATAAATTCATATCCCTCCAAAAATATAATTTTTAGAGGAAAGCACTAATGAAGTCCCCCACTATCACAGATCACGAAGTTTCTCCACGTGAGGAATAGCAGAGGTCAGCACACCTGGAGTGCAGTGGGTAAACCTCACCCTTTGACCATGATTATCTCCCCTGTAGGTCCTTAACGTGCCTTTTTTTGTTATGTTGTTTGTTTTTAGAGACAGGATTTCTGGCTGTGCTGTTTTGTAAAGCAGACTGGCCCTGAACTCACTGAGATCTGCTTGCCTCTGCCTCCCAAGTGCTGGGATTAAAGGCGTGTGCCACTGCCCAGCTAAAATTTAAAAGTTTTAAGCTCATAGTTAGATCTTTTAATGCAATTTACCCAATAATTCACCTCACTAATTTTCCGAAGTATCCATTTACAAATTAGTAAGAGATTCCTTCAAAACCAACAGCTGCAATACACACAGGGCAGCAAATTACAGCCTCTGATTATTTTCCTAAATCAAGTTTGGAGCACAGTAATATCCATTTCATTTGTCTCCCTGTCTATGGCTACTTTCATTCTCCATTATCAGAGATGGCTAATTTGGTAGAGACCACATGACTTTCAAAGTATGAAATATTTACTATTTGGTCCTTTGGGGGCAGAGCAGGGAGGGCCAAGCTCTGCTGTGAACGACTAAACATAACCCACTGGGATGACTTGTCACTTTTTTCCTTCCTCCAATTATTCACTGAAGTTAAGACAGGTAATTAAACACCTGATCCCACACTGAAGATGAGAAAAAGTTAAACTTGGCTTCCTGAGCAGCCTTGTTTTCTACTTCGGCTTGAGCAAGGGGAACCCTTCCTCCGGTTTCAGTTCCTCAGATCTTTTTGTTTGTTTGTTTTGTTTGAGACAAGAACTCACTATGTAACCTTGGCTAATCAGGAACGCGCTATGTATAGATCCAGGGTGGCATCAAACTCAGAGAATTCTGCAATTAAAGGCATGCTCCACTATGGCATATATTGCTGAGATCTTAATTAAGACATGAAAACAGAATTTTCCAAAGCTCTAAACACCAAGGAGTCCTCAAAGTGGTCAAACACTATATTGAATAGTTCAGCAATGGCGTCTTCTTGTTCGGCCCCACATCTATAGAGCCTTGCTTCAGACAGTGAAAGGCCTGAAATACATGCTTAGGGTAGTAAGTGGCAGAATTACATGCAGAAAACCTCTACCCTGTCTCAACAACTGTGACTTCCAAAGCAACCACATCTGGAAGCAAATTCAGTTGCTACCCTGTGGTCTGGGCTATGCCCTGGCTACAGGGGCTTGAGGTGCCTTTGCTCCACTGTCTTTTACTTCCACCTCAACAAAAGCACAGTTGTCATAAACACATAAACTATGTGCTCTTCATTGCTTTTCAGCATGTGTAAGGCACTAGGTATCAAATCATAAAACAGAGCCCAGCAGCGCATGCCTGTAATCCCAGCATCTGGAAGAAAGACAGGAGAACCAGTAGTTCAAAGGACATATAATGCAATTGTTGTGTGTATTTTCATTCTGTTCCAATAAGTAAGTTTGCTTGAGGTCAGAGGGCGGAGCTGACCATAGAGGTTTAGAGGACTGGAGACAGAGGTCAGGAAGTGGTAAGGCGGGGCTGAGACAGAATCTTGGCCCTTTTAGTCATAGAAACCAAAGAGGTAGGAAAGCTGCTCCTCTGATTTTTCAAGTTTTTCTGATTAAGATTAATTAGACTAATGCTTAGCGAATGAGGCCAGCACTGGCTCTATATGAGACCCTGTCCTTAAAAAAAAAAAAACAAGCAAACAAACAAACAAAAACTCACATGGTATGTCTCCTGATATCCTAAAATCTCTATTTTTCTATTTCTGATTCTAAAAGAATCAAAATAAGGTTTGATACAGACAAAGGAATTACCACTAAATCAGGAAGAATCAAAAGAATACACATAAAAGGTAAAGAGATGGCCCAGTGCTTAGAAGCACCTGTTGCTTTTACAGAGGACCTAAGTTTGGTTTCCAGTACAACCATTCTCAACTCCAGTTCCAGGGATCTAATGCCCTCTTCTAACCTCTACAGACACCAAGTACGCACAAGGTGAACATACTTATATGCAGGCAAAACATATACACACTTAAAATGAAAGAAATAAATCTAAAAAAAATCACACAAAAGGTGCTTCAACTATACAAGTGTATGTGTGCACAGCAGAAAAGGAACCTTGATGTGTCTTTGCCTACTATTCATTCAGCACTTGTTTTTGTCTCTATTTGTCTGAGACAGGATCTCAAACTTGCAGCCCTAACTGACCTCAAACTTGTGGTACTCCTACTGCCTCAGCCAGCTGAGAGCTACGATTACATGTATGAACCACCACGGCATCTTTATTCAACAGTTTTTTAAATGGTACCTTCCATTTGTATTTATATTAAGAAGCAATAATCAGCTTCTTAATATACTAACTAGAGTTAGTACAATCTAACTCTAGAAGTTAATAATTATAGTGTTCTGTGAAGTCAGTCTGGGCTACAGAATATGTTCAATGCCAACCAGAGCTACATGCAAGACTGTCTCACAAAATCATAAATAAAATAACCACTTAGAAAAAGAGCAGAGTAATGAGGTGGTCAGGAAGGTCTACCCTGGTGAAGACATCAGATCATGTGGATCACTTCAGCTCCTCCCTAATCTCAAGCCTCTGAGTAAAACTGCTTGACTCCCCCACAAAAGAAAAGCATCAACATACAGTACAGAAGATACTGTTGTATTGATATACTTTGGATTTTATTTACTACTTATAACCTAATCTTAGTATATTAAATTCATCAATAGCTATCTAATTCAACTATTTTAAAATGAAATTCTCTTGTGAAAAAGAATGCCCAGAGTAGGTCATTACAGTTCTTTATATATTACAAACGCAAAACTTAGAAAATGGAAGGATATCCTGCTATTCTGGGAACATTCCCACACTGTTTAACACCTCTTAAATAATTTCCTATGATTTTTAAAAATTCTTTTACAGTATACATAGTGAATACAAATTCTTAAAAAGATATTGACAAATATAAGCTGTGATTTGTTTTTAAATTTTCAGCTTTAAAACAACGGTGCTATAATATTTTGAGCACTTATATCACAGAAATGATGTATCAACAAGTACATAGGTTCTGCCCTTCATAAACTGTGGCCTGCAAGAGAAAAATGATCCCTCCCCATGATGAGTTTCTACCCTAGCTGAAGTCTTCCAGTACTTTCAAAACAAGGAATACTTCTGATATCTAAAGGTACAGAGGAATTTGCAAACAAAAACAAAACTTCAGAAATCATATCCTTAAGTACTAAAAACTGTTAAGTGCTAACTTTAAACCACAAAATATTCAAGAAAGCTACTGAAATGATTATAAAACACATTTTATATTTTGTTTGCTTATTTAGGTGATGAGACGGACCCCAGGGCCTCACATAGGCTAAGTATGCTAATCATTGAGCTACATCCTTAGCCAAGTACCTTTAATCCCCTTTTTAAAGAAATAATTTTCATTCTTTTAGTATGTTAGTGTTTTGCCTGCATGCATGTGCCTAGTGCCTTTGAAAGCCAGAAGACATGTCAGATCTCCTGTAACTAGAGTCATTGATAGTTGTAAGCCACCAAGAGAATGCTGGGAATTGAACCAGAGTCTTCTGAAAGAACAGCACGTGCTCTTAACCACTGGGCCATCTCTCCAGCTCCAATCATTTATTTTTTGAAACATTATTTTATGTATGCATACATGCATGTGTCACATGGAGTGTATGTGGAGATCAGAGTTCTCTCCTCCTGGGATGTGGATCCCAGGGATCAAAGAGGTCATCAGGCAGCAGGCGCCTTGACTAGCTGAGCCATCCCTCCCATTCCATAGCAAAGAGAAAAGAACAAATCTAATTAATGAGAAGGTAGTAATAGGACTAGCCCTGGTTGATTCAGTTTAAAATTAAAATAAAGCATTCAAAGAGAAAAATGAAAGCATCAAACACCAAATGAATGAACTGAAAAGAGGGGTCAGGCACAGTGGGGTGAGACTCTAGTTCAACTACTTCAGAGGAATTCAGATGGGAATTCCTTGAGTTCAGGGATTCACGGCCAGCCTGTGCAGCACAGCTAAAAAGGAGTGGGCAAGGAGCATGCCTGAGCTATTAAAAAATGTCCAGATCTCCAAAATTTAGTTTTAAATGTACCAAAACGAAGAGGAATTAATTGATGGTAAAAGGATCAATAAATAATTAAACATGAAATAGAGCAAAAATATTAAATGTCAGGGTTTGGATAGAAGATATTTAAACATTAATTGTGATTAACTTTGCTAAATAGAAATATTCAAAAGATAACAAAGTATATTCACACTTTACCTCCTACAATATATCAGCTGAAGAACAGAATATAAAATATTTGGATACATAAAAATATCGGGAATATGACAAATTTAATTAAAAAAATTCAAATGCTCTGAATTACTAATACAGAGATATGACACAGTCATCAACAGCAAAGATTAATAGAAAATAAAACAAAGGGGGGAAAAACCACGTTATTCTGGGAGTGGGGGTATTTTGAAAGCAAAGCCCCAGTTACCTAGAACCCTGGACACAGATTGAAAACCTACCTAGTTGCAATGATGCGCAATTGTAATTCCAGCACTCAAGCAGCCAAGGCATGAGAATCCCGAGTTCAAGGTCCACCAAAGATAAAAGTAAAACTTTGTCTCAATAAATAAATAAACAAACAAATAAATTCCAAACTTAAAACCTACTTTAAAAAAAATTCCCAGTCATCCCTGCTACTGTTTTCAGGGTGGTTCTAATTTCACTCCTCCACAAGTGAAGTGTATACATAAACGTCTATATACACGGTACACACACAGGCACAGCAATGTCCTAGCTCACTGGAAGAGTCACAGACATTTATTCTGTTACAAAGTGTCTACTAATGAGAACACATAACTCCACATGGCATCTTATAGACTGGTAAACTGAAGCATAGGGTAGTTAAAAGTCTGAAGTCACAAAGCCAAGTAATATAACTGATAATCCAACCACAATCTTCATCAGGCTATATTTTCAACTTAGAAAACTTTTATTTTCCAAAATTTCACCTTTCAACAGTTTTGTGGGTTTTTTTGAGATAGGGTATCGTTGTGTCTACCTAGCTATCGTGGAACTTGTTCTGTAGACCAGGCTGACCTCAAACTCACAGAGATCTGCCTGCCTCTGCCACCCAAGTGTTGGGATTAAAGGCGTGCACCACCATCGCCCGGCATCTGATGCCTTCTTCTAACCTTCTTGGGCACCAGGCAAACATGTGATGCACATACACACATGCAGGTAAAACACTTTTCTACATAAAACAAAATAAATCTTGCTGGGTACGGTGGCACACATCTTTAATCCCAGCACTCAGGAGCCAGACGCAAGAGATCTCTGAGTTCAAGGCCAGCCTGATCTACAGAGCTAGTTCCAGGACACTCAAATAGCTTGAGTATATACACCACAATTTAGGAGTTAGCATATCCACCTTTTCAATCACATTGTACAGGTAGCTACACTAAGAAGTTGAAACTGTTATCTGGATAGGAAAATCATACTGAATATGATTTTGGTTCCACAGAGCTGCTGAAACAAAGCTCCTCTATTGGGTACTTTCAAGAAATTTATGCTTTCCCAGTTGCAAAGGTTAGAAGTCCAAAACTGCAGCCATCTTTGCAGAATGAACAAATCTGTTTGGGCATCTTTACTGGCATATGGGTATAGCCAGTAATCCTTGGCACTCCTGGTTCTCAGACTCATCATTCCGGTTTCTGTCTTTATCTTCACATGCCTTCCTCCTTCCTATGATTCTCTGTGTATGAACTTCTCCACTAAAGACAACAATCACTGGATTGGGGCCAGTCTACTCTAACTCA
Organism: Alexandromys fortis; assembly: GCF_014885135.2. Lineage (NCBI taxonomy): Eukaryota > Metazoa > Chordata > Mammalia > Rodentia > Cricetidae > Alexandromys > Alexandromys fortis. The sequence continues at coordinate 1,675,673 of NW_026068090.1, forward strand.
TCTGTGAAGTTCCTCTTCCAGGTAAGATCACATTCACATGTTCTGCTAGACATAGTTTAGGGTCCCACTACCAACCCACTGCAAAACCTTACTTGCTTTTAAGAATGCATAAAATAATTCAAAATGTAGTCACCCCTAAAGCATTTATAAATGGCTCTATGACCTGAGGTCTTTACTTATCTCACATATACTTTTATTTCTATCGATGAAGCTAACTAAATTATCTAATTTGCAACTATATGAAGAAAAAAAATGAAGTCTGCATAAGGCTACTGTTTTTATTTACTGGGCTAAAGCCATAATGTTTCTATATCTCAGATGAAATTATAAAATAATCATAATGATTAAGCAAGACACCATAAGGAAAGGTGTTAGCCAATCAGAACATGACTTTAGGACAATGAGACTAAGGTGCATTGCTCCATGAGACGATGAAGGCCAATTAAAAAAAATATTTGATAAAGAAAATATTTGAACTAGTTATGTAAGAAAGCAGTTACGCACAGACCCGCTTTTACGATCATTTCTGTCCCTCACATGGACAGATTATCGATTCAATGCCATATTAGACATAGGAAAGACATTCTGAGGAAGAAAGGTGGGTGTTCAACAATATAGCCTAGGCTCTGAATGCACGGTGTTTTCACTTACTCATTCACTGTCAAAGTGTTCAGACACACTGCAGGTTTTCATGGACTTGTTGAGTTCATATGTGGATTAAACAGCACTTTAACTGAACCCTCACAAGACAGACAAATGGCTTTAAAAGAGTCCAAAGAAACACAAACTAAAGAAAATATTAATAATTCAAGTCTGGTCTATAAGATCTAGTTCCAGGACATGCACCAAAGCTACAGAGAAACCCTGTCTCAAAACAACAACAACAGTAATAATAATATTCACAATGTATCAGTACACAGGACATGTAAATATCTTAGAAATAATAATATGCTTCTATCTATATGGGGGAGAAGCATGGTCCTGCCTCAAAGTGAAATATCAGACTTTGCTGACTCCCCATGGGAAGCCTTACCCTCTCTGGGAAGGGGTGGGGGAGGGGAAGGAGGGAAGTGGGAGGAGAAGAGGGAGTGGGATCTGGGATTGGTATGTAAAATGAGAAGAGATTGTTTTAAAATGAAAAAATGTTTCTATCACTTAAAATTTTTCACTGACAGGCTATACAATCAAAATACGGGTATTGGACGTACAGCTCAGCCACACAGTAACTGCCAAGCATGGGTAAGGCTCTGGGTTTAATTCCCAGAACCACCAAAGAAGGAGAAAGAGAAAAAGATGATGATGATGGGGGCGGGGAACCAACCATTACTCAGATAATCCTACAAAAAGCAAGAATATCTGTTAACAACAATAAACTCAACTCAGAAAAAGCAAATACTATGATTCAACTTATGTGAAATATTCAGAATGGGGAAATATATAGGCTGAAAGTAAATGAAATAGATCAAGTGCTGAGAAAAGAAATTGTTTTCGTTTAATGTGATATAGGTATTCTGGAAATGATAGTGCCAGTTGTACAACATCATCAATATATATGAATTCGCTAAACAATCGCCTAAATGGGAAACTTTGTCATACATACATTTTACCATCATTTTAAAATTTAGGTCATGAGCTCTCCCATCCCCCAAAAAACCTCATCAAATTCACTTGTCAATTCACATTATATGCATATTAAACAGTCTGACCCATGACCTTGAAATGGCTAATTATATTACCAGGTTAGACTGTGTCCTTTTACTTTACTAGAATATCTCCTCCAGATAAAATGAGAAAACTGAGTTTCTCCACTCCAAAAATGAAGTATCAGCACTCTCAGAAATTACATAGAGAGATGTAAGCTTCTCCTGCTAGATAGAGTGGCGCACATCTTTAATCCCAAAACTTAGGAGGCAGAGGAAGTCAGAGCTCTGAGTGTGAGGCTAGCTTGATCTACAAAATGATTTCCAGGACAGTCAGTGCTATGTAGAGACATTCTGGGGACACCCCCCTACAAACACACACATGACAGGTAGATGATAGATAGATAGATAGATAGATAGATAGATAGATAGATAGATAGATAGATAGATAGATAGGCAGGCAGAATGATTTTAAAAAGTGCCCCCCCAACATGCTGAGAGATAGTAGCTTATTAGAATGCTTACCTAGCATGAAAACCTAATTCAATCCTCAGCACCACAGAAAGTGGATGAGCAATACGGACAGACATGATGGTATGCATGTATAATTATAGTACTCAGAAGGCTGAGACAAGAGGATCATGAGTGGGAGGCCAAACTGGGCTACAGAATCAGTCAGGCCAGTCTGGGCAATGTAGAACCTGTCTCAGGAAAACCTCAGTAAGCCAGATATGGTGGCACACACCTTTAATCACAGCACTCAGCAGGCAGAAGCCAGCGGCTCTTTGTAATTCAAGGCCAGAGCGGTCTATATAGGGAGACTTTGCCTCAAAAAGGAAAAAAAAAAAAAAAAAAAAAGTCTAAACAAGTCAACAGAATCTATTCAATGAAAATAAATTGTAAATTGAATTCTATCAGTGATTTTTTTTTTTTTACTCTCAGAAAATATAAACAGAAAAAACAGTACCTGTATCCCTAAATGCAATCTTTTCAAAAATAATTACTTTCTGGCTGGACAGCAGTGGCGCACGCCTTTAATCCCAGCTCTCGGGAGGAAGAGGCAGGTGCATCTCTGCGAGTTTAAAGGCTAGCCTGGTCTACAAAACTATTTCCAGGACAGTAAGAGCTATTACATAAAAAAACTCTTTGTCAAAAACCAAAATAAATAAATAATTATCTTTTGTTTCCCAAGTTCATCTATACTCAACAGTGAAAAGAAAGAAAACTATGATCATGGCAAATTTGTTTCTTCAATTTTGTTTGAATGAATCAATTTAGCACTTCAGAGTCCAGCATGCTATTATGACATGATAGAACAACTTAGTTCTATTACTAGAACTATTACTAGAAATTAATAATTTTAATGTCTGAAACTATATTTTCCATTCACTTAGTAAACTATAAGCAAACACTTATCAAGATAATAGAATAGTAAGTTATATAATATACAGAAGAAGCTATGACTGGGGCACATTAGAGCGTTCTCAAATACAGAGCAGCAGATGACCTCTTAACGTAGATGTAGATGGCACTTCACACTTGATCTGCATTTTGAATGGCACAATGTAACTACCGAGGGAAATGCAGAGTCTTTGCAACACACACACACACACACAAATAAATAAATAAATAAATATTATTAAAAATTTTTTTGAGACAGGGCCTTACTATATAGCCCTGGTCAGTCAGCAAGTCGACACACAGACCACTCACGTGGCAGCTCACAACTGTCTATAACTCCAGTTCCAGGGGATCTGATACCCTCACACAAACATACAAACAAGCAAAACACCAACAAAATAAATTAATAATAATAAAAGAAAATCAAAAAATGCTTAGAATAATGCCTGACATCTAAAGCCTCAATCTATTTTACTTAACTTATATTAGAAAGAAGAGTCTGCACAACTGGAACCTATATACAGAGGTGAAACAGGAGAAATTAAAACAAAAAAACAAACAGGTTTTGATCAATTAGAGCAGGGGACTCACAGTCAATTTATACAATCAAACAAATTAGCAAAAATACATGCAGACTAATATGCCTAATAAAAAAGGATTAAAGAAACACTGTTACCACACCGCCTCTCACTCGCCAAGCTTCAGCCAAAGAAGGAGGATAAGAAAGAAGGGGCCCATCCACACCACGGCTTGTACAAAGCGACTGTCAGCAGATTCACTGGTGAAAACAACCAGAAAACAACAGCAACAACAGCACCACTCACAGGAGTGCCCCCTCCTCATCCTTATGTCACGGTGCAGTACCACTCCTTGAAATCAGATGCTATCAAAGTCTACTGAACATCTGATTTACAGGTTCCCAACCAGCACAGACCTGTGCTTCAGAGTGCAGCCATCAGTGCTTTCTAAGGAGGCAAGCAAGGCCTATCTGGATGGACTTTTTGAAGACATCAAGCTACTATGCCAAAAGGTATCAAGCTAGCAGGCCCCACGTACACAGAACTTACATAAGAGTCCCAATATGAGAGGAAACATTTTATTCTCAAAAAAAAAAAATCCCCGGGGCTGGAGAGATGGCTCAGTGGTTAAGAGCACTGGCTGCTCTTCCAGAGGTCCTGAGTTCGATTCCCAGCAACCACATGGTGGCTGACAACCATCTATAATGAGATCTGGCACCCTCCTCTGGCCTGCAGGCATACATGGAGGCAGAATGTTGTACACATAATAAATAAATAAATCTTTAAAAAAAAATCCCCTTTTCTGTTTTTAAATGCTAGTTATTTTCTTCCACAGGATCAAGTATGACTTTGAGTGGAAAAATAGTGGACAGAAACCAGGCATTGGCAGTTTTTCCATTTTCATTTGTATATGACTCTCACATGTAAGATGTAAAGCACTACTAACACAGGTCAAAATGTTTCGGTGAACATGTTTCAACAATTCAACCTTACGACAATTATAACAAACCTGTTAAAATTTTCTGAGGAAAAAAGGAGCAAGAAATTAAAAGCGTAAAAATTAAAATAAGCATTGAGACCTGTTAATCCTAACTGGGTGGTTAAGGCAAGAGGACCATGAGTTGCAGGTCAGCCTGGACTACAGACGTGAGTTCCAGGACAGCCAAGAAGGTAGGAAGGAAAAACAGGCATGCTATCTCCAAGAGTCTCAAAACCACGGCTCTAGTCTAAATTCTTCCCTCTCCACTATTTTATGCTGGCCTAACCAAGAATCATTAAAATAGAAACAGGATATGGAGAGGAAGAGAATAAAAGCAGAATAAGCAAATGTTTGTTTTGTTTTCCAAGACAGGGTTTCTCCGTGTAGCCCTGGCTGTCCTGTAACTAGCCCTGTAGACCAGGCTGACCTCAAACTCAGAGATCCGCTGGTCTCTGCCTCCTAAGAACTAGGATTAAAGGCGTGCGCCACCACTGCCTGGCTAAGCAATTATTTTTGCTCACTTCTTTAAAAGATGTGCTTCAGAACAGCCACAGAAAGATGAAAGTCTAGCAAATCTATGTACCTAGGAAGACCAAATTTACTCACATCAACAATTTCTTCTAACATAGCTTCACAACTTTAAAGATTAAACTATATAAAAATAACTGTGAGACAAACATTAGCCTGTTCCTTCCTATTATATTTCTAACACTTCTGTAAGCCAAAGAAAATAAGATAATAAAATCATTTTTAAGAGCATCGATAAAAACATAATAGTAATCCCCTCAATTTTATTCTGATGAGCTTTCTTAGTAGTTACCTTGTATCCCTATTTACATGATAAGCACAGAAGAGAAAAAAAAAAACTTCAAGTATATAGTACATGTATTTCTCTAATAAAGCTAACTCTAAGAAGCTGAACTGGCTACACTTTAAGCCGCTACACAAATGGAATTCACTAAAGAGACTTTCCATCACATATATGCATTCTCCAGTACCATGCTCAAACTGTCTGTAAGTCTATTTCTTAAAAGAATAAAAATAGTAAAGTTTTAGGTGTCGCAGGGTGATATTACAGGGTAACTGCCAGCATGAGTATGTTTATTCTATGTTTGTCCTTCAGTAAGGAACCGCCCTTAAAGTACACAATCTTTTCCTGTTCTTTCTCTCCAACCACAGTAACCCTTTGTATCCCTCCCTTCACTAGCAACGTTCTGCCAAAGACTACAGGAAGTACATTAATACACAGAGCTTGCCTGCAGGAATTTCAGCTTGAATAATACAAATGAATTTACAAACTAAATTCAGTTTAGTTTGTAAATTCAGTGGTTAGTTATCGTCAAGCCAGACTTGATTTTACCCTAAGATTTAGTGCTACTTGATGATCTTTTGGGGCTACTATTTTCAGAGATCAAACTGTTATATCTCTATAAACAGACATTCGAGTCATCTGCTATTTCTGGAGACTTACAAAGTGAACTTCATAAACCACGCTTAAAAAGTAAAACATTAATACTTCTGTAGGAAATCGAAACTGCCATGCAACCTAAAAGGCTTCACCACTCAAATTCCATCAAGTGTAATGAGAATCTGCAACATTTCTCTTTTCCTCCTAACACTCCCCTAAAGGTGTGTTACAGATATTGTATATGCTTGAGGAAACATTTTTCAAATTGCTGTCAAAAGATCTATCCCAAGTTCAAACGAACTCCACACACACACTGATGTCAAATGATCTATCTCAAGTTCAAATGACTACACAGAGAGAGAGAGATTGGAAAGTTTCTCACTCTGTAGCACAAACTCTCCTGAAACTCATCGAAAGCTTCCAAACATACTGAGATCAGAACATGAGCATACCTGGCTGCTGCTGCTGTTTCTTAAAAGACTGACAGTTTGCATTTCATTTGAAAGTTTGAGGCAAAAATAAATTAGGTTTCACAAAAGATTGATCAAACAGCAGTGAAGCCCAAAGACCCTGCCTCTTCTCTCCCACAGGGCAGAACTTGACTTTATAAAAATAATTTTCCATTAGAATGATTCTTCTATATGCTCTCTGAATCTCACGAATGCTCAAATCTTTCTGGCTACTTAATCTTTGGTCCTGAGAATGCCAGTATCACCAGTAATAATTCACTAAGAGTCACTGAAGAATGACCATTTAACCATAAAGCCATTTCATGGCTTGGAATAGTGGACTGGTGAACGACAAACATTCACAGAAAGAATGCAAATGCAAGGACTATGCCCACACCACTCCTTCTGCAAGCACTGCTATATTCATAGTATTTAGAAGAGTATTTGGTAACTATTTTCTTAATAAATGAAAACAGATTTAAAATAAACATGTAATTTTAAAATAGTGTATCATTAGGCCGAGAATGTAGCAAAGTGATGGAACACTTGTCTAGCAGGTATGAGGCCCCAGTTCAATTCCCAGAACCACAACATAAATACAATGAAACAGGATAACAATAAACAATGAAATGGCACGTGTCTTTAATCCCAGCACTTGGGAGGCAGAGGCAGGAGGATCTCCATATAGAAGCCAGCCTCCTCCAGATGTCAAAGTCAAGGCCCTTCAGAAATGAACAGGGAGATCTGTCTCATTCATACACACACACACACACAAACATAAACATATATTTAGATATGAACTAAAATTGATAAATTAGGAAAGAGAAACAAATGATAAATATGTATGAAAATGAAACACTTTACTCTGCATGCTAAACTAAAAAAATTAAATAATTTCTTAAAAAAACAAGTAAAGTAATAAAAAAAATAAAAAGTTCAAGCATTTAAATTAGAATTCCTCTTTTTTTCCTTTCTCCTTCAGTGCTAGAGATCAAACTCAAAGCCTTGCACATTATGGGCAGTACTCTGAGCTCCATCACCAACCTCCATTTCTTTCAGTAAAATAAAACGACCTTGCTGGGGGCTGGAGAGATGGCTCAGAGGTTAAGAGCATTGTCTGCTCTTCCAGAGGTTCTGAGTTCAATTCCCAGCAACCACATGATGGCTCACAACCATCTGTAATGGGGTCTGGTGCCCTCTCCTGGCCTGCAGGCATACACACAGACAGAATATTGTATACCTAATAAATAAATAAATTTTTTTCACTTTTTTTTTATTAACGATTTCTGTCTCTTCCCCACCGCCGCCTCCCCTTTCCTTCCCCCTCCTCCAATCAAGTCCCCCTCCCTCGTCTGCCCCAAGAGCAATCAGGGTTCCCTGCCCCGTGGGAAGTCCAAGGACCACCCACCTCCATCCAGGTCTAGTAAGGTGAGCATCCAAGCTGCCTAGGCTCCCACAAAGCCAATACGTGCAGTAGGATCAAAAACCCATTGCCATTGTTCTTGAGGTCTCAGTAGTCCTCATTGTCCGCTATGTTCAGCTAGACCGGTTTTAACCTCGGCTTTTTCAGGCCCAGGCCAGCTGGCCTTGGTGAGTTCCCGATAGAACATCCCCATTGTCTCAGCGTGTGGGTGCACCCCTCGCGGTCCTGAGTTCCTTGCTCGTGCTCTCTCTCCTTCTGCTCCTGATTTGGACCTTGAGATTTCAGTCCAGTGCTCCAATGTGGGTCTCTGTCTCTGTCTCCTTTCATCGCCTGATGAAGGTTAATATTCAGGAGGATGCCTATATGATTTTCTTTGGGTTCTCCTTCTTATTTAGCTTCTCTAAGAACCCGAATTATAGGCTCAATGTCCTTTATTTATGGCTAGAAACCAAATATGAGTGAGTACATCCCATGTTCCTCTTTTTGGGTATGGCTTACCTCACTCAGGATAGTGTTTTCTATTTCCATCCATTTGCCTGCAAACTTCAAGAAGTCCCTTGCTTACTTATTTACTTACTTGTCTTTTGTGTGTAGGAGTAGGTGTGTAGGAGTGCATATGGAGGTCAAAGGACAAGTCTCCACTGTCAGTCCTCAAATTCCACCTTGTTTGAGATATGGTCTCTTTTTATTTGTGCCCATGTATGCCAGTGTGCTTCCAGGAATTCTCTCTCCACCTCGCATCCACTATAGGAGCACTGGGGAGCATAGACACATGCTTCCTCATCTGGCTGCTTTGTAGATTCTGAGGAGCAGCTCAGGTCATCACAACAAGCAACTGATTCCCTATACCATCTTCTCAGCCCAGCCTTCCTATTTAGATGATACACTAACAATAAATAACAGCTGAAATTGTGGCCCTCCCAAAAAGGACCATTAGATAGTACAATGACAGAGGTAATGCCATGGGAGCTAGAGAGATGGCTGATGTGGGTGTCCTTCTGTATGTGCTGCTTTTGTTGGTTGATGAATAAAGCTGTTTAGGCTTAGCACAGTAAAGCCAGGCAGGAAATCAGAACAGAGAGAGAATAGGCGGGGAAAGGAGACACTATGTAGCTGCCGGAACCTTACTGGTAGGCCACAGCCTCATGGAGATACACGGATTAATAGAAACGGGCTAATTTAAGATGTAAGAGCCAGCTAGAAATATGCCTAAGCTATTGGCCAAGCAGTGTTGTAATTAATATAGTTTCTGTGTTATTATTTGGGTCTAGGCAGCCAGGAAACAAACACGTGGTCTCCGTTTACAAATGGCTCAGTGGTTAAGAACACTGGATGCTCTTACAGAGGATCCAGGTTTGATTCCCAGCACGCATGTGGAGGCTCATTAACTGTTTATAACTCCAATCCTAGGGGATCTGATGCCCTCTCTTGTTTCCATGGACACCAGGCACACATATACTACACAGACACACAAGAAAGCAAAATACTGGTACACCCAAAATAAAATAAAAATAATTTAAAATTTTTGCATCCTTATATACGTAACAGCTAAACACACATGCCTTTTAAAAATATTTAGATTACAAATATATAACTTAAATCAGGCGGTGATGGCACACATAATTAATCCCAGCATTCAGGGAGCAGAAGTAGGCAGATTTCTGTGAGATTGATGCCAGCCTGGTCTACAGAGAGAGTTACAGGACAGGCTCCAAAGCTACAGAGAAACCTTGCCTCAAACAAACAAAACAAACATACATACATATATATATGTATATACCTAAATTAAGACAAATTCAATTTGATTTTTCTTTAAACTTTGCCAAATATTTCAATGTAATAAACTTTCATACTTACAGAAGAGTAGTAAATTTTGGCAAAGCAAAAAAAAAAAAAAAGTAGAGAAATAATTTTGGAAATTTTAAAAATCTATTATCAATACTGGAGATTCAACCATGAAAACTGACCCATATCTATATTTATTAACCTACCACAACCACCAAAACAAATCATAAAATCTTATTAGGCTCAACATCACTTATGTAGCATTAGCACTACATAATCCTAAGTACTAGAGTTCAGAGCCCTAGTACCCATGTAAATATGAGGCCAGCATGTGGCCCATCTGTAATCCCAGCACTCCGAGGTACAGATAGGGGATCCCTGGAGCAAGCTGCCTAGCTATACTAGCTTTGCCAGCCCTAGGTGCTATACTAGCTTTGCCAGCCCTAGGTTCAAGTGAGAAATCTTATCTATGACCTTCTTTATTATAAGGAACAATGAAGGCTTACTTTAAGATTTAAATGGATTTAAAAAAATTGAATTTTGGCAGGGTCTGGGGGGCACATGGCTTTAATCCAAGCACTCAAGAGACAGAGGCAGGCAAATATATCTCTGTGAGCTGGAAGCCAGGCTGCTCTCTACACAGACAGTTTAGTATCAGTCAGGATAACATGGTCAGAGCTTGTCTTTAAAAACTGAATGAATGAATGAAGAGCTGGATGGTGGTATACCTTTACCCCAAGCATTCAGGGAGACAAAGGCAGGTAGATCTCTAAGTTTAAGGCCAATCTGTAGAATAAGGGAACCAAAGGAAGACAGTCACAAGTGGGCAAGCAGCAAAAAGGATTCCAAGGTTCTCCTTGACAGGAGATCTGATCTAAGTCAGGCAGGTTACCTAGGACAGGGACCAGCCCCACACTCACCTGTGCATACTCTCTTTCAATAGCAGCCTTCTTCTGACTGAAAGTCCTAGAAATACAAACAAAAATTAATCACCAAAAGCAGAACTTTAAAACCTCATGAAAATTTATCGACACAGCTTTAAATACTGCCTTTTAAGATATGTAAATAGAGTGGAAAATGATTCCTCTCTATGAGCTCAGGAACAGAGGAAACCATGCCAGCATACTCTCTGCAGTTTTTCACAAGACATACAGTAACAAGTACAAGGCCATGGAATCTATGGTGTAAAGATAAACTTTCTATACATTCATTATTTCAGATTCTATGGCTACATGCCATATTTTAACACTTGTGGCTGGGCACAATGGTGTTTGACTACGGTTTGACTCCTGGCTCTACTTTCCAAGTGCTGGAGTTACATGCCCCTCTTCACTGGCATTTTTACATGTGTTCTAAAGATGGAACTCAGATCCTCATGCTTATGAGTGCTCTATGAGCCATTCTCCAAACCCATTTAGCTTACATTTAAGATTTATCCAAGTAGCATGTATCGATATTTCCTTTCTTTTTACTGCGGAATAATAGCCCACTATATGATTATACCACATTTTGTTTATCCGTTGATCTAGTAATAGATGTGAGTCATTTTCACAACTTAGCTATTAAAAATAATGCTGCCACAAGCACCCAAATTTCTATCTGCACACATACTCATTATACATACATACAACAGTGCAGTGTGGAGGTCAGAGGACAACTTTGCTGCATTGGTTCCCTCCTTACACCTTTATATAGATTCTGATGATTGAACTCAGGTCATCAGGATTTACCTACTGAGTCATCTTGTTGGCCTGAGATAGGTATTTTAAATTTTCTGTGTATGTATAAGTAGAAGAGTTAAATCATATGATAATTTGCTTCAACTTTTGAGAAACTATCAGAATGATTTCAATCACAAGTATAATATTTTGTATTGATTGTATATTTTTAATTTAATAGCTAAACTCAAGAAACTAATATTTCAAAATAAGCCATCTATGGTAGTCCATACCTACAATCCCAGCATGCTGGGAGGGTCAAGAAGGAAGATCACAAGTTTGAGGCCAGTCTGGCCAGCTTGGCAAGACCTTGTCTCAAAATAAAATGAGAAGGACTAGGGATGTAGTACAGTAGTAGAGCGCTTGCCTAGAATGTATGAGAGCTGACCTCCCAAAGTCCCGAATATTCTTTGGGTTTGTTTTAAATGGACGGACCCTAGGTAGCCCACGCTGGCCTCAAACTCCCCATCTTCTTACCTCAATGTCCTAAGTGCTGGGATTACAACCATGTGCCACCACACCCAGCTACAAATGTTTATTTCTTAATGTGTGTGTATGTGTGGGTGTATAAATGTGTGCACTGCATGTGTATGTGTGCACACGCGCAGAGACAAGAGGCATTGAATTCCCAAGGAGGTAGAGATTTAGGAGGCTGTGAGCCACATGACATGGGTGCTAGGAATTGAACTGGGATCCTCTAAAGCAGTGGTTGAGGACCTTCTTAACACTGTGACCCTTTAATACAGCTCCTCATGTTGTAAACAACCATAAAATTATTTTTGTTGATAAATTATAATTCTAACTTTGCTACTGTTATGAATTGTAATGTAAATATCTGTGTTTTCTGATGGTCTTAGGCGACCCTATAACCCCAACGTGATCACAACCCACAGGTTAAGAATCACACCGGTGGTGGTGGTGGTGGTGGCGCACACCTTTAATCCCAGCACTCGGGAGGCAGAGGCAGGTGGATCTCTGTGAGTTTGAGGCCAGCCTGGTCTACAATGTGAGTTCTAAGACAGGCTCCAAAGCTACAGAGAAACCTGATCTCGAAAAACCGAAAAGAAAAAACTCTAAAAGAACAATATGTGTTCTTAACCTCTGGGTCTCCATTCCATACAGATGTTCTTAGTGTCATCTAGAACACAGGCTCTTACGGGCTATGTGTGCAGCTCAGTGGTAGAAACTTTGCTTAGCACATGAGAAAATATGATCGGAATAATGGTTGCTGACTGGAAATTTCTTTAAAAAACAAAAAATTAGCAGTTGAGGGGGCACATGCCTTTAATCCCAGAGGGAGGCCAATCTCTGTGAGTTCAAGGCCAGCATGGTAACAGAGTGAGTTCCAGGACAGTCAGGGCTAATACACAGAGAAACCCTGTCTTGAAAATCCAAAACCAAGGCCAGGCAGTGGTAGCGAATGCCTTTAATCCTATCACTCGGGAGGCAGAGGCAGGTCAATCTCTGTAAGTTCGAGGCCAGCCTGGTCTACAAGAGCTATTTCCAGGGCAGACTCCAAAGCTACAGAGAAACCCTGTCTTGAGGGGAAAAAAAAAATAATTCGTTGCATCAATGTAATCCCATTAGGAAAAAAGTATTAAGGCATAGAATAATGAATCCTTCACAGAAAATATTCATTTTATTTTATTCAAATTCACCAGGGGAATTTAATTATAGCAGATATGGCCTTTAAAAAATGCACTTCTTAAATTAGAAGCCCTGAAAATAAAAATTATTCCCGAATGTATACGCTGCAAAGTGAGTATTACCTTAGCATTATGGAAAAAAGTAAAATCTTGTTTACAACTCTCAGAGCTCTTAGATGACCTGTGGACAAGCACAGCAATCCTATGTATTTACTTATCCATCCATCCTTATGGATGTGCTTGTGCCTATATATAGGCACAATATAATATAATATATATATATTTAGTTTTTTGCATGTTTGTTTATTTGTTTAGATTAGGTCCTGTCAAGTAACCCAGACTGGCCGCAAAGTCCCCCTCCTCCTGCCTCTACCTGCCAAGTGCTATAAATACAGATATACACCACTATATCTCGGTCTAAGCAGTAATATTGTCAAAGAAATCTGTTTTTCTGAACAATAAATCCGAACAGTAAGTTGGAAATACTCGAATGCTTTTTGTTGCTTCACTTAGAGCTCTCCACAAAAAGCAAAACAGACATAAGGTAACTCTTAAAGGCCCAGGACTTTTAGAATGGTAAGCGATTATTCACTTCAACTTAAGGTCACCATCTGCAGTGGTCTCTAAACAAGTCCGTCTGACCTCTCCAGCTACACAGGAACTAAACTTAGGGTCCTCCAATATAAGGCTTTTTGTTTGCCTCAAAAGTCTGTCACTGTGGCCGCCTTCTTCAGTGATCTCAGCTCTACCTTCTGAAGAGCATACTGTAGGTTCCCCTGGGGCTTTGCTGCTTTCTTGGACACTCTCTTTTATTAACATAAAGATGCTTTCTTCTTGAAATTCAGGAGCTAACTAGCTGGCTTAAAATTTTCCTTCTGTAGTTTTTTCACCTCTGCCGGTGTTCAGAACTGAAGGAAGTAGGGTGTTGCTGTGGATAAGGCTCTGGATGAAGGCAATTCAGATTTGATCTATGCAGACAATGGAAACTTTTGTGCCTTCCCTTTCTCCTATCATCTGTGTCCCTGAAGTGGCAATTTTAAATTTCCTTCACCAGCTTTTCCTTTTAGTCACAGCTTGGCTGTTTGGCACAAATGCTATCTTTCAAGATGCCTTCCCCACTAACCTTAATCATTGCTAGCTTTTGCCTTCAAGTGAAACACATGCAACTCTCCCTTTCAAGTAGCTGATTTCAATACAGTTGGAGCAGGGAGGCAGAGAATGAAAAAGTCTGGCATCAGCTGATCAGTAGAGCAGTTGAAGAGTCAGAACACACAGAACAGTTATTAAATTCTCTACTTGATGTGGGTACAGTTTATGGTACTTCGTAGCAGATATAATAGTACCATGAAGGAACAATGGCTACAGAGCAATATATATATAAACAATAATTGGAAAGTTGTCAATACTTCAAGAAGTATTAAAATATGACTGAGACAGGCGGTGGTGGTACACGCCTTTAATCTCAAGCAGGTGGATCTCTGTGAGTTCTTAGACCAGCAAGTTCCAGCACAGCCAGGGCTGTTACACAGAGAAACCCTGTCTTAAAAAACAAACAAAAAAAAGTGAGACACAAAGCAGCAAGACTCTAGACAAATAATACCAAGTAATTTATTTGGCTATCACAAACCTTTCATTAAATTTTATTTACTATTTTATTTTGTTTTACTTTAGAGTATCTCATTTTATTTTGTGGGATGAATTCTCACTACATTGCCAAGGCTGGTTTTGAACTCGTAGGCTGAGACTTTTCCGAAGCTGCTGGACTACAGACATGAACTACTCAAAGTCTCTAAAACACAAAACAAATAAAACAACAACAAAAACAACCCACAGTACTCTGAAGCACAATAAAACAAGGCATGTCAGCACAAAGATTGAGACTTGAACCCCGCTTCGAAAGGATTCACTAACAGAAGGCTACAAATGCTACTACGGACTCTTGTTTCTTAAGAACTAGAACCCCTTACTTTTCCTAACTATACTTCAGTTCCTTAACGATAAAATAAGACAATAAAGCCAGAATCCTTCTGTCTACAATCATGTCTACAATCCCAGCACTGAGGAAGCTACAGAAGATTCCAGGTCAGTCTAGGCTATACGAAGAGATTCCACAGTGCGGGAGAAGAGAACAAAAGTGTTGTAGTGTGAAAGACAGAGCTTACCTCATAGAATTATAAAAATTAACTAGTATAATTTTAAAGTACTTAGAACAAGCAGCACATGGTAAATATTATAAATTTATTTATTAAATAAGTAAAAATATATTCCACATCAACATTACAAAATTAAAATCCAGTTTTAATATTTTGACTAGTTGAATATAAAAAATGCTAACATAACAAAAATGTGTATTTTAAAGTACTATAGTCTCTCTCTCTCTCTCTTTTTTGGTTTTCAAGACAGGGTTTCTTTGTGTAACAACCCTGGTTATCCTGGAACTCACTCTGTAGACCAGGCTAGCCTTGAACTCACAGAGATCTGCCTACCTCTGCCTCCCAAGTGCTGGGATTAAAGGTGTTGGACACTACAACCCAGCAATACAATAGTCTTAAATGACTGAAAAAAAGCTTAAATCCTCCCCTTCTCAGAAACTAACCAAAGGTAATAATTTTTATTTTTGAATTTTCGAGACAGGGTTTCTCCGTAGCTTTTGGTTCTTGTCCTGGAACTAGCTCTTGTAGACCAGGCTGGCCTCGAACTCCCAGAGATCTGCCTGCCTCTGCCTCCCGACTGCTGGGATTAAAGGCATGCACCACCACCGCCCGGCTGGTAATAAAATGTACAGTCAGACATGTGGTTTATGACCTAGCATCCCAGCTCTCAGGAGACTGAGGCAGAAGCACTTCAACAAGTTTACACAGTGAGAAAAGAAGTTCTTATGATCCACAGCAAAACCAGAGACATACAATATATAAGCAGAAAATAAGTCAAAAGGAAAGACACCTGGATAACAAACGAAAAGGGAGGCTGCAAGTCTCAAATGAAGGAGGGACAGTTCTTCACAGCAGTTCTTAAGTCATAAAACTTAAAATCAGCATTCGCAAAAGAAAAACTGGGACTATGGGCTGGGGAGAGCGTTTCCTTCATACTTTGAAGAAGTGGAGACAGAACTGAATTAGGAATTATACATTTAAGTTATGCTGGCAGCGATGGATTGTTGGTGCAGAAATGCAAATCTGTACTGCAAGCAGCAGCCTCTTAGACTGGCTAAGGAGAAAGCAGCAGTGTGTGTGTGTGTGTGTGTGTGTGTGTGTGTGTGTGTGTGTGTGTCCAGGTCCTGTGTTTCAAGGTCTGGGTGGGCCTTGAAATCACAACCTTCCTAATTCAACCTCCCAAGAGCAAGGATTACAGATATGCATGCATGGCCACTAAAATAAAATTGTTTTCAAACTCATTTATGCTAACCTGCTCTTAAAGAAACTACTATAAAACTAGACAACAGCAGCCACTGTGGCTGCCAATCTCTGATATCCCATAAATGCTATGGGAGAAAAAACACCATATTCAAGAAACAACCAAAACAGGAGAAACACAAATAGAACATTTTAAATAACAGGGAGGTGGGGAGAACCAGAAGTAAAACATGCTCACTGCCTTGGTATTGTGGTGCACACACCTGTGATCCCAACACTGATTACTAGCTTGCTCCTCCCAATCTGCTAAGCATGCTTTCTTATATAACCCAGGACCACCTGCTTAGTGAACCCAGCCCTCCCACATCAATCACTAATCAGGAAAATGCATCAGAGATTTTCCCACAGGCAATCTGACGGAGGTATTTTCTCAACCAAGAAACCAAGCAATACATCAAAAGAACCATGGACATGAACCCAGTGGTAGGGCAGTTGCCTAGAAAATCCAAGCCCTTGGGTCCAACTCCCAACACCAGAAAATTCATCAAACAATCAATCAATCAATTAATGAATGAATTAAAACACATGCCTTTATTCCCAGCATTTGGGAGGCAAAAGATTTCTGTGAGTGCAAGACCAACATGGTCTATCTATCAATATCAAGTTCAAGGCTAGCTAGGCCTACATAGTAAGAAATCGTCTCAAAAGCAGAAGGGTAGAGAGATGAATTTTACTGTATATAAACAAAATCCTCAATAATGTCACAAAAATTATCGAGCAGTAAGTACTATCATTCTTAAGTTCCTACTATTTGAAAACCCCAAAACACTAACTTTTTTTTAATGTGCTGGGAGTGGAGAGATGGCTCAGTTTTCATACAAACATGAGGAACTCAGATTCCCAGTACTCAGGTAAAAATCCAAGTTCTGGGGAGATGGAGACAGGAGAAACTAGGTCTGGCTAGCCAGCTAGTCTAGCTGAATCAGCAAGCTCCACGTTAAGTGATAGACATTGTCTCAAAAGTAACATGAAAAGCACTGGGGAAGACATCACACACACACACACACCTTGCAATCACCTACACACAAACACTAAACATATACACACAAAAGTTAGGTTTTATCATTTCTGAAAACTTAACCAACTTCCATTTTTATGTGATCTACTCAGTTTTAATTTAGAACAGAAATTACTTAACTGAAACCAGACTGTAGATCAAATATCATCGTCTATACTCCCAAAACACTTATTCATCTTACAACTCTGCACTGAAAAACCTGTATTTCTGTATCTCCACTCCTCTCCCTCCCCTGAATGTCCAGAGATTGTGCTACGTAGATCAGGGTAGCCTCAAACTCACATAGATCCACCTGTCTCTGCTTCCTGTATGCTGATATTAAAAGTGTGCACCACCATGCATGGTACTTATCTCTCTCATACAATATTTTTATATCCACAAGCATTAATCTTTATGCTGACACAGAAATTTTCAATTAAATTGAAATTAATGTGTATAAAACTTATATTGTTCTTGCCAAGTGAAGAAAAGTGCAAGTTCATTTTTAAAAAAAAAAAGTCAAAAAATTAAAAAGGGAAAGAAAGGAATTACCAGCATACTTCACACTGTTTTGGTTGTTTTTTGTTTTTCTTTTTTGGTTTTTCGAGACAAGAGTTGCACAAACAAACAGTCCTGACTGTCCTGGAACTCACTCTGTAGACCAGGCTGGCCTCGAACTCATTGAGATCTGCCTGTCTCTGCCTCCCAAGTACCACCACAACCCAGCCTTCATAATGTTTTTTTTTTCCAAGACTCATTTTTATTGATGTTTATGTTTCTATGTGTGTGCCATGTAAGTACAGGCACCCAAAGGCCAGAAAGGATATGGTAGCATCTGCATCTGGAGTGAGCTACTCAACATGGAGACTAGGAATGTAATTCAGGTCCTCTGGAAGCACAGCAAACTCTTTAAAAAAAAATTATTTATTTGTTCCTTGTGGCTTTTACATCATGCATCTTGATCCCATTCCTTCGTATCTGCCCTCTGCCCTTGCAACGTCCGCCTCTCCCCAAAATAAATAAATTTAAGAGAAAAGAAATAAAATTTAAGAGAATAGAAAATAAAGAAAAATTTCACTGTGAAACCTGTAGTGTGGCACAGTGAGCCATACAATACACCCTTTAGTCCATATGTTTTTATTACAGCAAGCACTCTTAAAAACTGAGTCATCTCTCTAGCCCCTTTTCATGTATATTTGTACAAAAACATTTTGGATATTTATTAAGCCTAAATTTTAAAAGGCACATTAAGCCAGGCGCTGGTGGTGCAATGCCTTTAATCCCAGCACTCAAGAGGCAGGGACAGGCAGATCTCTGTAAGTTCGAGGCCAGCCTGGTCTACAGAACGAGTTCCAGGACTGACTCCATAGCTACTGAGAAATCCTGTCCCCAGCCCCCCCAAAAGCACATTATTTTGATAAGCTAGACTTCTAGCTGTCCCCCAAGATAATGAAATCCTCTGCAGGAAAGATTTGTCACAGCCTTTCTGTTTGTTTTAGATTTTGTTTTTGAGACAGGATCTATGTCTTCCTGGCTGTCCTGGGGCTCACTACAAAGGCCTTGAATTCACAGAGCTCCTAACGCCTCTGCATTCTATAGGATCAAAGGCGTGTACCACAACTGACTAGCCTTTTAATTCTTTAAAAGCAACCATATAACCTTCCTTTTCACAATGTCTCAAACAAGATACCTGAAGACCTAGTAAATACTACTGCTGCAAATTATAAGTAAAAAATATAAAACCTGGGGCTGGAGAGATGGCTGAGCGGTTAAGAGCACTGGCTACTCTTCCAGAGGTCGTGAGTTCAATTCCCAGCAACCACATGGTGGCTAACAGCCATCCATAATGAGATCTGGTGCCCTTTTCTGGCGTGTGGGCATACATGGAGGCAGAATGTTGTATACACAATAAATAAATAAATAAATCTTTTTAAAAATGTAAAACCTTTCAGCAGCTGCCAGGGAGCTGACAGTCACATTTTTCAACCACGAACAGAACTCATCTTAAATGCAGGCTGAGATACAGAAGCAAGTGGGTATGTGTAATTCCAGCCCAGCTCACTTGACCGAATGCTTGGCATTAGTGAGAAATACCATGTCCACTTTACACCTGGTGCACACAAGGTGTTATCACTCCACTTCTACTAAACAAGAAAAAGACAGGGAGCAAAACCAGTAGAGTCACGCATTGTGGCACTTGTCTGTAATCCCAGCATTGCAGAGGTAGAGGCATAAGGAACAGGAGTGTAAGGCCAGTCTTGGCTTCAAAGGAAGTTCAAGACCAGCCACAACCCTGTCTCAAAATCAAGTCATTAATTTAAAACATGAGTGCTAGAATGCTCAGTGGTGAAATTTGAAATAGAAAAATATTGCTTCACGTATTAAACAGAATAAAGCCAGACATGGTGGTATATGCCTATACTTCCCACACTTGGGAGGCTGAAGCAAATTCAAGATCAGCCTGATGTATTCAGAAAGTAATAGGTCAGCCAGGGATACATAGAAAAACTATGTCTAAGGAAAAACAAAAACAAAAACAAAAACCCACATAAATAAGCAAGCAAACAGAATATATTTATTTGAGCAGCCTAGCAAAAGACTGAGCCACAGAGCCTGTCCTGGGAAAACAGTAATAACCTGTCAGCACTTCAGGTTTTTATTTGATAAAATATTCTCCCACAAATCACCAATACTTCAGAACTGTCTTGACTGTTCTCAGATTTCATTCTTTCGAGAATCTGTTTCACAAATTTGATGAGGGAAAAAGTCTTTCTGAGATCTGTATTAGAATTCCACCAGATGACTGATGCTTAAATGAATCTTTACAGATTGGTGCATAGCTCTACATTACTTCAAGTCTTCCTTACAGGTTCAGAAAGTTATTTTTTTAATTCTTTCTATAAAGTTTTGGCACAGCACTTAAGATTTAATCTTGAGTGTCCTTATGAGTTTACTATTGCTCATGTGATTGGAAACATTTCTTAGTTTTATAAATGGTGGTTTCTAGTGTACACAACCAATGTTCATTTTATTATAATTATCAGCCTTGCCCAACTTTTTTTAGTTTTCACATTTTGTATCTATTCTAAGGACTGTCTAGGTATACAGTCCTCACTGGTATGTGCTTGTTTGCTCTGAAACAGGGCCTGGCTGTGTGGCCAGAGTTACAGTCATTCACCTCCATGCTTAAAAGATCCTTACTGCTTTTTGTTGTTGTTGTTGTTTAGTATCTTTTCTTGAGACAGGGTTTTTCTGTGCAGCTTTGGACCCTGTCCTGAACTTGCTCTATAGACCAGGTGGGTCTCAAACGCACAGAGATCTGCCTGCCTCTGCCTCCTGAGTGCTGGAACTAAACGTGTTGTGCCACCATGGCCCAGCCCTGTTTTTAAATTATGGGAAATTTGACATTTTTTTTTCCTAATCTTGTACTTTTCCCATCTTCTGCTATTGAGGAGTGAACCAGTCAGCACTCTTCAGGAGAAGGGAAAGACCAAGAGAAAAAGAGGATACATAATAGGTCAGTGGTAGACACACAGAGATTTGAGAATATAACTCGGGGTGCTGACAAGTCTGAGTCTGTAGAGCAGGCTAGCAGACCAGAAACTCAGGTGGTAATTAATGCTGTAACCTTGAAGGAGAATTCCTTGTGGAAGTTTTTATTTTTAGCTTTGTTCTAAGGCCTTTTAAATGACTACATAAGGCATACTAATTTCATTGAGAGTAATCTCTTAAGTACACTGACGGTAAATGTCAACCACATCCTCAAAATTCCTTCACAGCAACACAAAGATGTTTGATTAAATAACTTACTTATTACAGGTTTACAAAGCCATACCATTGATAGAAGAGGGTCATCTGTCTATGTGTTACTTTCATTGGTTAATAAAGAACCTGCCTTGGCCCTTTGATAGGACAGAAAATTAGGTAGGCAGAGTAAACAGAACAGAATGCTGGGAAGAAGGGAAGTGAGGCAGACGCCATGATTCTTCAACCGGAGATGGATGTAGGCTAGAATCTTTCCTGGTAAGCTACCACCTCATGGTGCTACACAGATTATTAGAAATGGGTTAATAAAGATGTGAGAATTCGCCAATAAGATGCTAGAACTAATGGGCCAGGCAGTATTTAAATGAATACAATTTCCGTGTAATTATTCTGGGGCTAAGCTAGCCATGTGGGAGCCAAGTGGGACGAAAAGCAGGCCTGCTCGCCTCGTCACTACATAGCATAAATCTAACTACCACAGGGGTTACAAGGGTTACAAGTGTCTTGTCATGGCTTTAATGAGAGACCTTCTAAAACATCAATACATGAACATGCTTTCTTTGATAAGCTGAGTTTTTGGTCTTTTAAAATACAGTCTCCCTGGGGGGCTGGAGAGATGGCTCAGAGGATAAGAGCACTGGCTGCTTTTCCAGAGGTCCTGAGTTCAATTCCCAGCAACCATATGGTGGCTCACAACCATCTGTAATGAGATCTGTCAACCCTCTTCTGCCGTGCAGGCATACTGCAGGCAGAATGTTGTATACATAATAAATAAATAAATAAACAAACAAACAAACAAACAAACAAACCTTCAAAATACAATCTCCCTGGTAGCACATGTCTTTAATCCCAGCACTTGGAAGGCAGAGGCAGGAAGATCACTGTGAGTTAGAGGTCAGCCTGATCTACAGAGCTAATTCCAGGACAGCCAGAGTGATTACACAGAGAAACCCCATCTCAAAAAAGAAAGGATGGAAGGAGGGAAGGAAGGAGGGAGGG
>NW_026068090.1:1699202-1703634 GCF_014885135.2 Alexandromys fortis
GAGGGAGGGAGGGAGGGAGGGAGGGAGGGAGGAGTTCACAAATAGCTAAGGTGAGCCTCAAATCAACAATTACGCCTCAGCTTGAGTGCTATGATTACAGACATGTACCAATACAAATGGCACTGATTTATTTTCCACCAAAAACTAGTTTGGGACCAGCAAGAAAGCTCAGTGGTAAGAGCACTTGGTGTCACAGTCCCGCCTGACAACCAGAGTTGGGACCCCCTAGTTCCACATGGTTGAAGGGGAGAATTGACTCCCTTGAGTTGTCATTTGACTTCTATATGCTTACTATCATGTGTTATATCACGTTATGTATACACGATAAAAAATAAATGTGGGGACTCAAAAGATGGTTCAGCAGTCCAAGTGTTTGCTGAGCAAGTGTAAGGACCAGAGTTCGGATCTCCAGAAAACCATATAAAGGGGAGAGGGCAAGGCAGATCCCTGGAATTCTAGACCTAGAAGGCAGAGATAAAAGATCCCTAGAGCACACTGGCTTAGGAGACAAACAACATCAGCCAGCTCTAGGTTTGACTGAGAGACCGTCTCAAAGAATAAGGCAAAAGAACAACTAAGGACGGTTCCCATCATTAACACTGGGCCTCCACATGCATGCTACACATGTACATGTCCACACATCCTCGTCCTCAAATACACATGCATTCATATACATGCAAAAAGTGCATACATACACATGCACATTATACACAAAAATTAGAAAAAATAAACAAGTAAACATAATTTAATTTTAGTAACTATTAGCCCAGCATGATAGCACACACCTGAAACCCCCATACTTGGGAGACAGACTCAGGATGGCCACAAGTTCAAGACCAGTTGGATTTAAGAAGGAAAGAAGAAAGGAACTCACTTCACTAGAAAGAAAATAACTTCACTAATATAATTATATGCCAAAGGTTAAATTTCAGCAGTAGCTGCTATAAATACCTAAGAACATGATGTTTAATAGACATGCAGTAAAACATTTACCAATATTATTAGGTCACTCAATTTCAATCTGGACAGTAGGTAATATCCACCCAGTTCAAAATTCAAAACACAGAGGAAAAGATATACAACAGAATCTCTGCTGACTGCCCCCACCTTCTAGCCATCAGAGAAAAAACAAGTATCGATAAAATATAATCCAGGGCACATAAATACTCCAATGGTTTTCTTGTAACCACAGACATAGTATTTTTTTTTTGACTATAGGGTCTTTATTGCAAATAAAATATGAGGTATGAGAAGCTGGCCAGAAGCTGGAAGGGGTAATCCCTGATCACCCCTTGCTGGGTCACCAGCCCATCTGAAGTTGAAAGGGCCCTTCTATAAGAATACTTTCTCTCTCTCTCTCTCTCTCTCTCTCTCTCTCTCTCTCTCTCTCTCTCTCTCTCTTCAAGTCTAGTTTCTCTGTATAACAGCTCTGGCTGTAGACCAGGCTGGCCTCAAACTCACAGAGATCCGCCTGACTCTGCCTCCCAAGTGCTGAAATTAAAGGCGTGCGCCACCACCACCCAGCTAGTGGTACTTTTTCATAATACCAAAATTTAAATTTTGTTTTGAATTGAGATTATTTTATTTCAAAGCTTACAAAACAAAAAACATCTGGGTGACAAGATTCATTCGTGGAGGCAAAATACCAATGTACATAAAACAAAATTTTTAAAAATTAAAAAAACGGGGGGTGGAACATAGGCGAGTGCCCAGCACACTTTTTTTCTCCTTCTGCCTTGTTAGTCCCTGGGATCAAACTCAGGCGGTCAGGCAAAGAAAAAAATAAATAAATACAAAAGAGTAAAATAGATGTGCACAGGTGCCTGGCAATGATGGCGCACGTCTTTAACCCCAGCACTGCCCCCACCAGGCAGGCCACTCTCTGAGTTAGAGGCCAGCCTGGACTACAGAACAAACAGAACAAGTTCAAGGACAAACCCTGGGGGGGGGAGGGGTAAAACAGGCTATGAATGGTAGCAAATGTCTGCAAGCCTAGCATTCAAGAGGTAAAGTGAGGAAATCACTGCAAGCCTGGCCTGATATACATCCCAAGTACCAGGCTGGCAGGGCTATATAAGATCCTGTCTTAAAACAACAACAAAAAGTAAAGTATTTTTGTTCACTATTGACAGAAAATTTCAACAGGAAATGCATCAGTATGAAATCTCCCCAAAGAATGGAATGTCCTTGATTAACAACAAGTGAGTTCCCTGTCCTTTTCATACTTCACTCCCAACGAGCGTGCTTCAAAATCCACCCTGAAAGAAATGAGAAGGGAGGACAGCAGAGGAAGGCTGTCATAATTGGCCTCCTCCCCAAATTCCAGAAGATAAGAAGGGAATGTGGTGGGAACCTGTTGCGTCTAGCATAAAATTCTTCTATTTACATCTCATTATATCTTACGTTTGCCCTTTAGTTTCTTTTAAAATCATAAAAACTTCATCTGTATAAATGGGGCATGGTGTGCAGGCTTATAAAGCCAGCACTAGGGAAGCAGAGGCGCGAATATCAGGTCAAGGTCAACATCTTTAACTACACAGGGCGTCCCCAGGCCGTCCCGGACTTGTGAGCTTGTGAGAGTTGACCAGGGATGGAACTCAAGTCCTTAGACTTGACAGGAAGCAACTACTGAGCTATTTTTGGTTTTTCAAGACAGAGTGTCTCTGTGTAGCAGACCTAGCTGTCCTGGAACTCGCTCTGTAGACCAGGCTAGCCACAAAGTCACAGACTCTGCTCCCAAGTGCTGGAATTAAAGGCGTGCACCACCACCACCTGATCTGATCTACAGAGCTATTTCAGAGGCTCAATAAGACCCTTTCAAAAAACAAGGAAAAACATTTTTACTTTTCATTCATTCCTTTACATTAGAAAGAAAAAGAAGCCAGACATGATAACCCATGCCTAGAATTCCAACAATTGGGAGGAAAATCAGAAGGACTACCATGAGTTCAAGACCAGCCTGGGCTACAGTGTAAGATCCAATCTCAAAAACAATTTAAAAATTTTCCACTTGGGTTTTATAATATCTGAGTAAACTGAAATGCTCCAAAATCCAAAAACTGTTAAGCAGACTCAACTTGCTCAACTTGTATTGGAGGGAAAGAGAGAGAAAAAGAACCAGAAGCCTAAACTGGTGTTTGAGCAGGAAATATTATATTCTACTACTTAAAGTAACTGCTCTGAGAGCTATCTATCAATGTACCAAAGTCACCTGTGTTAATACAGAGCTACTTCTGCATTAGCTTAGGTAAAGAGGGAGACACTCTGAAAAATAAGATTATCATAAAGTTGTAAGTCAGGATTAAAAGAAAATCAAATTAAAGTTTCTACAGTCCTCATCTCCAAATAAATTCACAGATATTCAAAACTTGAAGATGCATAATGGAGATATATCTACTAGTGTTTACCACATCTCAATACATTTACTATGGAATATTAAAAAGCACACACATAACCTTACACTTTCTAAAGGTTTAAAAATTAAAATATTTATTTAAAATTAAATATATGTGTATGTAAATATATATGTATGTGTATATATACATATATATATATATATATAATTTTGTTTGAATGTTTTGCCTGAATTTAAGTCTGTATACCACATGTATGCTGGGCCTAGAGAGGACTTAAGAAGGCACAGCTCCCCCAGAACAGGAGTTACAAAAGGCTGTGAGCCCCAAAGTGGGTGCAGGAAATAGAACCCGGGTCTTCTATCGATACTCTTAAATGAAAAATCATCTCTCCTAGGTGGACCTAGTTTAAAGCATTCTGTCCAGCATAACTGTACCCAAGACAGATTTTTGTTTTATTTCATCTGATTTCTGAGACAAGAATCTTGCTGTGTAGCCTTAGCTGGCCAGCCTATGGCTGTGTAGACCCTGTGTAAACCAAATTGGCCTCATACTCATAGAAATCCACCTGCCTCAGACTCCTGAGCACTGTATTAAAGGCATGTGCCACCATGCAAAGCTCACAAGACAGATCTTGACTTCGATCATTTCTAAATAGCTGCTGGCTTCTGATAAGTGAACTTACGAGTCGACCTACCAACCTATCCTCCCCTGCAGGTTCCACAGCAGGCACGTGAAGGTCAGATGACAACTCGTCCTAGTTCTTTCCACGTGTGTGTGCCAGGGATCAAACTCCTGCTAACAAGCAAGTAGCTCGACCTACTGAGCCAACTGACAAACCTATAGTGAAGTGGGGTTTTGTTTCTTAAGATACATAGTGGACAATGAGGACTACTGAGACCTCAAGAACAATGGCAATGGGTTTTTGAGCCTACTGCACGTACTGGCTTTGTGGGAGCCTAGGCAGTTTGGATGCTCCCCTTACTAGACCTGGATGGAGGTGGGTGGTCCTTGGACTTCCCACAGGGCAGAGAACCCTGATTGCTCTTTGGGCTGACGAGGGGTGGGGGACTTGATTG
>NW_026068090.1:1705700-1765190 GCF_014885135.2 Alexandromys fortis
CTGGAACATAGATGGGAGGAGTAAACAGAATAGAATTCTGGGCGGAAGAGGAAGTGAGGTCAGACTCTGCTCTGCTCCCGGAGAGACCCAACAGCTCTGCTCTCTGGAGCAGAGGCCCTGCTATGCTCTCCCAGGCACATGTGATGAAACTTCGACCAGGATGGACGTAGGCTAGAATCTTCCCGGTAAGCGCACCTTGGGGTGCTTACAAACATCCTTAGAAATGGGCTAGTCCAGGTGCGAGAATTAGCCTGTAAGGGCTAGAGTTCATGGGCCAAGCAGTGTTTCAATGAATACAGTTTGTGTGTTGTTATTTCGGGCATGAGCTAGCCAAGCGGCCGGGGTGTTGGGGATGCAGCCCCGCCGCCGCTCCTTATTTCAACATGAGGTAGAGGTAAGAGTGGCTGGCTGCTTTGCTTTTCTGAATTCAGGTTAAACCCCAATATCTCTCTGAGTTGGTTGAACACCAATATCTATCTCTGAGTTTTTATTAATCGTGCTTCACAGAGGCAGGAGGATCTCAGTGAGTTCAAGCCCAATCTGGTCTACAAAGGGAGTTTCAGGACAGCCAGGACTGTTACACAGAGAAACCCTGTCTCAGGAGGGGGAAAAAAATCTGGAGAGAACAGTGGCTCTCTGCATCTGAGAGGATCCCCAGCTTTTGGGCTCTCAGTTAAGAGCACCAGCTGTTCTTCCAGCGGTCCTGAGTTCAGTTCCCAGCAACCACGTGGTGGCGGTGCCCAATTCTGGCATGTAGGTATACATGCCAGCAGAACACTGAATTCATAAAAAATAAATTTTAAAAAGTGCTGGGGTCAAAGAAATGTGCCGCCCACCACGCCCAGTGTAAAACGCATTCTTAAGGACACTCATGGATTTAACTGTCATGTCCAAGAAGGCATAATATTTCCAGAGGGACTACAGAACTTTTCCTATCACATGAAACTACAGAAAATCTTGAGCACCTTTGTTTGTTCTGTGTAAGCAGAAGTTTAATTGTGTAACACAAGCATAGCCACTTTACTCCACAAGAGTGAGACTGCAAACCAAAAGCATCTTTGAACCATCAGACAGAGACTGAGAGACCTAAAAGGGTATTTTAGCAGGTAATGGTATATGGTACTTACAATTATATGAGAATGAAAAAAATAGTGCACTGACTCCTTTAAAATATTCTGCTAATGCCTGGTACACCAGAATCTGCATTTAAATTTTTATTTATTTGGTTGGTTTGTTTTGGTTTTTTGAGACAGGGTCTCACTCGGTAGCATAAATTGGCCTGAAACTTTCTTTGTAGTCCAGGGTGGCCTCAAACTCATGGCAATTCTCCTGACTCAGCCTCCAACATGCTGGGATTACAGACATATACTACCATGCCCAAATACATCTTATATATAATAGAGATAGACTTTATGTCAAAAAGCACAGTAATGAAGCCATGAAAGATGAAGACCCGAGTTCAGATCTCCAGCATACATGTAAAAGTAGGCTGTGGTGGTGCTTGCCTAGAAAACAGCAGACAAGAAGATCCTTGGGATTTGTTGACCAGCCTGTCGAGCTAACCAGTGGGTTCCAGGCTCAGTGAGAGACTCTGCATCAAACACTATGATGGAGAGGGGCTGAAAAGATGGCTCAGTGAATAAAGTTCTTGCCAGGCATGAGGACTAGAGTTCAGTTCCCCAGCACCCACATAAAAAGCCAAGGCGGCATGGCAGTTTGTCTGTAAACCCAGAGATGGAGGACCCCTGTGGCAAGTTGATATAGACCAGCCTAAATGGTGATCGTGGGGTTCAGCAAGAGAACCTACTTCTCAGCAAATAAAGTAGAAATGATTGAGAAAAATACCTGACAACCACCTCTGGCCTTACACACACACACACACACACACACACACACACACACACACCATACATGCATACACACAAAGTGAATAAGATAGAAAACAACTGAAGAAAATTCCTAACTTCAACCTCTCATCTCCACAGGCACATACCAGGTGGTGGTGTCTCAGCACTTAGGAGGCAGGGGCAGGAGGATCTCTGTGAGTTCAAGGCCAGCCTGGTCTACAAAATGAGTTCCAGGACAGCTAGAACTGTTACACAGAGAAACCCTGTCTCTAAAAACCAAAAAGAAAAAAAAGAAAAGAATGGCCCCACGGACTCACTATGTCATCAGGGAGTGGTACTACTTGGGAGGAATTAGTGGGTGTGGCCTTGTTGTGTCCAGGAGGGGAGTGAACTTTGAGGTTTCCAGCGCCAGCCTGCCTGTCTGTGCATCTCCCTCACACGCAGCTACTTTTCCAGTACCATGTCTGCCTACATGCCACCATGCTCCCCATGCAGTCCATGACTAAACCTCTGAAACAATAAGCAAACCCCAGTTAAACGCTTTCTAAGAGTTGCCATGATCAGTCAGGCAGTAGTGGTGCATGCCTTTACTCTCGGTACTCAAGAGGCAAAAGCAGGCAGATCTATAAAACAAGCTTCAGAGTGGAAAGATCTCCCATGATTTTGGATAGGCACAACTAACATAGTAAAAATGGCAATTTTACCAAAAGCAATCTACAGATTCAATGCAATGCCCATCAAAATCCCAGCAAAATTCTTCAAAGACATTGAAAGAACAGTACTCAACTTCATATAGAAAAGCAAAAAAACCCAGAATAGCCAAACAATCCTGTACAACAAAAGAACTTCTGGAGGCATCACAATCCCTGACTTCAAACTCTGCTACAGAACTACAGTACTGAAAACAGCCTGGTACTGGCATAAGAACAGACAGGAGGACCAATGCAACTGAATAGAAGACCTAGATATCAATCCACACATCTTCGAACACCTGATCTTTGATAAAGAAGCAAAAAAACAAAGGGAAAAAAGAAAGCATATTTAACAAGTGGTGCTGGCATAACTGGATATCAACATGCAGAAGAATGAAAATAGACCTATATCTATCACCATGCACAAAACTCAAGTCCAAATGGATCAAAGACCTCAACATAAAGCTAGCCACACTGAACCTTAGAGAAGAGAAAGTGGGAAGTACACTTGAACACATTGGCACAGGGAACCACTTCCTAAATATGACCCCAGCAGCACAGACACAGAGAGAAACAATTAATAAATGGGACCTCCTGAAACTGTAAAGCAAAGGACATGGTCAGCAAGGAACAGCCTATAGAATGGGAAAAGATCTTCACTAACCCCACATCAGACAGAGGTCTGATCTTCAAAATATAAAAAGAACTCAAGAAATTGGACATCAAAAGAACACATAATCCAATAAAAAAAAATGGAGTACGGTCCTAAACAGAGAACTCTCAGCAGAGGAATCGTGCCACAAGGACATGTGCTCAACTATGTTCATAGCAGCTTTGTTTGTCATAGCCAGAACCTCGAAACAATCTAAATGTCCCTTGACCGAAGAAGGGATAAGGAAAATTTGGTACATTTACACAATGGAGAAAAAAATAACAAGAGCTTGAATTTTGCAGGAAAATGGATGGAGCTAGAAATCATTATATTGAGTGAGGTAACCCAGACACAGACAATTATCACATGTACTCACTCTTAGGTGGTTTTTAAACATAAAGCAAAGAAAGCCAGCCTACAAACCAACAATCCCAGAGAACTTAGACAACAATGAGGACACTAAGAGAGGCTTACATAGATCTAATCTACATGGGAAGTAGAAAGTAGAAAAAGACAAGATCTCCTAAGTAAATTGGGAGCATGGGGACCTTGGGGGAGGGGAGAGGGAGGGAGGGGAGCAGAGAAAAATGTAGAGCTCAAAGAAAAAAAAAAAAAAACAGGTTTCAGGACAGCTAGGATTACACAGAGAAACCTGCAATCCCAGGTCCCAGGAAGCAGAAACAGGTGGATTGATTGGTCACAAATTCAAGGTTAATTTAGCCTACAGGGTAAGTTCCAAGACAGCCCAGGTAAAAACTTACATGAAAATGCAAAAATAAAAAAATAAAAAATAAAGGAGGAGGAGGAAGAAAACCACAGCTGTATACAAATAATTAGATGTCCTGAGTGGCCAAAGGAAAAAGGATGCATAAAATGCTAAGAATTAAAGCAGAAAAGGAAGTCTACAGCCATTCTATCACAAGGTCTTAGGCCACAAAAAGAGGAACTAATGAGGATGTGGAAGGAAGACAGACTACTAAAGAGACTGAAGAAAGGAAAACACGAAGATACTGCTGTGGTAATTAGAATATTGCTATAATGACGCAAAGGAGAGCAGATGAAGTAGAAGGAATTCAAACAGTAGCAACAGCAGGAGCACCAATCAATATCAACTTTAATTTATGTGGCATCTGTATGCACTATTACTTGATCTGCATAACGTCATGAATGAAAGGTATTCTTGTCCCTTTTACAAATGAGAAAACTAAAGTTTAGAAAGGTTAAGTCAATTTTCAAAAGTCAGCATGGCTAATACGTAAGAGTTTGGACAGAAATCCAAGACTGAATGACTCCAGTGTCCAGACTCTTGACCTTACGCTCGTGCAGTGTGGTACAAACAAAGAGGAGAAACATGAAATCTAGAGGTCCTCAGATGACACCATCAAAGAGATCTCTAGTTACACACTAACTTCTCCTTCCTGAAATCTTCCCAAAAATTGATTACTTCTTTTATCTAGAGATTTTTATGAAATATCTTAGTACGCTTAACAGATGATTAAACTGAATTTTTAATCATATCAAGCTTTAGTATCTTACAGAAGAATTTTTTAATTCAAAAACTTACTTGTGAAAGCTGTGAATGTATACAAGGCTTTGGGATTCAATGTCCAGTGCAACTTAAAACCAACACCTGGGTGCCGGAGAGATGGCTCAGAGGTTAGGAGCACTGGCTGCTCCAGAGGTCCTGAGTTCAATTCCCAGCAAGCACAGGGTGGTTCACTACAATCTATAATGAGATCTGGTGCCCTCTTCTGGCCTGAGGCATACATGCGGGCAGAACATCACATACATAATAAATAAGTAAATCTTAAAAAAAAAAAAAAAAGCAAATACCTGAACCCCCACCACAAGCCCATATGAAGAAAACAGAATAAAAAGACACAAAAAGAGAAACAAGAAGATGGCTCAGTGGTTAAGTGCACTTTCTAGAACACCTGAATTTAGTTCTCAGTACTCATATCAGGTGCCTGCAACTCTAATGCCAGAAGATTCAACACTTTTTCCTAGGCTCCATATGTATCTAACATACACATGGCATATACACACAAAGACATACATGTGTACCTACATATACATGGGATAAACACACAAAGATATACACATATACACAAAAAAAATCTAAACAATTATTTTAAAAGAGAAACAAATTTAGATTTGAAATAATGCTATTTCCAGTCAGAAAAATCAACCCTGGTTATATTCAAAATGAATGAAAATAGATATATATGCCTTAGAATTCCTAAAAAAATAGTAGTATGGAAGGAATGTTCATTAAAAGTATCTAAAGTAAGCACAAGGGGGAAAACTCTTTAAAATCTTCGAGCCATAAACAGCTCAGCTATCTGAAACATACATAATTTTATCCTAATAATATATGGTAATGTTTGTCATGAAACATGTCAGGATCTATGGAAAATAGCCGCCTAATGATTTACAGTTTTAATTCTAATTTGATAACTGTATTTTTGTTTGTTTGTTTGTTGGTTTTCGAGACAGGGTTTCTCTGTAGTTTTGGAGCCTGTCCTGGAACTAGCTCTTGTAGACCATCTGGCGTCGAACTCACAGAGATTTACCTGCCTCTGCCTTCCAAGTGTTAGGATTAAAGGTGTGCACCACCACCTGGCATTGATAACTGTAATTAAGAATAAGAATTGGGCTGGACAGTGATGGTGCACACCTTTAATCCCCAACACATGGGAGGTAGAGGCCAGCCTGGTCTATAGAGCAAGTTCCAGGACAGCCAAGGCTGTCACACAGAGAATCCTTGTCTCAAAAAACCAAGAAACTAAATAAATGAATGGAAGAATGGAAGGAAGGAAGGAAGGAAGGAAGGAAGGAAGGAAGGAAGGAAGGAAGGAAGGAAGGAAGGAAGAATTGGAGCTGCTCTATTTGAATATGCAGGTCATCTTTTATCCATTACAAAAATATTTGTTGAACTGTCAGTTGCACTACAGGTGACAGGCCAGGCATGGAGGTGCACACCATTTTTTTCCTTAATGACTTATTTAGTTTATGTGCAATGGTGTTTTGTCTGCATTTATGTCTGTGTGAGGACGTCAGGTCCCCTGAAACTGGAGTTATAGACAATTGTAAGCTGTCATGTGGACACTGGGAATTGAATTCAGGTCATCTGGAAGAGCAACCAGTGCTCTTAACTTCTGAGCCATCTCTCCAGCCAGATGGTATACACATTTAATCCCAGCACTGGGAGGTAGAGGCAGAAGAATCTCTGTGAGTTCCACCCAGCATGGTCCACACAGTGAGTTCCAGAATAGCCAGGACTACAACTGAGAGATCCTGCCCCATAAAGTAAAAAAGTGGGGGGGGAGGGGGGAGTGGCACTTCCTTTAATAAAATAATTCCTACTTTCTGCTCTTGTTTATAATATCCACTTTTTTTTTTCTTTTTTGAAAACGAGTTTCCCTTTGTAGCCCAGGTTGGCCCTGAACTTGTGCTCCTCCTACCTCAGCCTCCAGAGAGCTGAGGTTACTGGGATTTCAGACATGTGCCACCTTGTCCATCTTACTACGCTCAGTTATAACATTCATTTTCACAAATCCACAGTTCCCCTGATCACGACTATAAGTTACTTTAATAAAATATGACAAATATTTCTCACTGAATTGTGCATCTGGACAAAGTTATACTTGCCATGTTTTAACAGTTAAATTATCTGGGGTGACTGGCTCGTCCCAGATATTAACCATAGTGTCAGCTTTAAAAGCCTGTGTAGAATTGTTAAAGCCAATAAATAACTTACAACTTGGTGGAAAGCTGTAAAAATTTTCAGCTGAGTGATTACAAACTGACTGATAGGCTCTTGAGGCCTTATTTGTCAGTAGTATGTGCACACTGAGGAAAGTGCACTGTTGTTAGTTCCAGTTCTAACTTGCAGCTGAGTCAAAACTCTGCAGCCTGAAAGCAGGAAATCCAAAAGGAAATTCCATCATCAGATCCCGGGTCTTGGCAACTCAAAGGTCCTCAGCGGCAGATAGAGCAGCTCTCCAACCCTTTACTGTAATCTTACCTCATATCTTCAAGTAAATCACATTCTGCTTGATGTTTGGCTTGAAGTTTTGTCATCTGCTCACCTTGAATGTTTTTCAGTTCTTGTGTAACTTTCACCTAAAACATAGCATGTATTTATAAAGGCTTTTACTACCATTTGAACAAGAAAAAATACTTAAAGAAGACAATATTTGTTAGAATGTATACTTCTAGTTTTCCTCTCCCTAAAGACTAAAAAATTCATTATTTGCCACCTAGTTTTATTACTTAACTATAACTAATGAAAAAAATTAGCCAAAGAATCTAAAACAGGGACGAATAAAAATTCAAAAACATTAAAAATACAGTTTAAAAGAGTGCAAGCTGTCATTCTGTCTTCTTTCTTCTCAAAACTACAGGCATTAACCATAGATGGAAGAAACCATACAGTATCTAATACTTAGCAACTGAAATCTACACAATCATGAAATACTATGCATGAATAAACTACATAATATAAAACCATAATGACTGCAGGAAAGCACAGTATCTCAGAATGATGCCCTCCACTCTGACGGCGCATCAAATCACAATCTCTTTCTCACAAAGGAGACTGAAAAAGTGACCTGCCAGCATATGCAGGGCTTTTAAACTAACCCAGTAAGCCAGGCCAGGTGGCAGCCCCACTTCAAACAGTGAGAACCGCCAAAGCCAGCTGGCTGGAGTCTTCCCGGCCAGGCCGGACCCCGGGGGTTGCGATTGGTTTACGATTCTGGTGGAATCCTGACCACCCGAGCAAAGGTACAGGGAGAGTTGGGGTACACGTGCAGGCGGAAAGGGTGGGGGAATGAGTTAACTGGAGAAATCCAGATTAAGAAAGGGAAAGGAAAGGAAAGAGAGACGATGAGTGGCAAATGTTTGCCCACGAGGGGAGGCTATAACTGTCTCTCCCCACTTCTCAAAGTAGATTATCTAGTATCCAACTGAAAAATGTAAAAAGACAAGGACACAGCCTTAGCCGCCGGGAAGGTAAAAAAAGGGCGGCGCAGCGGGGAAGCTGCTGGCAAGCCCCAGAGCGCCCGTCACTGCCACCCAGGCCATGCAAACCCCAGCGGTAGAGCTCAAGCCACGCATCGCCAGGTCCTGGCTTTCAAACTGGAAGCTCCACCGATTTCCTGGCCCCTTAGCCAGAGGCGGGGCTGGCCGGGGTGGGGGGAGCAGGACCAGTCAATCCTTAATTTACTTTCCCTTGGGAAGTGGGAGGGCGGTGACCGTACCAACTTCTTTTCCGCAGCCCCGTGGGAAAAACAGGCCAAATCGTGAGGCTAGACTTGAAACCCCCCCGGCAAATGTGCCAATGGGTGGGGTGTCGACAAGCAACTAGAGGGCTCGAACCTGGCGCAGACTAAAAAATCACACACACACAAGGCTCTGCAAATCTTCAGGGGCTCTGCCGCCTCCCCTCCCTGCAGCCCCAAGAATGCACTTTGCACTGGGCAGCACTGCCATGCAGATAGACACACATATGCATGCCCGAAAACCTCTAGTCAATGTTTAGGGGGGAGGGAGTGTCCTCCCTAGTGTGGTGGACAAGCACTGGCAGCCCCTCTGTCGGAAAGGCACCTCACACACGCGACCCCCTGCCCGGAGCAGGCGGCAACTCAGTGACGAGCCAAGAGGCGAGAGCGGTCACGGTCCCTTGCGGGAAGGGGGAGGGGGCGCAGCGGTCGCCCCAGCCGCGTTCTTTGTACACAGCACCACCCCCCAAACCTCCAAAGACCCCCGCCAGCGGCGCCCTCACCTTCCTCGGCGGCGGCTGCATGATGCTGAAGGGACATCAATCCTCCGCCCACCCCCGACGGCAGCGTTTAAAGGATTGTGAGGGTGAGGGTGAGCAGGGCTGGAGAAAAGGGGGCGGCCCAGCGAGCCAGAGCGCGCGCGCGCTCGCGTGCGTGTGTGTGTGTGTGTGTGTCTGTGTGTGAAAGGAGAGCCTGAGGAGGAGAAGTCGCCCCGGAGACGGCGAGGCAGGCGGACAGCAGCGGAGTTTGGAGAGAGGGAGGAGGAGCGCCGGGAAGGCCTGGGGCCCGGGCGGCCCGGGGGGTGTGTGAGGGAAGGAGGCGGGGACGGCCAGGGGGCGGGGGCCGCGAGCGGGGGCGCTGGGGGGCTCGCGGCTCGCCGGGCGGCTGCTGAGGAGCGGCCGCCGTCGTCCGCGCGGCTCGGCTGCACTGGCTGCCGCGGCGCCCCCTCCCACCCGGGCAGCCAGGCCCTCGCGGCGCCCGACGCCCCCGCCCGGCCCGGGAAGGAGGAAGGCGGGGCTGCGCGCTCCGCTAGGGCTCCGCCAACCACTCAGGCCGCGGGAATTTCCGGCCCCGGCGCGCGCCACAGCGCCCCGCTCCGGCGGCCGAGGGGAGCGCCGAGAGGGGTGGCGCCGCGCCACGGGGCTCCGGATCTCGGTGTGAGAAGGGGGGACACTTCATGGATTGATCGGCGGAGGGCTCGAGAGAGTCCCCCGGTTCTGCGAGTGGAACGTTCCAGACGCTTCCCCCCCCCCCTTCTCCCTCCCCCACTCCAAGAAGGCAGCTGGGGGCTTCCCGCGCGCCTTCCCGCCAGCCCGCTGGGGCGCGCGCGCCTCCTCCGGGAGCGCGCACGTGGGCGGGAGAGGGCTGGCGCCGACTCAGGCGCAGAGGCCGCCCCCGCCTCCAGCTCCCCTCTCCCGACTGCAGCGTTTGTACGGGAATTTTCTAAGGAATAGAGGGGCCACGCTCTCAGTTTGATTATTTGCAGCGAGGAGAATTCCCGATTTTGCTTCCTCTCGGTCCCTAAGGTACCCTCCCTCCTTGTCAGCTGAGAAATGTTCACTGAGAAATTGAGCATGAATAAGTCATTTTACAATTGGCCGCAGGTGCCAGGCCTATGCCGTTGGAGGAGGACAGGAAGAAATAACATAAAATTGCCAGGCGAAGGAATGAGTTGCCCTCTACTACAGAGCATTTCGCCAGAGAACATGGAATCGACTGAAAAAGAACGAGAAATTCTTTTTAGTCATGCATTCCCATATCACGGACAGGAAGGCTAGTGTTCACAGAGAAATGAAGATGGTCTTAAGGTCGCGTGGCATGACTAGGCTCCTTGAATCAGGGTTATGAAGAAACAAGCTGGGGGTGGGGAGGTGGATTTTGCTCAGTGTTAAGAGCCCATGCCTAGCAGCCATAGAGGTCTTGGGTTCATCACCAACCTGGCAGAGGAAAAAAAGAAAAGGAAAAGGTGAAGAATAAGAACCATAGACAGCAAGAGCCCTGGAGGAAACTTTGGAAGGAAAGCCCTTGTCTGGAAGTGAGGACTTCTAGGTCAACTCACTTTATTCTATGCTGGTTGGATGAATTCAGCCTCCTCAAACAATGGCAATTTCTTGCTTTATCCAGACCACCCGAGGAGTGGGCATCAGGCTTCCTTGGGTTGCTTGGGAAAAGTAGAAAAACCTCTTCATCACTCCTTAGCACTTGCCTTGAGACACAGATCCACACACAGCCACTGTGTGTGCTGGATCACACACACACACACCACAAATACAGAACTTGCAGTCCCGGAGAACTATTCTCAGAAACACAGTTCAGGAAAAAAAAAAAAAAAGGAAGGACCATGAGGCCTGACTAGACCAGGGGGACTTGCCAGATAGCCTACTGGCTCTGGCCAAAAGATGGAAAAGTGGGGCTCGGTCCCAGGTGTTAACATTACGCTAATCCTCCTTCTTGTGTGGGGAAGTAACAGAGCTCTAGAGTTGTGTATGAACTAGAAAACCTACTCTTCTATTTCTGGTTTCTTTGAAGCCATTTGCCACCTGCATCCTCAATCAGATCAGAGAAGGCCTGAGGCAAGGGAAGCGTGCGTGGGAACCCGAAGTCCTGAACACCACCATGGGGCAACTCTTAGGGGTAGGGAGATGGGCCCCATGCTCGGCCTCGTCACCGACCCTTGTACTCCTCCAGTTTTTGTCTCCTCACCTACAGAATAGCAGTATAAAGTATCCTTACAGACTTCTTGTACTAATTAGAGTGTCTCCAACTGCAGGCCTGGTCAGTGTTCAATAAATGTTGTTTCATTCAGTGATAAAGTATTTGCTCACTTTATGTGAAGCTCACACCAAACACTAGGATGTAGACATGAACAAGGCAGAGTCACGTAGAGTTCCAGACTAAAGGG
Organism: Alexandromys fortis; assembly: GCF_014885135.2. Taxonomy (NCBI): domain Eukaryota; kingdom Metazoa; phylum Chordata; class Mammalia; order Rodentia; family Cricetidae; genus Alexandromys; species Alexandromys fortis. Next base: position 1,717,079 of record NW_026068090.1, read on the forward strand.
GCGTGGTGACAGCACCATCCCGGCTCATTGTCCTGCATGCGGCAAGCGCCTAACCAAGGTCTGCTAAATTCCAGTGCTTAGGTGCAACTTCTCTGGCACAGGGGTTAGCCCGTTATGTCCTTGGAAGTAAATACTGAGGATATAAAGTTGATTTGGGATCTGGCCTAGACACTAATTTCCTGTGCATTCGATGAATATCGGAACCCGTCTATAACATAAAGTAAATGATACGATGTGTGGTATCAAACATCTAATTAATGTAATCTCGGCACTGGGAAGGGTAAAGCAGAAAAATCGTGAGTTTGAGGCAGCTCAGTTTATCTACAGAGACCCTTTTTCAAATCCTAAAGTTTTGGGGGCTTGTTTGGGGTTTTGGGGTTTTTCTGTTGTTTTTAAGACAGGGTTTCTTTGTATAACAGCCTAGCTAGCTGTCCTCGAACTAACTTTCTTGACCAAGCTGTCTTTGAAATCTTAGAGATCCTCCGGCCTCTTCTTCCCAAGTGCTGGGATTAAAGGTGTTCGCCACCACTGCCTGGCCAAATCCTAAACTTTCTTATTGTTTCTTCAACCTAATGTTTATGATAACCCTATAACATGACATTATTATTTATTCATTTCTTTTTTTTTTTTGATTTTTTGAGAATCAACCCTGGCTGTCCTAGAACTCACTTGTAGACAGGCTGACCTCAAACTCACTGAAATCTGCCTGCCTCTGCCTTCCAAATGCTGGGATTAAAAGCATGCACCACCACCGCCCAACTGTTTTCATTTCTACAGTAAGAACCCAAAGACCCATAAGAGATTAGTGACTTGTCCTGATAGATTTGGAATCAGAACCCACATCCTTCTATTAGGCATTGTTCTCTATGAAGAATATTTAAAGGAATTGAGAAATTTCTCCCAGTGTGATGAGTTAGTCTTTATTGTCAACTTGACTGGATTTGGAATCACCTAGGAAACACACCTCTAGGCATGTCTGTTAAGGTTGTTAGCAGAGAGTTTTAACTGAAGGAAAGATCTACTCTGGCTGTGAGCAGCATACCAGGGACGGGTCCCAGGATGAATGAAAAGGAAGGAAGAGGAGGCAGACTGAGTGCCAGCTTCAGTCTGTTTCTTGATGTAGGTACAATGTCACTGACTGCCTCCTGCTCCCACTGGCAGATTTCCATAATGGTCTGTATCCCCTTACACTGTAAGCCAGAATGGACTGAAAACTGAAAAGGTAACTCACGTCTCAGGAATACAACAGCCTTGATGCAGAAAATACAGAACGGAGCAAGGAATTTCTGTGATCTATGAAGGCCTGACTTAAATATACCTCTTCCAGCAAGTATGGGGACTTGAAGAGTTTTTCTTCTGTATTGTAAGTTAGCAAAGTACTAGATTGTTGAAGGGAAATCTGCAGGGCACTAAGCTCTTTGGCCTCAGAGACAACACAGATCTCTGCAGATCTCAGGAAGGTTTCCAGGCAGACCAATCCCTGGAAGAAGTGAGTGATGGTTTCCATCCCTGGGGCTGTACACGTAGGTACTGGCTTTGGTCCATTGAAGAGACCATATGTTGAACTTTTATTCAGAAAAGCTAGCATTTATTGTGCGTCCATGCTTCAGACATTGAAATGGGCATGTGTTTTACATTGTTTCCACTCTCACAACATCCCCTCGTAGTCCATATTACCCCATTTTCATAGGCTGAGGCTCAAACATGAACTACCCAGGGTCACAGAGCCAATAAAGGAGAGCCAGCCCTGGTCTCTGGCTCCCCCGACTCTAAAGTTGTAGTATGCACCTGCCAGAGAGTGATTGAAAGTCAAAACCAGGATTAAAAGCTGGCCTAGTGTAGGAATATAAGTGTGAACTAGAAGACCAATACCACTAATATTCTACATAATTTCTTGAAGCAAGGTATATAGAAGTCTTTTTGTGACTATAATAGATGCCTCTTCCCACCTGCCCATGCTGCGCGAGCGCGCGCGCGCACACACACCCACACACCCACACACTTCCACAGCCTCTCTGCTTCTTCTCTGTCATCCTCACACCTACCTGGTACATGCTGCTCAAGACTTCTTGTCAGAACATCCAGAGGCTGGCCATTCCCTGCCTGCCTGGGCCTCACCAAGCCCAGCTGAGGGTGCTGTTGAAGATGGCTGGATTTGAAGACCCTACTCTCATTCACCTCATTGCTACTCTGGTCACCTTTCCTTAACCACTGCCCTTCTCTGTACTTCTGTGAGTGGACTTCCTCCAGTCAGCCTGAAGAGTATACTGTCTGCTCCAGACAGAATCCCAGTTCAACCACCAGAACAGGGTAGGGGTTTTCCTACAGCACACAGTGAGTTGGTAGCAGAACAGATAGAACAGATTCTATCAACTGTTCCTCAACAAGGTTTTTTTATTCTGGGCTTAGTCACAAGTAACTCTCTGGGGTGAGCCCAAGGCTCTGTCCCAAGGAGCTCCCAATCTCCGTGCATGACCAAAGGTCACAATAGTGATTGGGACATTCAAGGTCAGGAAAGTCAGAGGCCCAGTCCTGTCCAATGGTAGCAGAGATCTAAGCCCAGAGCTAAGTCCTTAAGGTGCAGGCAATGAGGGAAGAAATTACCTGGTCATTTTGAGCTCTAGGCCATTGTATTATAGCTTATGGGATAAGGACAGGAGTAATTCCAGGACTATGGTTGGAACTGGCAGACGTGACACTGAAGTTCTTCTAACCTTATCTTTGCCAGGTACTTGCTTCCGGGCGTGTTACTTCAACCTTGGTTTCCATTTCTGTAGAATGATAATAACAGATTTTTTTTCTGTCTCCCTCTTAGGAGAACTGCTGTGCTGGCTAAATGAAATGTCAGGTATATGAAATATGAAGGGCTGAGTAGGCATGAAAGCCAATGACTGCCAATCTGGGATGCAGAGAGAAAGCTGAGTGACTGTCTATGTGAGGTGCCAGTGGGAGCTTCCCCCAAGAGCTGCACTGTGATTACAGCTCTGGAAACCAGGGATCAGGGACTGGAGCAGTCGGGTGGGTGGAAACATGATAGTTCAGGGGCAAAGCAAATTCTTAAGTTAGATGGCATGCTCCCTCTTCTGCCTCACTCTGGGTTCTTGACAGTCTTAAAGCCGTTTTCCTGGTGGTTTCCCTTGTTCTAAAGGGGAGAATGGATGTCAGGAGAGTTGTGGAATTAAATGGGACCATCATTTATGCAAAGTGCTTCCAGTTGTACTGACCCAGGTTGTTCTAGTTTTGTTGTTAAAAAAGAAAAGGAAGAGGAGAAGGGGCCAGGCTGGCAAGATAGCCAAGGTGAAGGTGCCTGTTGCCAAGCCTGACAATCTTAGTTTGATCCCCAGGACCCAAGTGATAGGCGAGAACCTAACTCCTGCAAGTTGTCCTCTGACCTCCACATGCATGCTGTGCACACAGAATAAAACGTGTAAAACAAAAATTAAGGCCAGATTGGGCGGTGGTGGCACACGCCTTTAATCCCAGCACTTGGGAGGCAGAGGCAGGCAGATCTCTATGAGTTCGAGACCAGCCTGGTCTACAAGAGCTAGTTCCAGGACAGGCTCCAAAACCACAGAGAAACCCTGTCTCGAAAAAAAAAAAAATAAGGCCAGTTTGGTAGTGCATGCCTTTAATCCCAGCACAACAAAATCAGACGCTGGAGGATCGCTATGAGTTCAAGACCAGCCTGTTCTGCATAGCAAGTTCCAGGACAGCCAGGACTAGAGAGAGAGAACCCTGTCTCAAAACAAAACAAAATTGAAAAAGGCCAGCTCTAGGGATACATTTCTGTCATCCCTGCACTGGGGAGGTCAAGGCAGGCAGATCTCTGTGAGTTCAAGGCCAGCCCGTTTCTATATAGCAAGTTCCAGGTCAGCCAGGATTCCATTGTGAGACCCTGTCTAAAAGTAAATAGATAAATAAATCTTGCTCAGCAATGATGGCCCACATCTTTAAGGTGCCACACTTGAGAGGCAGAGGCAGGCTCTGACTTAGAGCCTAGCTGGTCTACAGAGGGAGTTCCAGAACAGCCAGGGCTACACAGATAAACCCTGTCTTTAAAAACTTAAATAATTTTTTTTAATTTTAATTTTTTTTTTCGAGACAGGGTTTCTCTATAGCTTTGGAGCCTGTCCTGGAACTAGACCAGACTGACCTTGAACTCACAGAGATCTGCCAGCCTCTGCCTCCCTAGTGCTAGGATCAAACGCATGCGCCACCACTACCCAGCATGAAAACTTAAATAATTTTTTAATCTTATAAAAAGAATACCCCCTCCTTCCGGAGAGATTGCTCTTGAAGAGCAATGGTGATGCAAGGAAGTGGTGCACACCGTTAATCCCAGCACTGGGAAGGCAGAGGCAGGCAGATTTCTGTGAGTTTTGAGGCCAACCTGGTCTACAAAGTGAGTTTCAGGGTAGCCAGGGCTGTTAGACAGAGAAACCTTGTCAAAAAAAGGGAGGGAGGGAGGGAGGGAGGGAGGGAGGGAGGGAGGGAGAGAGAGAGAGAGAGAGAGAGAGAGAGAGAGAGAGAGAAGCATTGGCTGTTCTGTTCTTGCAGAAGATCCTGGTTCAGTTGCCGGCATCCACATGGCAGCTCATAACCATCTGTAACTCCAGTTCTAGGGTACCCAACATCTTCTTCTGGCCTCTGCAAGCACTAGACACAAAAGTGGTGCTCAGATATACATACGAACAAAATACTCATAATTTTTTTTTTTTGGTGTTTTGAGACAGGGTTTCTCTGTGGTTTTGGAGCCTGTCCTGGAACTAGCTCTTGTAGACCAGGCTGGTCTCGAACTCACAGAGATCCGCCCTGCCTCTGCCTCCCGAGTGCTGGGATTAAAGGCGTGCACCACCACCGCCCGGCATAGACACATAATTTTAAAATATAAATAAGCCAGACATCATGGTGTAGGCAGAGACTGCTCGTTTGTTTCCCAGCCACCCAGACCAAATTAACCACACAGAAACTATATTAATTCCAACACTGTTTGGCCAATGGTTTAGCTAGTTCTTATATCTTAAATTAGTCCATTTCTATTAATCTTTGTGTCATCACCACAAGGCTGTGGCCTACCCATAAGGTTCCAGCTAGTGTGCCATTCGGCAGGTAGCTACGTGACATTGTCTTTGCGTCTTTGCTACTCCACCTGTTCTCTCTCTGTATCTCTCCCAGTCTGGCTATATTCTGCCCTGCCATAGGCCAAAGAGGCTTTTTTCATTAACCAATAGGAGCAACGCATATACGGTTCCAGTTCCCAGTGCACGCAGAGGACTGAGGATTGCTACTCTTTCTGTGAGTTTATCCCCAGATAAATAAACCCTTGTTATACTCCATTCTGGGCGAGTGCACAACTCTTTTGTATGCCAATATAATGGAGTACTCCTTCAATCCCCAGCACTCAGAAAGCAAAGAAAGATAGATCTCTACTGAGTTTAAGGCCAGTCTGGTTTACATAGTGAATCAAGGACAGCCAGTACTACAAGAGAGACCGTGTTTCAAAATAAAAATAATAAATCCTTTAAAATTTTTAAAATTTCATTTTATTATATATTTTTTATTCCCATGGGGAAGAGTGAGCCCAACCAGAGTCCTAGACCTGTGTCTCTCTTACTGTGGGCACCTGGGAAGTTCCTGCTTCTCCCTCAGCCAGTTTCCTCAACACTAGTGTCCCACTAAGTTTTTCCAAGGCCCAGCCTGGGAAGCATAGAGTGCTGCCAAAATAGGGCCCTTTCATGGAGAGAGAGCCCTCAGGCTCAACTGGAAGAGAAGAGTCAGGTAGGGACCAAAGGAGAAAGATGGATATTGTGGGATAGGGACAGTAAGATGGGGAAGGGACAGCATTGTCAACTCCACGAGCTGCCTTGTGAAGGAAGCAGGCCCTTTGCAGTTTAGGAAGCCTGCCTGCCTGCCTATTTTCCCACAGCCTGCCCAGTTAACACCCAAACAAAACAAGCTTTCCTGCTCCCTGCTGCCTGCTGGAGGGTGGGGAGCCAAAATGGGTGTCCCGGAGGCTGGCAGACACCCTGGCATCCTGCCTGTTCTCCCTGGACACCCGCCCTTCCCTGTCTGCAGCACCACCCTCAGCCGGAGCAGCCCCTCCATTCCCGTGTCCCCTCCCACTTTCAGCCTTTCTGTGTAGATGCCCCTAGTTTCTAAGACTGCCTTACTTCCTAGACCAGCTTGGGCCACTTGGGCCAGGTTTAATTCTCACTGTGCTGCTGTAGGCAGAGCATCTGGCTTCAGAATGCCAAGAGTGGCTATCGGTCACCATGGGAGGGAACTCCCTGGCTCAGGAAAGCTCTTCCAGAGGGAAAGAGCAGGCGGCAGTCTCCCCGTGAGGCAGAGCAGATGCTGTCCACACTGTAAGCAGAGCCAATGCTTGGGCGAGGCCATCAAATCTGACCCCTACGACACACAAACCTTTTGTCTGATTCATGTCTACTATGGGGGTATTGATACTAGCCCTGCCGTATAATAGCTACCGTGTGGCAGACACCATTCCAAACCCTTCACCTGGATGCCAAACTTAATTCTCACATCTCTGAAATAGGGACTGTCATTAGCCCCATTTTATAGATGAGGCATTGATAAGTAATTTACCCAGTCCTAAGTGGCACATAGGAATCTGTCCCCAGTTAGAAAGGTCAGTTTGTACTATGCTGGTCTGCTACTGGATGATAATATTCCCCTAAAAGATCGCATCTGCACTTGGAACCTGGCAAAATGTATCTAGTATCTCATAATCCAAGCACTTCGCCAAATTTGCTGAGGACGAGAACCATGTGGAAACTCTTGTTTATCCCTCTCTTAGGATGGAGTAATTTTTTTTTTCTTTTGGAACAAGGCCTCCTGTATTCCAGGCTAGCCTCAAACTCAGCCAAAAATAGCCTTGAATTCTGGCACTTCTACCTGTACTTCCCAAGTATTGGGATTACAAGCGTGTACCACCGCACACAATTCATTCCATGCTGGGGACTGAGCCCATGATGTCCTGCGTGTTAGGTAAGAACCTAAATACTGCATTGAGCTACATCCAGAGCTGTAGATTCGATACGGAGGAGCGGCAGTGGCTGACACAGGGAAATAGCTCTTGCTATGTAAATGAATGCCCTTGACTTGCTTGGGGTCCTTTCCATCTCTAAAATGGGTTGCCTACCCTCTTCCATAGAAGAGTGGAGCTGTTGTAAGCCGGTGTGTGTCAGCACTGGCTTGCTGGGCTGTAAGGAGCTGTTTATAAGCACAGCCAGCTGACTCCTAACAACAGCTGTCATAATAATAGCTAACGCTTTCTGGATGCTTAGGGGGCAGCAGACACAGCTCTGAAGGCTTTGATGTCTTCACTCACTGGTTCTCCCAACTTCCATTATCTTGATTTTAAGGATGGAGTTAAGTAAGTTGCCTGAGATCATAGAATTAGTAAGAAGCAGGGCTGCCAGATGGCCTTGCTCCTGTGTCCCACGGTTAACTGCTTCAAGTTGAGTTCTGAATTCACCCAGCTCTCTCCTCAGGGGAACTGGGCACCAAGTTTAATTGAGTGAATGGGGACTGGACCTATAGTGTTCAGGAGCTCCCAATATAGACATACAGGCAAGGTCTTAGTCTGAGAAATTCCAAAGCAGAGGATGTGAGTTCTCAGTGAGGAAAGGCTGCCTCTGTGTAAAAGAAGGGAATCGGAAGGCTGCTTTGAAAGTGGCCCTGGATGCCTGGGAACTTGGTGCTCCCAACAGAAGAGCAGTGAGAGCGAAACGCCAGGCTGGGTGGGTCCTAGCTAGGGAACTCCTAACAAGTCTCTTTCTTGGTTGTTTGTCCTAAAATTTAAAGAGCAGTGCCCCTTGAAGCTCGGGAGTGTACCTGTAATTCTAGGGCTTGAGCCATGGATGAAAGAGGATCAGGAGTTCAAAGTTACCCTCAGCAACATGGTGAATTTGAGGCCAGCCTGGGTTACATAACATCTGTTGGGATGGGGTGAGGGGTTGGAATTGAGGGAATGTGACAGCACATCGCCATAATTCCAGCAGTCCAGAGGCATTGGTGGGAGGATCTCCATAAGTTCAAGGCCAGCCTGACCTACACATAGTGAGCTCCAGGCCAGCCAACCAGGGCCACATAGCAAGGTCTTGTCTAAAAAAAAAAAAAAAAAAAAAAAAAAAAGCAATATCCCTTAAAGCCAAGCATAAGGGCAGAGCAAGATGATCCAGAATTCCAAACCATTCTGAGCTATACAGGGAAACCCAACTCAAACGGAACAGAAGAAGCAATGATTTTTATGTGTTTATTCCACTGTTATAGGCAGGTGTACTGGCTGCCTCTCCCATGCTGTCGTTGCCTCCCCACTTCCCAAGCCCAGAGCTAGTTTTGTCTTTATCCAAAAGACCAAGGACAGTGTACCTAGAGGGCATGCTCATTGGATTTTTGAAGGCCTGAAGAGTCAGGAGTGGAGCAGTTGGAATACTAAACATGGGCAGCCTGGCCATAGAAACAGAGGCCCAGAAAGCAGGCTAGAAGGAGGGTGTGCTAGGGTCTGCCTACAAAGAAAGGCAGGCTCTTTACTCCTATGTAGTCTTCTCTCCTTGTCTGCTACACAGGGCCTGGGACCTGACAGTAACTCCTTCCAGAAGTGGTTTGTGCATGGGTGTCCTATAAGGACAGGACAGGATGGGTCAGAAGGACAAGGAGAGTTGGGTCAGTGACTAAAAGCTGTTCTTCCATTCCCAGGACCCATATAGTGGCTCACAACCATCTGTAAGTCCAGTTCCAAAGAATCTCACACCCTCTTCTGGCCTCTCCACACACCAAGCATACACGTGGTACACTGATATATATATACAGGCAAAATACCTATACACATAAAGTAATTTTCTAAACTGCCCAGGGTTTGTGTAGGTCTAAGTTATATGGGGTCCTAGTACTCTTCAGTTGATAACTTCTCACTAAGGAAAAATTGAGTTTCCTGCAATGGAGCCTCCCTGGGTATACAAAGCCCAGCACTGAATGACTGACACAGCAAAGTCTGGTATTTTTGGAGGATTTTACCTCATAATACTTTGGGCAATTTTTTAACCTTACAGGTCTTTTGTTTATGTATCAAGGCTCCAGTTTTGTGACTTTATGGGATTTCTATGTCTGTATGTGTTTCATATGCTTTTTCTTTGGCCTTCTTCTTCCTGATTGTTTTGTCCTATTCTAATTTGTTAATTTCTTTTTTATTGGGTATTTTGGCTTGTTTGTTTTTTCAAGACAAAGTTTCTTTGTTTAGGCTTGGGGGTCCTGGAACTCGCTCTATAGACCAGACTGGCCTGGAACTAACAGAGATCCACCCGTCTCTGCCTCCCGAGAGTTGTGTTTGCCACCACCTCTGGGCAAGACTATTTAGTTTGGTCTGTTTGTTTGTTTTAAAGACATGGTTTCTCTGTGTGTTTTTATATTCCTATTGTTTTCTAATGAAAGAGAGTAAGAAAGGGTTAGGTGGGGAAAGATTTAGGTAGATGGAGAAGTTATGAAAGGAGTTGGGGAGGGTAAACTTTAATTAGAATATATTGTATAAAAATCTATTTTCAATTAAAAAAAAGAAAAACTGTACTTTTTTATAAAAATGAAACACAAGACACCTAGGACTGGGTCACACTAACACCTGTGCCTTCTCTCTCTGCATCCTGGGTGTTTGTTTGGAATCTTAGTTAACAGCTTAAGTCAACTGACTTTTCAGAATGGCTGCTCTGACTTTTGACCCATGCTGGTTTTGCCTTGTGACCTATATACACAAGATACTATATCGTCTCAAACACCCTCTCCCAGCCCCACCCTCCAGTGTGTCCACTATGCCTCACTCTGACCCTTGGCACAGGTTTGCCCCTCAGGGCTCAGTCTCTGAAGATGAACCATATGGCTACTGCCAAACTCTGGTTTGGGTTTTTTAGTTTTTGTTTTGTTGTGTTTTTTCATTGCTGGGGATCAAACCAGAGCCTTGTGCATGTTAGGCAAGTGCTCTGTCATCGAATTGCATCCCAGCTATGCTCTTGAGTTCTTTACCATCAGGGTCACAGTGCTTTCTTTCTAAATGCTTTCCTTCTCTGGGACAGCAGAAAATTCTCCTCAAAGTCAGTGCTGATCTGCAAGGTATCCACCTGTGCGACAATCTTTCAGGCACATCTGGAGCTGAAAACTCTCCACTCGACACTCCCATCCCATCCTATGTCTCAGGAGGATGACCCCGTAGACCGTCTCCAGGCCTCCAGCCTCCCTTTGGGTTGACTGGAACAGTGGGGATCCTGAGGATGAGAGGAGAAGGGTTGACACGTTTTCCACTGCTCCCTGGTGGGTCTTCTTAGGTTCCAGTCACAGGATTACTGAACCCTTCCAGGCCTGAGGTAAGAGTTCCCTCTTGATTGTTCCTCTGGTCTGTGCACTCAGTACAGTCATTTCTTCACTGAAGTCTCTTACAGGCTGACACAGATCCTCCACCTGGGTCTGCCATTCAGATCAGTCGGCTCAACTCTTTCTCCAGGGTGGAAGTGAGCAGCCCCGGCACTATTCCCACTTTAGGACAACCATATGAAGGGCTAGCGTTTCCAGGGAGCCCTAGGGTCTGATTCTGATCTGTCACTTGAAAACCCTTGGGTGGGCAGAAAGGAGATGGAGCACTGTGACCAGGGCAAAGCTTCTGATGTGACGCAAGGCACAGAACAAAACATGCCTTGAGGCAGAACTTGGTCATTCTACCAGCCAGGCAACAGAGCGGGAAGCAGCAGGAGGCCAATGAGGGCCTGGCAGGAACCCTAGGGTGCTGGAAGGGGACACTTATATCAGAAGAAAGAGCAAAGTCTTGGCAGAAGGAAACAGAGCCCTGAGGGCAAGGATATGATGTTGCCCATTGCCCCTTGGCTTTCTTCAAAGTATAGCCCTCGCCCTGCCGCACCCTGGAATGGGACTTCTGGCCAGAGACAGGCCCCCAACACCCTCAGCAAGATGTCTTTCTTCCTTCTCAAAGCTGGGCTGCAGACATTCAGCCCCTTTCACTTCCCTTGCTAACCGCACCTGCCCAGAACAAAGCCACAGGACCGCCTACATTTCAGTTCTCATTTCCCCACACCTTTGTGCGGCTCGTCTTCCCAGCAGGGACTGGGCCTGACACCCTCAGCTCTCCCCATCGTCCTTTTGCTGTTGCTCCTGCCTGACTAGACCAAGCTGTCTGCCCTGAGTGCACCCCTGTTATATTCCAAATTAAGCCCCAAGTTTTTGGGATTTTGTTTTTTGTTGTCCGCAAATTTTATTCAAGAACTCATTCAAAATATTCCAGATAAGTGACTTTTAATTCTCATCATCCTTTTTTTCTTGGTTAATTTGAAAGTAATAATAATACATGTTAATATTGTTAGCAACTATAAACAACTAATCAAATTATTCTTTTCTTCATTTTGTTTTGATTTTATTTTATGGTTTTTTTTTTTTTACAACAGGATCTCATGTAGCCCATGCCAGCTTCAAACTCATTGTGTTGACCTTGAGCTCCTAATTGTCCTGCCTCTACCTCCCAAGACTGTGTGAGGGAATCATCATGCCTATTCTTTGAGTATTCCTTAACTGTTTGAAGACTATTCTTAAAATATTTCTTGGTGGCCTATTTCAAATATCTTTCAGAATAAGACACCCGACAAGATATGGCTACGACCTTTCAGCGACTACAAAAACCCTCCCACCTAAGATCCAGGATTTTCCATTGACTTTAATAACCTCTTAAAGGACTTGCTTGAAATTGGTACATGATTCCTTCATCTACAGAAGGGATGCAGTCTAGGATAAACTTTAGAGTGCTCCTTCCTGCCCCCTCCATTGCCCACTCTTCACTGTAGGCTTTCCCTTGTTCACACTCAGAATTTTGATTATCCCATGCCACCTTAACTGTCCCCATAACACTGAGCCCCTTGCCAGCAAGGTTACAGGCCAGACTCCTTGTAAACAAGTCGCCCATCATTCCAGACATCCTTATTGCAGGGACGAATTTATCCAAACCCGAGTTCAGGGAAGCATTGAGATTTTCCTAATATCATGAATCTGTTTGATAGCTTTTTCCTTTACCCTCTCCTGAATCCTTGAGCCAGCCTACTTTGCAAAGATAACTCCTGGCCAGGACTCAGACCAGACGCAAGCGCAAGCCCAAGCCCACACCAGGCCTCCTCACCTGTTGCTGCCCCATGAACTTTCAGGGCCAAAGCTGCCCATGTCCGACAGTTTTACTTCCCTCTTGGCTGCAAAGACCCAGAGCAACTGTTAGACCTCAGGCTCTTCCGTTTCACTCTGAACCAGGCTTCCTTTTCACCTCTCTAGGCGGCAAACAGGCTGTGGGCCTCTGTGCCAGCTCCCAGATGGTCTTGTTCCTCCTGGAGGCTCAGGCCAGTCAGTATTAGTTCTTGACCCTGGACTCCCTAAGGAGAAGAAAAAGCCTTGTGCACCTGTGGCAGGAAGCCTGTTTGTCTTCAGTCTCTGGAGAGTAGGGTCATGACCTTATTGAGACTTTGTTTCACCTGTATAAATGAGGACAGAAGAAACACCCAGAAAATCATGAGCCCTCTAGTCCTAACAGAACCTGCTCATTTTAAAGATGGAGAGGTCCTGGCTTAAAAAGGGAAGGCAGTGATGTACCCTGGGCACCTGTAGGAGGCCTGATCTTAAATACATGATCTCAATGATTCTCTAAATTGCTTTTGCCTCTGTTAGGAGAGGGAGACACACAGAAAGTGTGTGTGTTCTTGTTGTTGTTGTCTCTGTAGTGCTAGGATTGAGCCCAGGGACTCACAGATGCTGGGCAATGTTAAAGTAACCCCCACTACTAAGATACCCCACCTAACTTCTTTTAATTGTTTTTGTACAGGGTTTCACTGTGCTTTGCAAACCGATCAAACTCATGGGCTCAGGTGATCCCATGGGCACGTGCACAACATAATCATTTTTCTCTTTCCCCCTACCAGAATGGCAAGTGTCTCTTCTCCGCTGCCCTGATGAACACCTGCCTTCCTCTCTGCAGCAACCCCACAACACCCTTCCTCTCTGCAGCAACCCCACAACACCGGCTGCCAATTAAACCAGTTAACCTTTAAGCTGTTCTGACCCTATTCTCCAAGGCTTAACCGCAGAAGTGAACATGTGAAGCAGTGTGAGTGGGTTCACACTTGGGTTGAGGAACATCTTTGACTATCCAGCTGTTGGCGGAAGCTGCTTGTTCGTTCCCATTGCCCAGACCAGAAATAACCACACAGAAACTATATTAATAAAACATTGCTTGAGCCGGGCGATGGTGGCACACGCCTTTAATCCCAGCACTCAGGAGGCAGAGGCAGGAAGATCTCTGTGAGTTCGAGACCATCCTGGTCTACAGAGCTAGTTCCAGGACAGGCTCCAAAGCCACAGAGAAACCCTGTCTCGAAAAAACAAACAAACAAACAAACAAAAAAAACATTGCTTGGCCTATTAGCTCATGCTTCTTATTGACTAGCTCTTATATCTTAAATTAACCCATTTCTATTAATCTGTATATTGCCACGTGGTTGTGGCCTACTGGTGAAGTTCCATTCGGCATCTGTCTCCTGCAATGGCTACATGGCATCTCCCTGACTTCACCTACTCTCTCCTCCTCTGCTTGGCATTCCTGCCTTGCCCTACTCTGCCCTGCAATAGGCCCAAAGCAGCTTTTTTATTAACCAATGGTATTCACAGTATACAGAGAGGAATCACACATCACCTCCCTTCTTCTGTCTAAATAAAAGGGAAGGTTTTAAGTTTAACATAGCAAGATTACATACAATAAAACAGTAATCTAGCAAGAATTACAGCTATAACATATATCTACTTTATCTTTTATTATAACTAAGGAAAACTATAACTACATCTATTCTTCAACTCCATCAAAGACTCCAAAAGGATATAATATTACCTAAGTTAACATAAAGTACATTGTAAGCAACTTCCAAAACTCTAGAATTGATCGAGACATCTCACTGCCTGGACAGTCACCCAAAGTTCTGCACCGTTGGAGCATCCATCTTCAGCCTACAGGCTCATAGTATCCAGCAGACTTTTCCATGAAGCAGGAAATCTGAAGATCATTTATGCCTTATACTGGTAAAGTTCATCAGTTGCTTTCTTCTATGTGCTGAGAATGTCTGGCAGTTCTCTCATGAAGCAGGAACCCTGAAGGACTGTCTCACCTTCTTTAGGCAAGTTCAGCAGTCATTTTTCTGTGGGTCCTGCATGTCCAGTTCTTACAGCATACCATCAAACAGTCAAAGCAAGAGCAGTTTCTTTCCTAAATGGCTAACCAACTCCATAAGGAGCCTCTTTGTTGCCCATCATCCTCTTGAAGTAGATTGGTGCTGCCAGGAGCAGATGTGTCTCATTGTCGTGAAAAGTCCTAAGTTCTTAAAACATTTTAAATGCCATATTTTGTATGTCTTTGAAAGGTTTGAAGAATAACTATCCATTTGAAATATATCTCTGTACATCTAGAAGACCTAACTAACATGACTACAAGCTTGACTATTATAGATGACTATCTATTAACCTGAATTTCTTAATTATACATTATGCACAGCTTTATAGAGTTAAACAAATGTGACATAAAAGAATGCAACATACCTTTGCATGATTAAACAAATATTCCACAGCACAAATCAACGTAACCCATCTTAAACTAATATTCTACAGCACTACATAATGAGTTCTAAACTAGCTTTGAATACAGAGTAAGAGCTTGTCAAAAGAATGAAAAAATATAGGGCCAGGCATGGTGCCTCCCAGCAATTGGGAGGCAGTGGACGGCATAATTTTGTGAATTCCAGGCCAACCTGGTCTACATAATGAGTTTCAGGACATCTAGAGCTTCATAGTGAGAAAAAAAAAAACACCTACAAAGGAGTGTACTATGGTGGAAGAAAGTGAAATTCCTCAGGGAGGCAGATGAGACCCATGCCCGGATCTTAATGTTCCAAGTCATCAAGTAGAGAAGTATCAGCTAATACAACCCCTCCTGATTCAGGTTGCCTGGCTTCTACACAATTCTTTGCCTTTCTCCTAGGTTTTATTAGCTAACTTTGTCAGTCAACAAACTCTTCCAGGTATTTTATCTCTGAAGAACCTGTAATTGATCCTGGAGCTCCCTGGCCCTCCTCTGCCTACCCGGTAGAGGACAGATACACAGAGAGACAGTAATAATACAGTGTGGGCTCAGAACACATGTGGACGATACAGTATGGACTCACCACGCGTGTGGACGGTACAGTGTGGACTCAGCACACGTGTGGATACAGTGTGGACTCAGCACGCGTGTGGATACAGTGTGGACTCAGCACGCGTGTGGATACAGTGTGGACTCAGCACACGTGTGGACGGTACAGTGTGGACTCAGCACACATGTGGATGGTACAGGGTGGACTCAGCACGCGTGTGGATACAGTGTGGACTCAGCACGCGTGTGGACGGTACAGTGTGGACTCAGCATGCGTGTGGATACAGTGTGGACTCAGCACGCGTGTGGATATAGTGTGGACTCAGCACGCGTGTGGATACAGTGTGGACTCAGCACACGTGTGGATGATACAGTGTGGACTCAGCACACATGTGGATGGTACAGGGTGGACTCAGAGCACATGTCAAGCTCAGAGAACAACTTTGTGAAGTTGGTTCTGTTCTTCCACCTCTATGTGGGTCCACGGGATTGAACTTGGGTCCTCAGTTTTGTCCAGCAAGTGCCTTTACTCTCTCGACTGTTATGCCAATCCCAGGGTGTCTTTCTGTAGGAGATGACTATTACCTAAGATTTGAAATGCATCATATCTCCTTTAAATTAAATTGACTAATTTTTTATTGGCCATGTTGAGAAGCAAACCCTAGGGATTTCACAGCTAAGCAAGTGTTCTGTGACTGAGCCGTTCTACTTTCCCCTTTACTGTCTTGTTCCATTTTACTGTGTTGTTTTTGCATTGTGGACCAAGCCTGGGCTCTCAAGCATGCCAGGCCAGTATTCTACACTGAGCTACATCCGCAGCCTAGCCCTCTACGGCTTTAAATTAGTTGTGTTCTCAGGTAGAGTCTCACTGTTTAGTCCTGGAACTGACAATGTAAACCTGTCTGGCCCCAAATTTACAGAGATCTGCCTTCCTCTGTCTTGTGAGGGCTTGAAATAAAGGCATGAGCTATCACATTCAGCTTTTTGTGTGTTTTTTGTTTGTCTTGTTTTTTGAGATAGGGTCTTGCTCTATAGCACTGGCTGACCTGGCACTTGCTATGTAGGCCAGGGCAACCTCAAACTCACCATAGTCCTCCTCCCTCAGACTCCAGGGCTGAAATTCTAGAGGTGTATTACCATGCCTGGCTCATTTCTCCAATTTAGAGGTAGTGAAACTACGACCTCAAAAAGGCCAACGCCTTCCTTATACAAGGTCATGTAATGAATTAGGAGAGAAGGGTTGCTCATTCCTGGCATCTAGAACCAGAGGACAGAAGTGGCATCATTTGAAGAACTGGGCTGGGGAGGGGGTTGTGGAGAGGTGTGTCAGAGACTCACAGGAAAGAGAAGCTAACCTAGAGCAGAGTGCAGTCAGCAGGTGTGTCCTTCCCCCACACCATGGGAGGACAGAAACTCCCCAAAGACTGTCGGTTCATTGCTTCAGGCACAGTATCATGGCAGCTGACTCTGGCCTAAAATGCAAAAGTTCTGTCTCCCGGGGGACCCTACCTACCAGTCTTCACTCACTGGTGTGACCTCTAGATGGGATACTTTTCAGGCACCGTGGAGACTCAAGAATTCCTCTGGTCTCTGCTGTCAGGAGCTTCCAACTGATAGGTTAGGGCATCAGACTGGACTCAAAGCCCAGATCTCAGGCACCATACAGAAGAGAGGCATCAGCAGGGACGGCCTAAGTGTCACCAGTTCTTGGATGGGTCTTTGGACATCAGTTCTCTCATCTGTCCCAAGGAACTCCTGCAGTCAGCAGTCTATGGAGTCTAGCCTTCTTTGCTTTGCAAGGGTAAGGAGATGGGGCCAAGCTCCTGGTGGGCTGGTGGGTGGGAGGCAGAGGAAGTGGCTTGAGCCACCCTGGGCTGCTCATGTCTGTCTGGACTGTCCCATTACAAGCAGGGAAATCACAGACTCAGCGCTCAGACATCTGGGAGGCTCTGGGCAGCGTGTGTATTTTTAGAAGGCCAGACATGTCCAGAATCCTGGGCGTTGCTGAACCAGAAAAGCAAGGAGGACAGCAGAAAGTAAACCAAAAGAAGTGGCCGGAGCCTGCCACTTTCCTCACCAAGGTCAGCTGGCCCTGTCTTTCCCGAGGCGATTGATGCTGGCTCCTGCTTCCTTCTAGGTATTCAGGTGTAGACCAATGGCACGGCCTAGGAGGACATTCCGTCCAGTGTGCTTGCTCTCCGCCAATTTGCTCAAGCAGTTACTTGGTACTTTTTCTGGCTCAGATGAACTACTGAGCCCCAGGGACATAGAAAAGAAAGGAGTTGTCTTCCAATCATTTGTGGGTAATGGGGAAGTGAAAACGCCAGCAACATGACTGAGATTGCTGTGGGAGAGAAGGAAGTTGGAGCTGAGGGAAGGCTCAGGGCTTCCACAAGATCAGGTGGAGATGGAAATGCCAACTGCCCGTTGTGGGGCAACCCCTGTGCTATAACTGAGAAGTGATTACCAGTCGTTTCCAGACCCAAGCCTTTTCCTCTTATATTGTTTCTGAAACACGACATCTCAGAGGTGGAATAGACACATGTGGAGTTACATGCTGCAATTCAAGCACTTGGGAGGCTAAAGCAGGAACATCAATTTGAGGCTAGCCTAAGCTGCATAGTGAGTTGAAGGAAAATCTAAGCAACTTTTTTTGTTTTTGTTTTTTTGTTGGTTTTTTGTTTGTTTGGTTGTTTGGTTGGTTTTTTACTGTAGCTTTGGAGCTTGTCCTGGAACTCGCTCTGTAGAGCAGGCTGGCCTCAAACTCACATAGATTCGCCTGCCTCTGCCTCCCGAGTGCTAGGATTAAAGGTGTGCGCCATCACTGCCTGGCAAATCTAAGCAACTTAGTGAGACTCTGTCCCAAAAAGGCATCAAGAGAAGAAGGGGCAGCACGGAGCGGCGGGGAGGATAGTGGAATAAAGAGTAAGGTGGTCCTCTTCAGTGCTATCTACCAGAAAACTCTGGTTGCCAGTGTGCCGCTCCCCTAATTCTAACCCCACAACCCCCCCCAGGCAAGTCCACCCCATCACATCACAGACAAAAACCCAAGCTCCAGAAGGGCTGGTATACCCCAGATGAGGGTGACCTGCAAGTTCCTTCTGATGGAAAGTACAGGGAAGATGCCCCCCGTCAGAGGGAGAAAACTGGGGTGTAGAGTGAGCAAAAGGCAGGAGTGCATCCCCACACACTTCTATAGCACAACTGCTGTGGGACAGTGGATTCATACTTTGTAAAGATTTGTCACTTATATCTTAATATAATGCTGATTGGCCAGTAGCCAGGCAGGAAGTATAGGTGGGGTGACCAGAACAGGAGAATTCTGGGAAGAGGAAAGAGTCAGTCTGCAGTTGTCACCCAGACACAGAGGAAGCAAGATGAGAATGCCTGGCTGACAAAGGTACCAAGCCACTTGGTAACACAGACAAGAATAATGGGTTAATACAGATGTAAAAGTTAGTTAATAAGAAGCCTGAGCTAATAAGCCAACCAGTTTATGATTAATGTAGACCTCTGTGTTTCTTTGGGATGAACAGCTGCGGGACTGGGTGGGACAGAAACCTCGGTCAACACACAACTACAACTACAGTTTAGACCTGGCCTATTCCCACATCTCTTCTCTGCCTGTCCTTTCCACCCGGGATTTCCTGATCTAGTCTCCCTAGCTAAAGTTCCCTGCCTTGTTCATGATATCTGTGACTTTTCTACCTAACTCATTAAAACTGTTACTTATACTATAAGGTGTAGCGCGCTTAGCTGCCTGCCATATCATTGAGACTTGGCTACGAGCCCATTGTCACTATTTGATGTTAGTCTCTTGGTTGTAAACAACTTGTGCGCATGCTCCTAGGCTGGCCAGGCTTGGTTCAGTCCTACCAATCAAGCAGCGCCAACACTCATCCTATCGTGGCGTGAGCCATACAGGCGGCGACACGTCAGAGGCGAGCCTAGGAACTGTATATATTCCCTGGCTTGAGAGGGCTCGGGGTCTTCTGCCTTCATCTCTACATCAATCTTGTGTGCTCCAATAAAACACGTGTCAAGAAGAATCTTGTTGTTGGCGTCTTCTCTGCTGGCGGAGTCGTGCGCTGCAATAAGGATAATCTGAACAAATTAATACAGCATGCTGGATAAGTGCAGAGTGTCTTATTAAAAAGGTCCTTCTTTGTCAATACCCATGTCTAGGCTTATCAGCAAACTGGGGCATCTCCTAAGGTGACTGCTTGGCAGAGCTCACATTGAGACTCACCAGGTGTGAGACTCCCTACTGTAGCCCAGGTGATTGCTTCTCCCTGCAAGTCCTGCCACCAGATGTCTTCCAACTCACTGTACAGCCTTTGAGTCTGTCTGTCAGGGCCGGAATCTAAGTTTCTTCCCCATAAAGTGGAAAGTTGTGTTAGACAAACTCTGCTCCCCTTCTGGTTCCAACACACCAGGATCCCAAATTGTGGCCGAGTCATTTTCCTTTTGCTCCTTGGGTTCCCCAGCTGCCCCAGGTGCTGTAGTGGGGACCCAGGAGGGCAGGGTCAGCAGGAAGAAAGCCAGCAAGCTAGGCATCACCAGGACAGACAGCCAGACCCAGTGTCCCAGGATTACTTCCAGGAGTGGTGCAACTCAACATCCTAAGCTCCTGGGAGGCCAGAGCCCCGAGATGCCCTCTGAAGTATACTGACGAGACGTCCACACCACCTCAACCCTGGCAAAGACTCAGAGCCGCTCTGCCCGTCCCATCCTGACCGACACAGAGATCACTGCTCAGGAGATCGGGCCTGTGGCCGAACTACAATCTCTGATAAGCTCCTTCCTTCACTCCCACCCTTGGGCCTGCCCGACTCCCAAAGGTGGCCTAGATCTCAAATGAAAGAGTCTGCCCGCTGTGAAACCCTCTCAGCTCTCCTGTCCTAGGCAGGGCGAGGCCTTAAATCACCTTGGTCCGTCCACACACTTAGACCCTGTCACCGGCTCTCTCTCTGGGCTCCTCAGTGCCCGTCCTAGTTCAGAGCCTTTGCTTGAACAAAACTTCCTTGGAATCAGCCCTGCTCTGAGCACAGCTCTGGACAAGTGTGCTGGACTTAACTTCGGCCCTCGGGCCTTTTTCATAGAACTGCTCAGAAGGAACCCTGCTGTTGGATGTGGAGTTCTATTAAATTTCACTTTTCTGGGGGAAAGTCTGAAGCCCTGTTGCTTGGCCAGGGGATTTCAGGCCTGGAAGGCACTGGAGATAAGGGAAGTATCTATCCTCCCGGAGCCTCCAGATCTCGGGTCCCTCCAGCCCCCCATGTCCACTAGAGTCTGTGGAAAGCTTTGCTTCCGTAAGACAGTTTGCTGGCCAGATAAGCTAATCTGGGAACCTTGTGTTCTGGCCCATCTGTTATCTTGTTATTTTGTCCCCTAAAAGGCCTCCTGAGGACACAAGCAGGAGCAGTGACCATAATATCAGGTAGGAGGAGAGACAGGGAAATGCTTCAGATTAGGTGACAGTCCCCACCAAACCTAGGAGGAGGTGTCTTAATCTTCATCTGTGTGCAGAACCATCTTGGCTATCAGTGACCTGTCCCCACCTTAACCCAGTTGATGAAGCTGTAAAATACAGATTTCATAGGTTGTTACCTCTTGGGGACACTGTGCCTAGTCTGATCTGCTCCCAGGGCTGAGGTGGCCTCAGTTTCTCCATCTGTACAATGGTCAGGAAGGTGAAGACTCTAATCCCTGAGAATCCCTGGCCAGGGCAGTCTCTGGCGGGCTGAAGGGAAGAGGCTACACCTGTTGCACAGGACTGGGTAGGACTCCATACTTGCCACACATCGTCTCTCAGTCCTACATGGGAAGGAAGCCCTCTGCCCATGGAAGCTCACGAATGAAAACAGGCTTCTTTCGCACCCCTGCTCAGCTACAAATCTCTGCAAACATAAGTAGCCTCAGTGTTTTGTAAGCATGTGGTAAAATATGTAAGGTATAAAACTGAGCGTTTTAGATACAGAATTTAAGTATACTGACAATGTTGTAACTGTCATTGTGATCTGCTTCCAGACTTTCTCCTCATCCCAAACAGCTCTGAGGCCGTTAGGAACAGCCGGTCTCCTTTCCGAGCCCCTACTATCCTCTGATTGTGCTTGTTGTCTTAATGACTTGCCTATTGTAAGTACCTCATTGTCAAAAGAGAAAATCCGCCTTTTATTTAAAGATCCCAAATAAGACATGCCTGCAATTCTGTACTTAAAAGGCTGAGGCAAGCCCAGCAGTGGTGGCGCACACTTTTAGTCCCAGCGCTCATGAGGCAGAAGCTGGCCGATCTCTGTGAGTTCAAGGTCAGCCTGGTCTACAAAATGAGTTCCAGGACAGCCAGAGCTACACAAAGAAACACTGTCAAAAAAATAAAAAAATAAAAAAAAGGCAAGAAGATTGCTGTGCATTTGAGACCAGTCTGAGTGACATAGTAAAATTCCAGGCTAGCCTGGCTACAGTATGAGACTTTGCCTAAATAAATAAGTAAATAAATTCCTGGTAGAGCAGACCTATAATCCTAGATTCTCTGGAAATGGAGGCAAGAGGATCACAAGTTTACAATCACAAGCTACAGAGTTAGTTAAAAGCCAACCTTGGGCAACTTAGTGAGGTTCTTCTTAAAATTAAAAGTAAGAAGAAGACTAAGACGCAGCACAGTGCTAGAACACTTCCCTACAACATACAGAAGCACTTTGTTTGAAGCCTAATAAGGCAAAATCAACCACCTAAAAAAGCTTGGTGACTCATACCGAGAACCCACCTCAGGAGGTGGAAGCAAGAGCAGACATTTGAGGCCAACCTGGAATTTGCTAATTCATTAATTAGTTGAAAGTCAAAATCCTAGTGATTCTTGTTGATCCTAGAATCGGGCATAGCTCCACAAAATGTCCCAGTGGGTGAAACAAAGGAGGTTTTATAGCTAGGCCGAGTGGAGGCAGAGCCAAAACCAGGAAGACCGTCACCTTTCCTTGCAGAAATTGGTTAACATCGGCTTACTCCAGGTTCCGTATTTGTTGCATAAACAGAAGGTCACATAAACAGCTCAGTTTCAGCTTTGGTGACGGGAACTTTAACATGAGTTACTCCATCTTCAAGTAGTCTCTTGGAGTCTAGCACAGAAACTCAATTTAAAACAATGACTCACGGGTAATTTCCATTTAGCTTCATATATCTGGGATCATAACATGTTTGCCTTTTATGCCTAAAAAATTATTTCAGTTCCTGTAATGTTATCAAGGGCCACTCATGTTGCAGAAGCCTTTTCCATGTAGTGTGTGTGCTGCATCTGTGTGGAGGTCGGAGGACAACTTGCAGACGCTGATTCTCTCCTACTGTGAGTCGTCTTAGATGCGGTGGCAGGCGCCCAACTTGATGAGCCATCTGGTCAGCCCTCTCGGTCACTGCGAATGGTCAGGGAGTCCGCTGCTCTTTGGCTCTCCATGACTTGGTTTATCCACTCATCCTGGTGGCTCTATTTACACTTTCAGCTATTGAGCAGTGGCGCTACAAATGCGGTACAAGTGTCATTTTGAATCCCCAGTTCTTTTGGTTTTATCCCTAGAAACGAACTGCCGACGACGTAGAGTATTTTCTACTTTCCGAGGAGCCGCTGTGCCGCTGTACACAGTGGCCGCACCAGTTCTCTTTTGTGTAGATGGCACAGTGTCCAAATTCTCAACATTCTCGGCAATGCTTGTTTACTGTACTCTAAAATAAAAAATCATCCTAGTGCGTGGGTAGGAGTTTTTCAGCGTGTTTAGCCTCACAACGTTTCAGAGTGTTTTATTATTATCTTCCCTGGCGGGTGGGGTGCCATGGCATGACTGGGAGGTCAGAGGACAGCTCGAGGGAGCTGGTTCTTCCCTTCCACCATGTCAGGGGGCTGGAGAAGTAGCCTAAGCTCAAGAGCACTGGTGGCTCTTCCAGGGGACCTGGGTTCAACTCCCAGCACTCCCAAGGAGTCTCATAACCATCTATAATTCCAGTCCTGGGGATAAGATGCCCTCTTTTGGCCGTTAAGGGCGCTGCATGTACATGGTGCACAGACATACATGCAAGGACAGCCATACCTATAAAATAAAAATATATTATTAAAAAAGGAAGAAAAAAATAAATTGAACTCAGGTTATCAAGCTTGGCATCAAGCACTTTTACTCACTAACCCACCCTGTTGTTCCATTTGTTTTGTTTTGTTTTGTTTGAGACATTCTCATTCTTCTGAAGTTCATGCTGGCCTGGAGCTTATTATATATCTCAGGCTGACCTCAAACTTGCTGTGATCCTCCTGCTTTAGCTATCCAGCCCTGAGATTACAGATGTCCTGGTCTGTTTTGAGGTTTGTTTTGATTATCTTTTAAACATATTTTACTAGCACCCAAATCTTTTTATCAGAGGCAATGTTCACTGCAGGAAAAGGAGGCTGAGGTAGAGATGTGGGGTGCTCACGTCTAAGAACTCTCCCCGTCTCCCCTTCCCCCGTCTCACACAGAGCAAGTGGCACATGGTAAAGTCCCTCAAATAGTTACTGAAGCCCTCTTTTTTCTGAAGAACTAACTTGGAGGAGGCCAAGTACAACAGGGGCAGAAAGTTTCTTGTTCTTTGTCCTTGGGGACACAAGTCACCTTGGAGGAGGCCATCTTTGCTTTGGCAGTCGGTTGAGATTATCAAGTGTAAACAGAGTACTGTGGGCCTGATAAGGGTTGCCTCTCTCCCTCCCTCTCTACATCCACAAACAAACATATATGCACATGAACTAGAATAATAAATCTAAAAGAAGAAGGACAAAAGGTAAAACAGTCCCTGGGTACCTGAGGAGAGTTTACTGGTAGGAATGGTGACCGTACTCAATAGGATCTTCCTCAGAGCCAGGTGGGGTGGTGGACACGCCTTTCTTCCCAGCCCTTGTGGGGCAGAGGAGGAGGATCTGACTCTGAGACCAGCCTGGTCTCCAGATTGAGTTCCAGGATAGCCAGGACTGCACAGAGAAACCCTGTCTTGGGGGGAAATCTGTTCGAGCTCACGGTTGTGAGCAGGCTGTGGTAGTGCTCGCCTACCCATCCCTTCACTTGGGGGGACTAGGCAAGTGGAGCGCCACAAATTCCAGGCCAGCAAGGCCACATGGTGAGACTCTGTCTCAAATAAAAAAAAAAAAAATAAGAAGATTGTGAACTTAGATTCCAGAGGTCGTGCACTCCTGCCTGCTAGTGCTCTCGGCACTGAAATGGGGGCCCTGGTGTGACATGCCCTGGGTGAAGTGAGTTTGTCCCTAAGGGTTTCAACACTCCTCTAGGGTAGAAGAGAAAGCCTCCCTTGGCTGGATTGCCCCATGGTAAGGTCTCTAAACCTCGAGCAATTAATGGAGGTGTGGAGAGTGTGTCAGAATTTGTGCCTAGTGAGGTAACCATGCCTGTCACTTACAGTTTTCAGGTTCACTGTTTCCGTAGCTCCCAAGAGAATGTCCTGTTGCTCCTCATCTTCAGTCCCACCCAACCCCTTGCCCAGGTGGTTAGAATGTGAATGGCTGCCACAGGCTCAGATATTTATTTTAGGATTTATTTGTTTGTGTATTTTATGTGTATGGGCATTTTGTCTGAAATATGTCTGCACACCAGAAAAGGGCATCCGATTCCATTATAGACCGTTGTCATGGTACCATGTGGGTGCTGGAATCAGTCCTGGGCCCTCTGCACGAACATGTGTTAACTGCTGAGCCATCTCTTCAGCCCCTATATTTGAATGCGTGGTCCCCAGTGGGTGGAACTGTTTGGGATGGATTAGGAGGTGTGACCTTGCTGGAGGAGGTGTGTCATTGGGGGCCAACTCTGAAGAAAAGCCCAGGTCATTTCCAGTTAGCCAAATAGCTCTCTCTCTCTTTCTCTCTCTCTCTCATACACAGACACAGACACACAGACACACACACACACACACACATACACACACACACACACACACACACACACAAATTTTTAAAAAGATTTCAGTCCAGTCCTGCTATACTTGGGAGCTAAAGTCTAGAGGATCAGAAGTTCAAAGCCATCCTTTTCTATACAGAAAGTTCAAAATCAGACTGAACTACATGAGACCTGGTCTCAAAACAAAACAAAACCAAAAAAAAAAAAAGTTTTTTATTTCCTGTTCACTTCTTCTGTCATAGCTTACTCAGTCAGTGCAGAACCAGTTCCCTTCAGAACAAGGAGCTCAGCTGATCTGTAAAACTGATGTAAGGAACTGATGATTCGGTGGGTAAGGACACTTGCCACCAAGACTGACAACCAAAGTTGCCAAGAAGGTGGAAGAGAACTGACCACTGCAAGTTGTCCTCTGACCACTTAATGTGTGTCATGCGCTGGCGTGGGAGATCCTTCTGTACGTGTTGCTTTTATTGGCAAATGAATAAAGAAGCTGCTTTGGCCTGTGATAGGGCAGAACAGAGCTAGGCGGGAAAACTAAGCTGAATGCTGGGAGAAAGAAGCCAAAGTCCGTGAGACGCCATGTAGCTGCTGCCACCAAAGGAGACAGACACCTGGAAACCTTACTGGTAAATATAAAATAAAAAAATGGGTTAATTTAAGATATAAGAGCTAGCTAACAATATTCTTAAACTACTGGACAAGCAGTGTTTTACATAATACAGTTTCTGTGTAATTATTTCAGGTCTGGGCAGCCAGGAACGAACAAGCAGCCTCCAACAGCCATGCAGATCCACATACATACACACAGTAAGTAATTAATATAAACAAGAATTTTAATGACAACAACTTCTCTTACAGATATTAATTTTATTTTTTTATTCTAGAATCAGGCCATACAATACTTCAATGAGTCAAAGAGAACAGGTTAGTTTTCTCGTTTGATTTTTCAGTAGTGTTGAACCTAAAGCCAGGCAAGTACACCACCTTGGCTACAGTCCCAGCCCAGAGCCTAGTTTTATAGAGGCAAAAGGTTTGAAGGAAGCAGAAACAAAATACATAAAACAAACTGGTCCTTCCGAAGTTACTTTCCTCCTGAAGTGGGCAGAGAAAACACAATAGAAAAGTAACTGGTTATTTGACACCCAGGTTATTTTAAGTTGCTTCTTTTGTTTAGGGTTAAAACAGAGCAAGCATTACTTGCTGCTTATCAGCCTGCTGGAAGTTTGGCTGCTAGCTCACATCTCAGATCAGATAACAAACTTTGTTTGACTTTTACTACAACCTCATTTTTGTAAACTTCCTGTATTATTTTGTTTTCTTGTGATAGGTTCTTCTTATGTAGCTCATGTTCACACTCTAGCCTCCTGCCTCCTGGGATTACAGGCACTATAATCTGCTTAGAGTTTTTTGTTTGTTTATTTGTTTTTTGAGACCTGACCTCAGTTTATAGTCCTGGGCGGCCTAGAACTTGCTTTGTAGACCAGGTTGGCCTCGCCCTCACAGAGATCCACCTGCCTCTGCCTCTCGAGTTCTGGGATTAAAGGCATGCACCACCACTGCCCAGCCCAATTGCTGGCTTTAAAAGTGTGTGTCTGGGAGGTTTCATTTTTGTCAACCTACTCTAAACAAAGAAAATTTTTAGTGCTTGTTGGTATAGCTCAGCGTTGGAGCATATGCCTGGCATTTTCATACACGGCCCTGAATGTGATCCCCATTACTGGAAAAAATCTGTAAGTATTTGAGATGAATTGGGAATGTAACTCAGGAAAGCACAGATTATAACAGTCTTGACAATACGCAGCCTGATATTTGGCCTGGTGCAAGAGTCAAAAGTCTAAATCATTCTAAAAGCAGGCTGAAGCTAGAGAGATGGTTCAGCTGTTAGGAGCTGAGGACCAGAGTTCGAGCCCTGGCATCCTCGCCAGACAACTCACAGCTGCCCGCTCCAGGACTCCTGCACCCCTGTTTCTGTGGGACCAGCACCTCTTCTGGTCTCTGTGGGAACTGTCTGCACATGCACAAATCCACACACAGACACACAAATATACACATGATTGAAAAATAAGACGAAGCCAGGTGTTGGTGCCACACGCCTTTAATCCCAGCTCTTGGGAGGCAGAGGCAAGTGGCTCTCAGTGAGTTCAAGGCAACCTGGTCTTGGTCTGCAAAGTGAGTTCCAGCACAGCCAGGACTGTCACACAGAGAAACAGAGAAACCCTGTCTTGAAAAACAAAAAAAAAAAAAAAAGAAAAGAAAAAAGAAAAGAAAAAGAAAGAAGAGAAGAGAAAAGAAAAGAAAAGAAAAGAAAAAAGAAAAAGACGCTTTTAATCTCAGCACTTGGGAGGCAGAGGCAGGCGAATCTCTGTGAGACCAGCCTGGTCTACAAGAGCTAGTGTTCCAGGACAGGCTTCAAAGCTACAGAGGAAGCCTGTCTCAAAAAAACCAAAAAGGAAAAGAAAAAAAAAAGAAAATATTTTAAAAGTCTTCTACTGTAATTCTTACTTCACAGGGACAATAGCCTGCTGGCAGATTAATCCAGCTACTTGGAATTTCATAGGCCTATCTTCTTTGATCCATTATGTTATACCAGAAAATTTGCTAGCTTCAAATGCAAGGCAATCTGAAGAAGAGGTTGGAATTCCCCCAACTCAGCAGTTTTTCAGCTGTGTGTGAAAAGCACGATTCTACTGGTGGAGCTTAGGCAACTTAGAAAGATGCTTGAGAACATAAATTCTTTGGGGAGAAGAGGGAGATTTTCTCACCAAACAGGCAACATCCACTCCTCACAAAGAAGAGCATTTCCTGCCCACCCAGGATGGAGCTCGGATGAGGTGTGGGCTCTGGGCCTGACAAACGCTGGTTCCTCTCCCTAAGCCAAGGTGCTAATTCAGGTGTCCCATCTGTCCTGGTTAGCCCAGCCAGTGTCAGGATATGCTTGGCATTCAGATCGCCTAAAATAAAATCTCAATTATGTAAAAGGAATCTTTAACCTGAAGTGTTTTCCATACCCAGCATACAAAGGAAGTGAAGTTGAAGTATGGTGGTGCATGCATACCACGGACGGCTTCTTGGACGGCCGAGGCAAAGGATGACTGCTTGACTTGGGAGCTTCGGGCTAGCCTAGGCAGTGTAAGAAAGCCATGGGTTGAAAACCAAAGCCTTGGCCAAACACAGGAAAAGAAAGAAGAGAAGAGACTAGAGCAGGAAGCAAGGGTCTGAATCCTATCCACTAAACCTCCAGCCAAGGCTGTTCATTTCTGTCCATTTCTTCTTGCACCCACGCCCCATGCAACGAATAACGAACGAGTCTATCTTCGTGCACTCTCCTTAATTTACTGGAGCAACCGATTTCTTCCCTTTGTTCGGTCATTTGCTTTTTAAAAATTGGAATCCAAAGCCGGGTGGTGGTGGCGCACGCCTTTAATCCCAGCACTCAGGAGGTAGAGGCAGGTGGGTCTTTGTGAGTTTGAGGCCAGCGTGGTCTATAGAGCTAGTTCCAGGACAGACTGCAAAGATACACAGAGAAACCTTATCTCGAAAATTATCTATCTATATATATTATATTATTATATATTATACATAGATATATATATCTCCAGGGGAAAAACTCACTATACAGACCAGGCTGACTTCAAACTTTATTATTCTGCCTTTGCCTCCCAAGAACTAAATTACAGGCATACATCACTATATTCAGCTAACATTTAAGTGTTCCAGGTAACCTAACACCTGCATTTACCTTCAAACAATGAGTAATCTGAGGACCAGTGTGTGAATGTTGGCCGTGCATGTATGAAGGCCTAGGTTTGATCCTCAGAACCCACCTAAAAGTGAAAAAGAGAGCCAACCCCACAAAGTTGTCCGCTGACCACTACATAGATGATGTGGCATGTGAGAGAGGAGAGCAAACAAGGCTAGTGTTGTTTGGTTCCCAGCACCCCAGTTGCAGGGAACCTTCCATCCTCTTCTGGTCTCCAAGGTGCTAGACCTACACGTGGTACACACACTCTCACACGGACAAGACACTTCTCATACACGTAAAAGATAAAGGTAAATCTAAAGAAGAAAAGAATCTGAGAACTGGCAGTCTCCGGTTAAGGTATGATTTGCCAGTTAGCCATCTGTTTTATTCTCTAGAAATACAATGCAGAGCAAGAATTTTTGTTTGTTTTAGAGCGAATTTAAGTAACTAAGTATGTGGTAGGTGAGCTAATTGGTTTGAGTATAGTAAACACTTTACAATGCACACATACATAAAAACATCACATTGTAGCTATTTTGGTTGGTTTTTGCTTTTGTATTTTGCCAATTTGACACAAGCTAGGGTCATCTAGAAAGGATCAACCTCAATTAAGGAAATGAGTTTATCAAATGGTCTTGTGGACAGGTCCTCAGAGCATTTTCTTGATTAATAATTGATATGAGGGCCCTGCCCATTGTAGGCAGTTCCACCCTTGGGTAGTCAGGCTGTGTGAAAAGGAAGCTGGGAGGCCATAGGAAGCAAGCCAGAAAACAATACCCCTCTTTGGCCTCTGCTTCGGTTCCTGCCTCCAGTTCCTGCCTTGAGTTCCTGCCCTAACTCCCCTTCATGATGGACTACAGACTGTAAGAGGAAATAAACCCTTTCCTCCACAAGCTGGTTTGGGTCAGCTTGTGGTTTTATCACAAGTAACAGAAAACAAACTAGAACACACGCCTTGACAATATATAATTCCTGTTTCTCAATTAGACCTCAGTCACGCTAAAAGACGACAGTTTCCCCGCTTTGGGGTCCATAAATAATTTTTATAGTATCACATCCTCGCCATGTTCAATGATTTAAAAATCAGATAAATATGTTCGTATATAATGACTTCTATCAAGCCTTTAGGGAAGACATAAGTAGGCAGTTCCCACACCCAGCGTCAGGGATAGACTCCAGATTCTTTCACATGAGCGTCTTGCCCAAGAATTTTGATGGGAAGCCTGATCCTCCTGTCTCCACTTCCAAGTGCTGAGTCGTAGGTTTATGCCACCAACCCCACCTGGGAAATTCAATTCTCAGCTGAGTTTGACTTTCAGTCATGATCCTAAACATAGAAGCAAATATGTACCCTCCTCTTCTCCCCTGTGAAGTGCCCTTCAAATGCAGAAGGCCTTGCAGCGTTACCTTAGCGCCAGGGAAGGTGCAACCGTGAAGTTCACCTTCTGATTGGGTAAGAATGATTTTGCAGAAGGTGAACTAATTGGGATTCTGCTGTTGTTGTTACAGGGTATCATGTAAGCCCAGGCTGGCCTCAGACTCACCATGTAGCTGAGGATGACTTTGGACTTTTACCCTGCCTCTACTTCCCCAGTGCTGATTCTCTGTAGTGCTAAGGATTGAACACATGGCCTCCTAAATTCTAGCTAGGCAAGCATTCCACCAACTGAGCTCCATGAGATTTACAATGAAATGTGTCCTGGCAATGCTGAAGCAGGCATGGGCAGCCCAAATATGGCGCTTCTGTTGAACCTGTCCATATTGGGTTTCGTGTTCTAAGTTGATGAGGACGACTGACCAGGTCTCTTCCTCAAGATGGAACCAAATTTCATTTCAGATGGTTGTGAGCCACCATGTGGTTGCTGGGAATTGAACTCAGAACCTTTGGAAGAGGTGCCTTTAACCACTGAGCTATCTCTCCAGCCCCAACTGAGCTACATCCTAGCCCCTAATTAGAATTTCTTTGACCATCAATCCTAAAGTTCCTCTTTAATGGGTGAAGTACATCAAATAAAACCCAGAGGTGTACAGGCTTGTTCCCTTTCATCAGTGTGAGACCCAGGAGGAGGCTGGGTCCATGTGCACACATCCAGTCACCAAGACCCGGCTCCACCTCACCAGTCTGAGTTACCACTCTTCTCTTCTCGCGTACTCACAAGCTGTCTCTCAAGAGTTCCATTTTGATGTCATCGGTCTTCCTGGAAAGAGTGTGTCTTCCCAATAGTGCTGGAGCAGACAGAGCTGTGTCAATGACACAGGAACTCTTTGAGCTGAGAGTGGGGGCAGGGTAGTTTCCCAAAGGAAACCAGGGTGCTGATAGCAGAAATGGGAAATGCCAAAAGCAGTCAGTGAAAACAACACACAGGAGATGGGTGTCAGGGAACCCGCAAACTTCCTTATGTGTCCCCCAGCTGGCAACTGCCATTTAATCCAGTTTGAAGGACATGTGATTTATTAAGAAATTAGAGTCTTTTCAGGAAGAGGGGAAATAGAAGGGGGCAGTTTCTTTGGGCCAGTTGGGTCCCTGCTCCCTCCTCCCTTGGCCTCAGCTGAGGAGACAGGATTTCCTGGAGTTGCAACTGTTGCTGTAGGGCTGGCTCAAGAGCACATGCTACCCACACAGATGTAGGCCTGTGGGGCATAGGCCAGTAGAATAAGAGAAGGCACCAAACTGTAGCTAGAGCTTCACACTGACACAGTACATGTTAGCGTCTCGGCTGCTGCTGGTGGAGTCAGATGTGAACTCCACAGATTCGGTGCCTGCAGTCCTGAGTAACAGTGCTGGAGCTGTGAAGAGTGGCTTAGTGGATCCGGTAACGCTACGGAAGTGTGAGGACCTGAAGCTGGATGCTGGAGTCTGCAATCACAGTAATCCTACGGGAGAGATGGGAGGCAGAGACAGAGGAATCCTTGTACAGCGAGCCAGCCCCTATGCAGTCAGTCAGCCCCCATGCAGTCAGCCCCTATGCAGTCAGCCCCTATGCAGCCAGTCAGCCCCCACGCAGCCAGCCCTTATACAGCCAGTCAGCCCCCATGCAGCCAGCCCCTATGCAGCCAGTCAGCCCCTATGCAGCAGAGAACAAAGAAGAAAGAATAGGAAAGGCCTTTTGAACAAGGTGGAAAGCAGTGACTGACACCTAATGTTGTTTTCTGAATTCTACACACAAGCCATAGCACACGTGCTCATGCTCACATATACAAACACATCACACAATCACACAAATTCGTTTGCACACACAAGAATGACCAGTGCTAGGAGGGGTCAGGATTCATATAACTTAGAGATATCAAAAAGGAAAGACATTTAATCCCAGCACTCGGGAGGCAGAGGCAGGCAGATCTCTGTGAGTTCAAGGCCAGCCTGGTCTACAAGAGCTAGTTCCAGGACAGGCACCAAAAGCTACAGAGAAACCCTGTCTCGAAAAATCAAAAAAAAAAAAAAAGGAAAGACATGTCCCCCATGTATTAAGATTAAAGAGACCTGAGCTCTGAGCCTTGAGCCTGAGGACCTGATGTGCTTGACTCCAGCATGAAGAATTCGGCCCAATTAGAGTAAGTATCCACGGGTACAGTCCACAGGGAAGCTTCCTGAAGAAACCAGGACTCTGGTAGGTGTCTTCCATCCCCTGCCCTCCCATCTTGCTGTGTCCCAGGAAGCTGACTGACTTCTATAGATTCCTGCTTCTACTTGGAGATGGCTGGCGGAAATATTATCCCATCAGGCCTGTTTTACAGGATGACAATAACTGAAGAATGGGTTTTGCACAACAGAAAGAGCGAGCCAGAAGCCAGGCTTAGTGGCGCGTTCCTGTAATCCCAGTGATGGAGAGGTGGAGGCAAAGGCCAGCCTAGGCTACAGAAGAACCTATTCAAATTAATTAAGTAAAAAGCTCAAAAAAGACAGAAGGAAAGGAGGGAGGAAGGGTGGGAAGGAAGGATTTAGAGAGAAGAGAGACCTATGGTTACAGCACTCTACATGTTGAGGCTAGAAGAATGTGGGTTCCAGGGAGCCAGGGCTACATAGTGAGACTCCATCGCAGATAAAACAACAGGGGCTTGAGAATGAGCTCAGCAATTGAGAGGCATATTGTTCTTCTGAAGGACCAGAGTTCAGTTCCCGGCATCCATGCCAAGAGCTCACAGTTACCTGTAACTTCAGCCCCAGAGTGTTCTGATATCTTTGGCCAAGGAGGCACCTATGCTCATATGCATGTATGCACACAGACACACACACATAATTAAAATAATAAAAATACATATTTCAAACAACAAGTGGAAGTGGCTAAATGTAAGGAAACAGATTCTTCAGACTCTTTAAAACCTGCCTTTCCCAGGCTAGGGTCTAGAGGAAGCTGGGTGGTCTGAGGTATGAGAAGGACAGCTGGGGCAGGACAAAGTAACCAGTGGCCCGCACACATGTACTCAAACCTCAGGGCTCTTCAGGAAATGACCGTGTCGGCATGATCGGGAGGCAGGGTTTGGGGCCCTCTGAAGTCAAAAAAGGTCATCCATCCCATACTTACGGAGGCTCAGATGAAGGATGGTGAATTCCACCAGTTCGAGGTGTCTTTGAATTTTTGAAAAACAACTTGGACAAACATTAGCACCACAAGCCTTGTGTAAGAAGTCTTATCTAGAACGAGGTTGCTGGGAAGGTGCTGCCAATTGAGGTGACCTCCAAGGTAGGTGACAAAAACAAGGAAGGGAGAGCAAGAAGCTAGAAGGCTCCAGAAAGGACCAGCTGGTGATCAAAGAAAGGGAAGAGGGTGAGGCCAGGGTACTTACCCCCAACGCCCTCCTTGGGCTTGCTCTGTTCCTCCAGTAAAGGTCACCAGTCCTCAGAACACTTCTCAGAGATCTTTTTCATTCCAGATTCTGATAACTGGCTCACTCCTTCGCTGTTCAGCCCTAGTGGTGGTGGTGACAGGTTTGCCACCATGAGCTCCAGGTTCTATACTTAAAGGGTCCTTATGCTTATCTTGTTGAGGCACTGGATGATTCTGTCCCCCAAATCCTCTCTATTGGCTAGAAAGTAACTTAGAAAGTGTGCTGTTTTGAAAGAAAATTCCCCCCAAAGGAAGTGGCACTATCAGGAGATGTGGCTTTGTTGGAGGAGGTGTGTCACTATGGAGGTGGCCTTTGAGGTCTCAAATACTCAAGCCACTCCCAGTGACTCAGTTCACTTCCTGTTGCCTTTGGCTCCAGATGTAGAATTCTCTAGCACCATGTCTGCCTGCACACTGCAGTGTTCCCCGCCGTGATAATAGACTAAACCTCTGAAACTGTAAGCCACCACCTCAAGTAAATGTTTTCCTTTATAAGAATTCCCACGGTCATGGCGTCTCTTCACAGCAATATAGAAACCCTAACTAAGACGGTAAAGATAAACCAAAGAATGAAAGTGTACAAAAGCCAGAGTAACCAACAACAGTCAACTCAAAACACTGGGTCTACTCTTCCCCTGGGGAGATTTCAACCATCAAGAAGATTGACACAGGCTGGAGGGATGGCTCAGTGGCTAAGGGCACTGGCTGCTCTTCCAGAGGACCTGGGTTCAATTCCCAGCACCCACATGGCAGCTCACAATTGTCTGTAACTCCAGTTCCAGGAGATCTAACCCTCACACAGACATGTAGACAAAATACCAATGTACATTTAAAATAAAAACAAAAACAAAGAAAAGCTGGGCAGTGGTGGCACATGCCTTTAATCCCAGCACTTGGGAAGCAGAGGCAGGTGGATCTCTGTGAGTTTGAGGCGAGCATGGTCTAAGTTCCAGGACAGGCAGAGCTAGACAGTGTCTTGAAAAACAAAACAAAACAAAACAAAACAAAACAAAACAAAACAAAAAGAAGATTGATACTTGCTAGCACATCCCAAACATGCTGGTCAGATGAACGAGGGCCAGCAAGACGGCTCAACAGGTAAAAGCACCTGTCACACAAAGCTGCTGACCTGAGCTTGATCCTTGGGCTCCACAGTGAAAGAACACTAATATCACGAACCTACATACATATCACAACCTCTCACATACAGTGATGATAACACTGGTTTTCACTGAATGACAAACTAAAGACACGACATGGATTTAACCTGCTGGCCAGGAAGGCCACCGTGCAGCTTCTCCTGCGAGGTGACTCCAGCCATGCACTGTTCTTTTCTTCACAGGTGAGGAGGGTTTTACTGCTGAGGCAGGCAGGGACTAATTGTGTGGGAAACAAAGGTGCGGGCTGAGGGCTGCTTCTGAGAGCAGAGGAAGTAAGGGAAGGATCCACGAAAACCCCACCAGCTCAGTGGCCGTTCAATGACAATTCATCTACATTTTACCAAGGAAAATTCCACATGGTCCAGCATTCCCTTTTCCAAGGTGGAGAAAGAAACATTCAAGAGACCTCCTTCAGACAGAAACTAGAAGGGGGAGCTGTCTACATAAGGGGAGAGGGCTTCTTCCAGGGGTCGCTTAGAGACACAACCCTGCAGCTGCCTGCTCTACTGCTCTGGAATGGAGGGTCAGGAAGAAGCAGGTCTGTGTCCAAAGGGTCCCCAAAGGTCAGAGTTCCAAAAGAAGATGGTCTCTAGAGGTGACTACGTGAACAAACATGTAACCTGGCAGGACCAGGGTATGATGGGCCCTGAGGAAATCAGGAACACCCCTACCGCTTTCCACACTCCCCCACGGCTTCATATAAAAGCTTTTGCGGCTACAAGAAGGACAGGAAGCAGAGAGCCAGCTCATGGCCACTGGTCAAATCATGTGACCTGGAGTAACCCTGCCAAAGTGGCAGAGGTCAAGATAGAAGTGAAGAACCCTAAAGAATCACACATGTCACCTCTATACCAGGGCAGACGGTCGCAGAGGAGGCCAGGGGCCCCAGAGGGAAGTTATCTGTGGATGATTCTGCAACTCCCCTCCTCCCTTGAATTAGTAATAAACAACAATGGTTGGGCATCATCTGCCTCACAGTTCTCCTGTCTCCCAGGTGTGTACTCCGGACATGTAAAGCCACCAGGCGAGGGGAGCTGTGAACTGGACTGAGGATGAGGAAGTTACATAAATTTTACCTTTAAAAAAAATGGGGTAAGAGAGAGAACTGAGCGATGTTGGAAAAGCAATACACGCGCACACGCACACACGTTCTTAGTTCAGTGGGCTACCAGTCCAGCATCTGTGACGGAACGGTGTGTCTCCCAACGCTCCTGACAGAACAGGACCCTGGGAATCACAAGGCCACCGTATAGCACACTGGCCAAGGAAGGCCCAGGATCTGTCTTCACTGTTCACAGTGTGAGTGCCCCAAGCTCCTGTTATTGTGAGATGAGAGTGGAACTTACAATTTCAGAAATTAATAATTCCCACAATAACAGCCATGACCTGGGGACTCTCAAGATGGCTAAGCAGGTGAAGGTGCTTGTTGCGCAACCTCAGTTCAATCCTCGGAACCTGTGTAAAAGGCTGGAGGAGAGCCAGGTAGTAGTGGTACACGCCTTTAATCCCAGCACTCAGCAGGTAGGGGCACGTGGATCTCTGTGAGTTCAAAGCCAGCTTGGTCTATGGGGCTACAAAGAGAAACCCTGCCTCAAAAAAAAACAAAAAAAAGTGGGAGGAGAAAATTGACTGATTCCATAAAGTTGTTCTCTGATTCACACACACACACACACACACACACACACACACCATGGGATGAGCATGAGCACCAAACTTGTACCATACATCAAACACACACAAACATACTAATGAAAAATAAAAAGTAAAGTCACTGGGCAAGGTGATGTAATGTCCTTTATCCCAGCACTTTGGAGGCAGAGGCAGGCAGATCTCTGAGCTTGGTCTACATAGCAAGTCCCATTCCAACACGGACTGTATGGTAAGACCCTGTCTCTATCTCTATATCTATCTATCTATCTATCTATCTATCTATCTATCTATCTATCTATCAAAAATGGTGGTCCAGGTAGCAGGCAGAGTCAAATACAGTGCTGTAAGAAAGAGGACCCAGCTGGGCAGTGGTGGTGGTGCACACCTCTAATCCCAACACTCGGGAGGTGGATCTCTGTGATCTTGAGGCCAGCCTGGTCTACAGAACGAGTTCTAGGAAATACACAGAGAAACCCTGTCTTGAAAAACCAAACAGAAGAAGAAGAAGAAGAAGAAGAAGAAGAAGAAGAAGAAGAAGAAGAAGAAGAAGAAGAAGAAGAAGAAGAAGAAGAAGAAGAGAAAGAAAGAAGAAAGAAAGAAAGAAAGAAAGAAAGAAAGAAAGAAAGAAAGAAAGAAAGAAAAGACAATTTGGAGAATGGGGTGTTCGGTAGTTGAGTGGGTCATGCTTGCCCAGGAAGCACAAACCTCTGTCCCTAATACTGCAGAAACTCAGTACTAAAATCTCAGCACTGGGAGGTAGAGACAGGAGGCAGCCCAAGTCCTGCATAGTGAGTTCAAGGTCATTCTGGGCTATAAGAGACTAACACTTTCTTGAAAAAAAAAAATAGCATTTGGATTGGGATGTGTTAGGTCATACCTGTGATCTCAGTACTCGGGGGGGGGGGGGGAATGAAAAGGGGAGAGTGGCAAGTTTGAGTCTAGCCTGGTCTGCACAGTCATTCCAGACTACACTGGGCCACAGATCTTGATTCTATCTCAGAAAAAGAAAACAACAGAAAATACCAAAGAAGTCAGTTTCTTCTGTCACAGAGTAGGTTGGGGGAGGGGTTGATGACTGTGTGACATAAACCTGGCTTGGACCCTGGGACAGAAAGAAGATGTTACTGTAAGTGCAGAGTTTAGATAAGAGGAGTTAGGAATCAGTGTACGTGTCTTAGTGGGGACAAATGCACAACAGTAATTAAAGAGTTTAATAACATGCACATGAAATAAAATAAAGAAAGGATGAAAGAGAGGTTCCTTTGTCGGGTGGTGGTGGCTCACGCCTTGGGAAGCAGAGGTAGGTGGATCTCTGTGAGTTCAAGGCCAGGCTGGTCTACAAAGTGAGTTCCAGGACAGCCAGAACCAAACAGGAAAACCCTGTCTCAAAAGAGAGAGAGAGAGAGAGAGAGAGAGAGAGAGAGAGAGAGAGAGAGAGAGAGAGAGATCCCATCTTTTCCACTTTTTTGCTTCAAAACAGCCAGCATCTCCCCAGTGCTTGTAATGAGACTCACTTTGTGGAGAAGCAAGCGTCTGGGTTTGCAAAGGTAAAGAAATTCATTTGTCCCCAGGTGTTTTGGTGACACTGGTTTGGTACAAGGGCAGTGAACAGAGTCAAGTCTTGACTCTCAACTCCTCCAGTGTCCTGTGTGGATGTGGCAGCGTGTGATGCGCTTCACTGGGACTCCAGTGTGTGGCAGACAGTGGAGAACGGCGACATCGTGGCTCATGGGCCAGGGCAGCACAGCCTTTCCCTACCGTCTGTGGTGGTGCCCAGATGAGGGGACCACACTAGGCTCTGGGCTCTCCTTAGCTCTTTCCTCTCTGTCCCCATTTTGTCGGTGCAGAGGCTAGTGTTCATTGTCCCTTAGAACAGCTTCCCTGGGCATAAGATGAAACAATGCCAGTAACTCTAGGGCTAGGTAGGCTGGTGAGCATGTGGCCAGACGTGGTGGTACCTGCCTATAATCACAGCTATAATCCTACTTTTAGGATCACCCACTGTGAGTTCGAGGACAGACTGAGTTACAGATTGAGACCATGCCTCAAGAGGCCAGGGCAGTGCAGGGACCTTGTTGAGGGAAGGTCACTCTGGTGTCCCTTGGCTAGTGGTCTTCAGAGCCAAGGCAAGGCAAAGAGACGAGGAAAGTACCTCAGGAGGGAGAGCCCGGGAGAGGCCTAGAAACCTAGAAACCCAGTCATCCATGGGCATTGCCCCTATGCTTGGGCCTAGGAATCATGTAGGGATGATTTGGGCAGAAACAAAAGAGCCAGGGACTGTCAAAGTTTTCTCCACAGATCTGTTCCCTGATCCCCACAGGATCTGCTTTGGGCTAACACTAGCATTCCTCCCTGGAGCCAAGAACTGCCCACTGTAAGGCCTTTCTGTTTCTGTTGGAAGGAGGTCCTACTATAGCCCTACAGTGCTGGGAAGGCTCAAAATAGGGCAGACATGGAGGGAACTTTTTCTTTCTTTCTTTCTTTCTTTCTTTCTTTCTTTCTTTCTTTCTTTCCTTTTTTTTTTTTTTTTTTCAAAACAGGGTTTCTCTGTAGCTTTGGAGCCTGTCCTGGACCTCACTCTGTAGACCACCAAACTGGCCTTGAACTCACAGAGGCCTTCCTCTGCCTCCCGAGTGCTGGGATTAAAGACGTACACCACCACTGCCCTACTGAGACAGAGGAAACTTTTAAGTGTCTGTTTTGTGCAGAGTCCTAAAATGGGCCCTGGGCCTCGGGATGACTTGACATCTCCCCCATGGACACTTGTGTGCTGATGAGCAGATTGCTGTGGCAATGGGCTCAGTTTGAGGTGACCAGAGGAGCCACCTGGACAAACCTCCACAGTCGTTTTCCTTAGTCCCTGGAGGAGCGGGCAGCCAATATGGTCAGGAGAGCTTTAGTCTGTGTTTGGCTGAATCTTCAGGAGACTGAACTCTTGATGGGGTTGACCCTGACAGAGGGTTTCCCACGTAGGCAGTCCTCTCCCTGCGCACAGTCTTATGGGGATGCTCAAGGACTGTCACTGCCCCCAGGTGACCTCTGATGTGACATTGTGAACCTGCCCTTTGCCAACTGGGAAGACCACACCAAGCCAGCAGGGGCTTCATCTCCCCTTATGTGCTAGAGCTCAGGGTGCCGTGGCCCTCTGGCTGCTTCTCCGAGGACAAGCAACATGATAAATTTCTGTGCGCTGTGTGTTTCCACAGAAAGGGGGTGTCTCGGAGGCAGGAGGATGAGATCATATGCCCCACAGTGTTCGCCATCGCTCAGGGGACTCCTCTGTCGTATGTCTTTTTAGGGGCAGGGTGAAACAGGATCTCACTGTACAGTTCTGATTGTCTTGGAACTCAGTGTATGACCCACGCTGGCTCTCCCTCCCAAGTGCTGGGATTGTAGACTTGTCCCCAAGCACCCAATATATTAATGTGAGGTGAGTGAGAAGGAGTCAAGATGGGCTAGTGGAGGAGACCCTAGGATTTCTAAGAAAGGGTGCTAGGATACTTGATTCTGGAATACTAGATACTTACTGCCAAGAAGGAAGTGTCTGGGAGCAGTCTTCCTGGCTCTTTGGTTTTGGATTAGGCAAGAAAGGAGAAGCTGAGAGGCTGAAGTTCAGAGTTCTGGCAAGGAGTGTGTGAGAGCTGGGATGGTTGCTACGAGCAAGCAGACTGGGGGTGCAGACTCAGGAGCCCTACTTAGGCATACGCAACATTGTGGGAGCCTCAGATCATTGAGCCAAAGGGGCTTCAGTGCCTCCTGTAACTTCATGGACAGGAAGATGGGTCCAGAAGGGAGAGGTTCAGCCTCAAGCTAGAGTCTGTTAATCCCACCGATCAAGAATAAGACCACTACCACAGCTTAAAGCAAAATCTGAAGCAAGCTTTAATTCAGTACTGGCAGGCAGATGGGCTCCAGGTTCCTGGGAAATGGCCCGCAATCACCGTGTGTAGTGGTTTAAGAACGAAAGAACGTCATCCATTGCATCTCCCATCAGGTCCAGTCGGGGGCAAGCATATGTCCTGACTACCTCCAGCCTGTGGACCTCCTGCCCATGGTGATCAAGCCCATCAGTGCAGACGGCTCAAACAGACTTGCTTAGAACGTGTGGCTTGTTATGTCCCATAAACACAGCCTCCAGCGTCTCAGGAACTGTCTGTCCTTGGGCAAGGGGCTTGTAGATCAGAGGCATTTTTGTTTCATGAATCTCTAAAGCACAGTAATTAAGACTTAACATGAAATTTTGGCTCTCATTGGTTCTGTCTCTCAAGACAGATCATTAGTGTTATAATTTTAAGAAAATGCCAAGAGAAGGGGGGGAAGTGGTTGGGGAGATGGGGAGGGAGAGAGTCACACCATACAACAGGGTTCACATGGGAGGTTTATTGGAAGAGGAAGGAGAAGGGGCAGAGAAGGGGGCAGAGACTGGTCCCTGGAACAAGAGAGGGGGAGGAGGGGAAGACACAGACAGACAGACAGACAGACACAGACACAGACACACCCACAGACACACAGACAGGCAGACAGACACACACAGTGGGCAAGGCCCCCCTTTATAAGGGAACGGGGCACTCTTAGTGGCTGCAGCTGAGGACGTAGCCTGTCAGGACCCTAAGGGCAGGCCAGTACAGATGCCCGAATACTAACATTTAGACCATTGCCCCGCCATGCTCAGGAGACAAACCCAGCCAGGGAATGTCCCCACATACCTTTTTAAGCTTGCTTTTCATCGCTGTGATAAACCAAGTTGAGGAGGAAAGGCTTATTTCAGTTTATAGTCTCTAGTCTGTCGTGAAGGCAAACGAGGGCAGGAACTCAACGCAAGGAACCCAGAGGCAGGAGCTGAAGCGAAGGCTGTGGAGAAAGTGGTTTACTGCTTGCTCCCCACAGCTTGTTCTGCCTGCTTTCTTTTCGTAGTTGTTGTGGGGTTTTTGTTTTGTTTTGAGACAAGGTCTGTCTATGTAACTCTGGCTGTCCCGGAACTCACAGATATCCGTGTACCTCTGCCTCCGGAGTATTGGGACTAAAGGCGTGTGCCACCAAGCCAGGTGCCCACCTACTCAGGGGTGGCACTGTCTGCAGTGGACTAAGTCCGCCCACATCAATCATCAATCTAGAAAATTCCCTACAGAGCTGCCCAGAGGTTCCTCGTCTCTAGCTGTGTTGTGTTGACAAACTTAACGGGACCATCTGGTACCTCTGCTTCACCTGTCAAACAACAAAGCGAACAAAGGGTGAGGACTGCCAGAGGTCTCAGTCAAGAGTCACAGATCCTGGCCTCAGCGCAGGGCTGCTGCCATGTCTGCCGGGGAGAGGACAGAGCATCCTATTTGCTGAGTCCCTGTTACACAACAGGTCTTTGACACATTCTTTCCTATCTGAACGACAGCCGTAAGAGCTAATGTGCTTGCCCACATTAGCAAATCAGAGGAGAGGTGTTCAGAGAGGCAAAGCACCTTGTTCTTGGCCTCACAGCAAATGTCTGTCTATTTCTCCAACCTGTGCCCTTGTCTTTTTTCAAGCTGTGTAGTGTTTGGGCCCCAGAGTTGGTGAAGATGAGTGGGGAGAGGAAGCCGGGGCAAACTCCAGCACGGGCTCCAGCTGTCAACTTACGCCACAACAAAGATCAACAGTAGTGACCTTGGACCAGCAGGCTGCGCCTTCCACTGACAGCAGCCCCCCACACACACACAATGTACATTGATCCTCACCTGGCAATAAAGCTGGAAGAACAAACAGCTGGTAGCCTGGTGCCTGGCTCGCTGACACCCGGTAGTTTCAGGTTAGGCACCCTGGGCTAACACTTCAACTTTGAAGACCAATTTAAGAGATTAGATCTGGGGCAGGTCTGGCTCAGAAGGTGAAGGCGTGTCACCTAACAACAGGACCCACGTGATGGAAGGAGAGAACCGAGTCCTGAAAGCCGTCCTTTGGCTTCTGTGTGAGCACAGTGGCAAACGTGCATCCCTCCCACACAAATAAACTCAGTGAGTGAGAGAGAGAGAGAGAGAGAGAGAGAGAGAGAGAGAGAGATATTAGATTCTCCCTGTCCTAACATGGAGGGGTCTCTTGAATTTCTGGTTTATCCAAGTAGAGGTAGGAGTCATATCCATATACAGCTGGACTCATCTGCTCCTGCTAACATACTCTACCCTCGCTGCTCAGCTCCAGAAGTCCTCTGTGTGGTGGCCATTCTTACTCAAATGGAGACATCTCCATAGTTTCCACTGGGGCTCAAAGTTGCCACCTCCATAGCCCTAGAGTAGCCTTATTTATTCTGGGAGGGTCTGCTCACCTGGGTTGAGCCTGCAGTCCTGATGTTTGTAAGAAATGTGTCAAAGTGCCGAAGAAGTTGCTACACTGTAGGCCTTCTGCTTCTGCTCAGCAGCCTGACACAAGCCTGCATCTGTGTCTCATATGCTACTTCCGCTAAGATATCACCCCCACTTTTTTAACTTGATCTGAGTGTAACATCTTATATTTCTCTTTTAATTTCTTTCCTCTAAACAGTAGCAACGTGCAGGGTGAGAATGGTGGTGCCCTGCAGTTCCAGCACTTGGAAGTCAGAGCATACGCATGCGAATGACCATGAGTCTCAGCCAGTCTGGGCTCTGCAGTGAGCTCAAGGCTCAACAAACAGTAGCACTTCACAGGGCTATGGTCAGTTTGTCCACAATACCTTCAACTATCCACTCTTTTTATGCTCAAGGAAGTTTTGGTTGGTTGGTTGGTTTTAAAACAGGGTTTCTCATAGCCCTGGCTGTCCTTGAACTTCTGCCTAAGGAAGTTTTGCTTGTTTATGTTTTGGTTTTGAGACCATCATACCCAGTTTTAAATGATGCTAGTTAAAGAGTTTTGTGTGTGTTAGACAAGACCTCTATCAACTGAGCCACAATCCCAGAACGTCTTCATGTTTAAAACAATTTTCTAGCCAGGCAGTGGTGGTGCACACCTTTAATCCCAGCACTCAGGAGGCAGAGGCAGGTGGATCTCTGTGAGTTCGAGGCCAGCCTGGTCTACAGAGTGAGTTCCAGGACAGGCTCTGAAGCTACAGAGAAACCCTGTCTTGAAGAACCAAAAGGAAGGGAGGGAGGGAGGGAAGAGAGAGAGAGAGAGAGAGAGAGAGAGAGAGAGAGAGAGAGAGGAAAAGGAGGAGGAGGAGAAAAAAGACAATTTTCTGGATCTTACTACGCAGATGACCATAAGCCTACAAGAGCAGGACTCTTGTCCTGGAGCATGACTAATTCCAGGTTCAGGGAAGTAAACATTGGGTGCAGTCTCTGCGGTGCTCTGGGGGGCTTCCTGCCAGCTGTTTTTGAGGAGGTTCAGAGCCTGAGCCCCAGCTGTGACAGAGTGGGCAGAATGTAAGCTGTCTTGCCTGGTTTGGATGGGTGTTTTCCTGAGGCAGACGATGTGCCAGACATTTAAAACACCTTCCCACCATGTGTCTCTTAAAGGAGAATTACCAACTCTCTTGGCAGAGAGGAAAACTGAGGCTAGATCAGGTCGAGAAGCCAGGTCTCTCAGATGGCCTCCAGGGACCTTTA
Organism: Alexandromys fortis; assembly: GCF_014885135.2. Taxonomy (NCBI): domain Eukaryota; kingdom Metazoa; phylum Chordata; class Mammalia; order Rodentia; family Cricetidae; genus Alexandromys; species Alexandromys fortis. The sequence goes on from NW_026068090.1 coordinate 1,761,138, forward strand.
GCCAAGTTGTCGCAGGTTTGGAACTATGGTTTGTCCTGAGCTCCCTTAGGCTGTTTGAAGAGGAAACCTCCCAGGACTGGACACCTGTCTGGTTGTGAAGATCAGCCTTCAGAACTTAGGTGAAGCAGTTTAGCTAGGAAGATTCCAGGAAGGCTGACAGAGGAGAGTAACGCTCTGGCTCCTGTCTGAGCCCGGGATGTGTTGCTTAGGAGCTAGGTCTGGCTGCAGATCAGAAAACAGAAGCTGGGCCTGAGGGCGAGTCCAAGCTAAACCATCACACAAGGGTCCATTGTGGTCTCTCCACCCGGCCCTGGGCTCTGCCAGCCCTTCCGGCTCCCGGAAAATGTTTTCCTTCTGGCAACTCCCAGGGCAACCTGCCCGTGGCCAAGATGCTGACTGACCACACCTCTGCCTCTCCCTCCCAGCGGGAACTCTGGACTGGCACCCCAGAATGCCGAGGCCAGTCTGCTTGTGGCACACGGGGTCCCTAAAGCTTAGGTAATGAGCACACCAGACCAGGACCAGGACCAGAATCAGAACTTTCTGCTTTGCAGCCATGTTTTTCAAGTCACCAGCATCAGGAGTCAGAAAGGCTTGAACCAGAGAGAGGCGGAGCCATCTCCTCTTAGGGATTTAGGTGGTAATCTTAAAGGAGTAATGATACTCGTACCTTTTTCTGAGAGAGTTAGGTCCCCGGGAACAGTCGAGAAAGCCTGTGGGTTCCCTGCTTCCCCTGGCACCCAGCCTTGACACCCTGTAAAAATCAGGCACCTGGTGCTGGTAGGATGGCTCAGGGGGTAATGGTGTTTGCGGCAAAGGGGGACAACCTGAGTAAGTTCAGTCTTCAGAATCCAAAGGGTGCAAGGAGACCAACTCCTGAAAACTATCTTGTAGACAGACAGACAGACAGACACACACACACACACACACACACACACACACACACACACCACGAAAGAGAGATAATAAACCAGGCATGAATGCACTGGGAGATGTTGTGAGGAAAAGCAGGATTAGAATTTGAGGTGTCTCTGGGCAGTGGTGGCGCACACCTTTAATCCCAGCACTCAGGAGGCAGAGGCAAGCAGATCTATGTGAGCTGAGGCCAGCCTGGTCTACAAGAGCTAATTCCGGGACAGGTCCCAAAGCTACAGAAAAACCCTGTCTCCACAATACAAACAAACAAACAAAACCCACAAAGAAACAAAAATGAAAAAAGAAAAAAAAATTGAGGCCTCATCTGGGTTCTGGGCTTTTCCCCAGAAGGACAGCGCCACCTGGGGCCCAATCTGTGGAACTTGCATCCCGCTGGATTCCACTACATTTTGAACACTCCAGGGATGGATCCCTGGATTGAGCTGGGGAGAACGCAGGTAGGCCGCAAGTGCAACAGTAGGGGACCTCTCGGGATGAGAAGGCCTTAAGGAATCAGGGTTGATTTGACGTCATAGGTTTTGAGTTGGGTCTTTGAGAGTGTCCATAAATTGCTCTACAAGAACTGGCTGCAAACTGCACAGAGAGCCTGAAGTGTTGGCACATGCAGGTAGCCACAACATTTGGTAAGTGGAGGAAGGAGGATAAGGAGGTCAAGTTTATCCTTGGCTGCATAGCAGGTTCGAGGTCAGCCTAAGCTACGTGAGACCGTATGGAGGACTCAGTGGGGTGGGAGCACTGTACAAGCCTGAAGACCTAAGTTCGGGTCCCATCACTATGTTAAAAAGATAAAAGTAGGTGTCTGCTGCTGTGATGAAATACCGTGACTAACAGCAACTTGGAAAGGAAAGGGTTATATTTCCTTACAGCTCAGAGTCCATTAACGAAAGGAAGTTGGGGCAGGAACCTAAAGGCAGCGCTAAAGCAGAGAACACAAAAAAAGTTGAGTCCTGGCTTGCTCCCAAGGGGCTCTGCCTCCTTTCTTATACCACCAATGTCCATCTGCCCAGGGGTGGCCCTGCCAGTGGGCTGGGCCTTCCCACATCAGCCATCAATTGTCTGAAGACAATAGGATGGAGGCGTTTTCTCAGATGAGAACCCAGGTAACTCCAAATTGTGTCAAGTTGGCAAAAACAAAAACAAAATCACAACTTGGCCAGCCTGTGACTCCAGTGTTTGGGAGGCAGAGGCAGGAGAATCCCTGGGGCTTGCCGACTGAGTGACATTCTCCTGCGTTCTCCTCTGGCCTCCATGTAGGAGCAGTATACACACCCGTGCCCACCACACATGCCAGTATCCATGTTAACCACCACGCTCACACAGATGCTCAAACATACATTTTCTAAGCATGGAGAGGACATTGTGAGTGTAAACACGACTGCTTTGATTTTTACTTTTGTAGCTGTGGTGTTAGGAATCAAAAAAGAAAGAAAGGAAGGAAGAAGGACAGAAAAGAGTGAGAACGAGAAAGAACAATAATCAAATTACTCTGTCCAGAGCTCCGCCCCACACTTTTTTTTGTTTTGTTTTGTTTTATGAGACAGGGTTTCTCTGTGATTTTGGAGCCTGTCCTGGAACTAGCTCTTGTAGACCAGAACTCACAGAGATCCGCCTGCCTCTGCCTCCCCAGTGCTGGGATTAAAGGCGTGCGCCACCCTACCCGGCATTCTTCCTTCTTTTCAAATGGAAATGGTTGCTTTCTTTTTTCTCCAACTAAACTGGCACTTAGATTTTTTTTAAGTTTGTGTGTGCATGTGTAGCCGCTTGTCTGTATGTCCACCATGTGAGCATGTGTAGCCGCTTGTCTGTCTGTCCACCATGTGAGTATGTGTAGCCGCTTGTCTGTGTGTCCACCATGCATGCACGTGTAGCCGCTTGTCTGCATTACATCATGTGCTTGCAGGCACCTAAGAGCCAGGAGAACCTGGGTCCTCTGCAAGAGCAGCACACGCTCTGAACCACTAACCTGTCTCGCCAGCCCCATACACTAGCATTTTTCACCTCTCATTTTCCTCTGTTCACTGAATAAAGTTTACAAAAATAGGAAAATGATAAAACAATCTGTGACCCTATACCTCAAATGTCCCACTTGGTATTTTGGTATTTAATTATCCATCTGCCTTTTCAGTTCTGTGCCCACGGGCTCATCCCACCCCTTACCTGAATGCTCAAAGTGCAGATGCTTCTGTTCATCTGCAGACATTTTCTTCTTGCCCTTATTCCCTAAACAATACAGTACGACAGCTATTTGCATAGAATTTATATTGCATTGGTATCACACATACTCTGGAGATGATTTACATTCTACAGGGGAATATGCATAGATATATGCACATACTATGGCATTTCTTAGAAGAGGCTTGAACAGCTCTCAGTACCTAGAACTAGTCCCCTATGTACACTGAGGATTGATTGTATCCCCCGCCCCCCCCCCCCCCCCCCCCCGCCAAGAAAGTTAAAGGAAGTACTGAGGGCTGGAAATGACTCAGTAGGTGCAGCAGGGCTGGTAACCAGAGTTGTTCTTTTGAGACTGGATGCTCAGAGTGGCCATGAACTCACTCTGTAGCCCCGGCAGTCTGCTTCAGACTCCCCCATAGCTGGGATTGCAGTCTGGTTTGCTTGTTTACTTGTTTGAGACAGCGTTTTGCTTTTGATAGGCTGTTTGCCTAGCATGCATAAGGCCCCGGATTCCAGCCCCATCTATTATGTGCTTCTAATTCCATCATCGGGGTCAGGGCCATATTGAGCCACCTAAGGCCTTCCAGCAGCTGGGACAACAGCTGTGTTCTACCATGTCTAGCTACCACTGCTTTCAGAATGTTCGCAGACATGCATGAGCATTGCTACACTCAACTTTAGATCATTGCTAGAACCTAAAACAAATCCCCACAACCCCTTTAGAAGTCATTCCCCAATTATCCAATTACTGTTCCCTTAACCCCTGCACCTCATCCCTAACCAATCACAAATCCACTTGCTGTCTTGTCAGATTTCTCTATTCTGGATATTTAATTAATTAATTAATTTATTTATTTATTTATTTATTTATTAAAGATTTCTGTCTCTTCCCCACCGCCGCCTCCCCTTTCCCTCCCCCTCCCCCAACCCAGTCCCCCTCCC
>NW_026068090.1:1770573-1958141 GCF_014885135.2 Alexandromys fortis
TTTCAGTTTTCAATTCTTGAACTGTTTCCATTACCTGTTTGTTCGTTTTTTTCTTGGTTTCCCAGGGTCTCATGTACGTATTTACTCAATTCTTCAAACTTTTTGTTATACTTCTCATCCATTTCTATAAGGGTGTTTTTTACATGTTTAAGGGACTCTATTGCTTTCATAAAGTCAATTTTTTCCACTTCTGTGTTAGGGTGTTCAAGTTGTTCTGTTGTAAGATCTTTGGGTTTTGGTATTTTCATGTTGTTTTTCAGATTATTGGGTGAAGTTCTGCCTTGGCGCCTGCCCATCTCCTCCTATCGATGCTATCTAATCAGTCTTTTAAAATCGGATCAGGTTTCTCTGCTGGCCAGAGGCTTCTCTTACAAATTGCCCTCGCTCTGTTTCCTGGCTCCTGCCGGGGGCTAAGAACCCTCTCACCCCTCAGAAGGGTTTTCCAGAACAGGACCCGGCTCCCCGTTTGCCAGGGACCTCGCCAACCAAAGGCCTACCTCTTTGCTTTAATTGTAGTGGGGCGATCTGCTCTCGGTGTTGCGTGCTGGTCCCTGCCGCCTGCGTCCTCTGCCGTCGCGCAGTACCCTCCATTCCTGGCCACAGCCTGTAGCCTGCGTTGCCTGCCTGCCTGGATATTTAATTTAAATGGAACTTTGTGACCCTTCCTTCCTTTCTTCATTCCTTTTATCCTTCCTTCTAGCGTCAAACTCAGAGATCCTCCTGCCTCTGCCTCCCGAGTGCTGGGATTAAAGACGTGTGCCCCCACTGCCCAGTGACCACTTCTTAAAGTGTCAAGATTCACCTATTTCATGACATAAATAAGCACCCCATTCCTTTTTCAGGACATATAATATTCTATTGCTTAGATATGCTACATTTTGTTCAGCTGTTTGTTAGTTCATGGTATTTGAGTTATGTCTTCTTTTACTATTATAACTAACACCACTAGAAATATTGGTGCTGGAGAAATAGGTCAGCAGCTAAGAGCAAGTAGTGCTCTTGCAAGGGATCGGAGTTCAGTTCCCAGCACCCACATCAGGCAGCTCACAACTGCCTGTAACTTCAGTTCCAGGGGATCCAACTCCTTCTGGAATCGCTCTGTCTCTCTGTCGCTCTCACAGTCACACAAAATTATAAAGAAAATAAATCCTCAAAGAAAGAAAGACTGGAGGTCTGGTTTTTTGGGGGGGAGATAGTATCATCTGTCTGTGTGTCTGTCTGTCTGTCTGACTGTCTATCTACCTACCTATCTATCCATCTTTCTATCTTTCTATCTGTCTGTCTGTCTGTCTATCCATTGTTTTTCTGAGACAGGGCTTCTCTGTGTAACAGTTCTGGCTGTCCTGAAACTCGCTCTGGAGTCTAGACTGCCCTTTAATTCACAGAGATCTCCCTGCCTCTGCCTCCCGAGAGTGCCAGGATTAAAGGTGTATGCCACCACCACCCGGCAAGACAGTATCTTTGAAAGAATTCTCTTATCTGTATCTATGTGCATATGTCTGTGTAAATGTGCTTGTAAATGCCCGTGAAGGCCTCTGGAGTTACAGGAAGCCATGAGCTGCCTGACTTGGGTGCTAAAAATAACTCGAGCCCCCTAGAAGAGCAACAGGCACGCCTAACCTGCGGCCCATCTCTCTTTTCCACCATTATCGTCTCACTTCTCCTGAGCATACACAGGGGAGTCCCATGGGAACCCCACATCACCTCCTTTTTCTGTCAGAAGAAAAAGGAAGGTTTTAACTTCAACATAGCAAGATTACACACAGCAAAAAGCAATCAAGCAAGAATTACAGTTACAATATTTATATCTACTTTATCTTTTATCATAAATAAGGAAAACTATAACTATTTTTTAACTCCATCAAAGACCCCAGAAGGATAACATATTACCTAACTTAACAGGATGTACATGGTAAGCAACTTCCAAAACTCTAGAATTGACAAAGACATCTTACTGCCTGGACAGTCACCCAAAGTTCTTCTGTAACATTGGGGCACCCATCTTCAGCCTACAGGCCCATAGTATCCAGCAGACTTTTCCGTGAAGCAGGAAATTTCAAAGGCAGTTCCTCCTATATTGGCAGTGTGTCAGTCACTTTCTTTGTGTTCTGTAGAATGTCTGACAGACTCTTTTTTTTATTTTTATTGAGCTCTACATTTTTCTCTGCTCCCCTCCCTGCTGCTCCTCTCCCCCAAAGTCCCCATGCTCCCAATTTACTCAGGAGATCTTGTCTTTTTCTACTTCCCATGTAGATTAGATCTATGTAAGTCTCTCTTAGTCTCCTCATTGTTGTCTAAGTTCTCTGGAATTGTGGTTGTAGGTCGGTTTTCTTTGATTTATGTTTAAACCACTTATGAGTCAGGACATGTGACAATTGTCTTTCTGAGTCTGGGTTACCTCACTCAAAACAATGTTTTCTTGCTCCATCCATTTTTCTGCAAAATTCAAGATGTCGTTATTTTTTTCTGCTGTGTAGTACTCCATTGTGTAAATGTACCACATTTTCCTTATCCATTCTTCAGTTGAGGGGCATTTAGGTTGTTCCAGGTTCTGGCTATGACAAACAAAGCTGCTATGAACATAGTTGAGCACATGTCCTTGTGGCACGATTGAGCATCCTTTGGATATATACCCAAAAGTGGTATTACTGGGTTTTGAGGAAGGTTGTTTCCTAATTTTCTGAGAAATTGACATACTGACATCCAAAGGGGCTGTACCAGCTTGCATTCCCACCAGCAATGCAGAAGTGTTTCCTTTTCCCCACAACCTCTCCAGCATAAGTTGTCATCAGTGTTTTGATTTTGGCCATTCTTACAGGTGTAAGATGGAATCTCAGAGTTGTTTTGATTTGCTCTCTGATGACTAAAGATGTTGAACATTTCCTTAAGTGTCTTTCAGTCATTTTAGATTCCTCTGTTGAGAGTTCTCTGTTTAGGTCTGTACTCCATTTTCTTACTAGATTATGTGATCTTTTGTTGACCAATTTCTTGAGTTTTTTGTATATTTTGGAGATCAGACCTCTGTCTGATGTGAGGTTAGTGAAGATCTTTTCCCATTCTGTAGGCTGTCGTTTTGTCTTGTTGACCATGTCCTTAGCTTTACAGTAGCTTTTCAGTTTCAGGAAGTCCTATTTGTTAATTGTTTCTCTCAGTGTCTGTGCTGTTTGGGTCATATTTAGGAAGTGGTTTCCTGTGCCAATGCATTCAAATGTACTTCCCATTTTCTCTTCTAGAAGGTTCAGTGTGGCTGGTTTTATGTTGAGGTCTTTGATCCATTTGGACTTGAGTTTTGTGCATGGTGATAGATATGGGTCTATTTTCATTCTTCTACATGTTGATATCCAGTTATGCCAGCACCACTTGTTAAATATACTTTCTTTTTTCCCTTTGATATTTTTTGCTTCTTTGTCAAAAATCAGGTGTTCGAAGATGTGTGGATTGATATCTGGGTCTTCAATTTGGTTCCATTGGTCCTCCTGTCTGTTCTTATGCCAATACCAGGGTGTTTTCAGTACTTTGTAGTAGAGTTTGAAGTCAGGGATTGTGATGCCTTCAGAAGTTTTCTTATTAGGACTCTTTTGGCTGTCCTAGGTTTTTTTTTTTTTTTGCTTTTCCATATGAAGTTGAGTACCGTTCTTCCGAGGTCTTTGAAGAATTTTGCTGGAATTTTGCTGGGCATTGACAGACTCTTTCATGAAGCAGGAAGCCTGAAGGACTGTCTCATCTTCTTTAGGCAAGTTCAGCAGTCATTTTTCCGTGGGTCCTGAATGTTCAGTTCATACAGCATACCATCAAGCAGTCCAGACAAAAACAGTTTCTTGCTCAAATGATTAGCCTTGTCACACTGAAGGCAAATTTCAAAATGAGTTTCTTCAATGTCCATCAACCTTTCTGATGTAATTGGTGCTTCCAGAAGCAGACATGTATCACTGCTGAGAAAAGTATAACTTTTTAAAAACATTTTAAATGCCATATTCTGTACATCTTTGAAAGATTTGAAGAATACCTATCCATCTGAAATATACTCTGAACATCTAGAAAACCTGACTAACATGACTACAAGTTTGACTATTATAAATGACAATTAACCTATATTTTTAATTATACATTATATTTTTAGATGAGCTGCACAACCACAATACCTTAAATAAAAACAGAAATACATATAACAAAATTAACCTGAAATTTGTATCCCTAAGCCAAGATCCATACCAATGCAAAGTGTTTATCTAACATAATACTTTAAATGAAAACAAACATTTATAAACAATATTTGGGAAATTTGGTGTAGTTATCTTCAAATTTCTGCCTGCTTTTTGTTGGGTGAAGTATTTTGGGGGGTTCATGGAGACTTTTTTTTTTTAAGCTTTCATAAATTTTAATTTGTACTTCCAGGAATTAACACTCTAAATTTGTACCAGACCTCGAATAATGGAAACAGCCATAGACACATGTAACAGTAAAATGTCCAAAAACGTGACTTACCAAATGAAATGTTTACATAGCTCATTATCTGGGAGATTCTAAACTAAGATCATATGAAATTTTAGCTTTGAGACAGATGATGGTAGCAAGATTCCAATGTTTTGACATGTATAGATGGTAACTCAAACATTCTCTTGAACAATAAACAAAAGAGAATGAGGAAACAGACACAGTCCCCCAAACACTTATCTATTAGTTTAAGCATTGCTTTCTGTCTCCTAAATTCCCCACTATCTTAAGGTTGCATGGAGACTTTTTAGGGGCTCTTGGTCCATCAAACCACATTATTCTAGAAGGAATCCACAGGTTCTTATCCTCTCTATAAAAACAAAATTAGAACCTCTTTTCCAAAGCAACATATCCTTAGACCCAAATTTTGAAGTCAAGATGTCTTTAAAGTATATATGTTGGTTTAGATTAGTAGCCCCCAGAATCAAATATCTCTATGTACTTAATTCATTTATAGCCAAAAAATTTAAAGAAAACATAATAATATACAAAGGGCTGGGCGGTGGTGGCGTACGCCTTTAATCCCAGCACTTGGGAGGCACAGGCAGGCGGATCTCTGTGAGTTCGAGACCAGCCTGGTCTATAAGAGCTAGTTCCAGGACAGACTCCAAAACCATAGAGAAACCCTGTCTCGAAAAACCAAAATGATAATAATAATAATAATAATAATCATAATCCAGACTCTCGTTATTATTTTATTCCATCTTTATGTGGCTTTTTTACTCTATTACTTTTTCTACACGTTTAATAATTATTTTATTATCTTTACTCCTTTAATTTATGACTATCTATAGTCTTTTATATTATAATTGTCTATACTCTTTTTCTTCTCTCTTCCATACCTATGTACATTTATACAACACTGTGACCCATTCAGAGGTCCTTTCCATCTGAATTTGTCTTTATTGCATGTGCATCTGTAATTATTTTCTGACCAGAAGCACTTTTTTCTTTTTAATTCTAATAACCAACTGTGAGTCCCTGTCTGTTGACTTATGTTCACTGCCTCTGAGAGCTATGCACACAGCCCCAGCTCCAGGGTCTCAGTGGGTCTATGTCGCCATTAAACAATTTGTAACATGCAGCTGCTCACAGACCCCATTTAAGTGCTTGGCCTCCTGAAAGGGCCAGAGCTGTTTATGCAACTAGCCTGAACCAGGAAGCCCTCCCCTAAAGAAACCTTGAAGCCTTTGCTGCCAATGCTGAGTCAGGAAGACCTCTTTTAAAGGAGCCGTGGAGCCCATCTGAAAACCAATGTGGCTACCAAGAAGCTGCACTAAACTCTGTTTTTTTGTGTCTGGAATTTCTTTTCAAGCCCTCTCCGGTTTTGTGTACACATAGTTGCCCCACATTGGTGCCAGTCTGTAAATGGAGAATGCTTTTCTTTTCCTAGCCACCCAGAGCTGACATAATCACACAAAAACTGTATTAATTAAAACACTGCTGAGCCTATTAGCTTAGGCTTATTATACTAACTCTTACATCTTAAATTAATCCATTCCTATTATTTTGTCTTTAAGCATGAGGCTCATGGTTTACTGGTAAGGTTCCGGGGTGGGTGTCTTTCTCCTTTGGCAGCTACATGGCATCTCCCTGACTCTGCCTTTCTTTCTCTTCCACTTCTGCTTGGAATTCCTACCTTGCTCTATTCTGCACTGCCATAGGCCCAAAGTAGCTTCTTTAATAATCAATGGTAATGAAACATATTAACATTCTACAGAGGGGAATCCCACATCAAAGCTGGCCTTGACTTGTGGTCCTCCTAGCAGGGAAACTGCTTAGACTTATAGTCTCTGGATGTTAACTTGTTTGAGGAGCTCCTAGCTTTTCACCCCTCAAAGTATATAGTAACTGACCCAGAAAGGTAGCAGACACTAATTCAATCAAAGTGGAAGGAAATGAAGTCAGTATGGTATGCTAAAATATGTGGTGGCACTTTGTGCTCTAACAAATAAAGCTTATCTGACGAGCAGAGGTTGGAGCTAGCCACTAGTTAACCATAGAGGCCAGGCGGTAGTGGCATGTACCTTTAATCCCAGCACTTGGGAGGAGGAATCAAGAAGATCGGGAGTTCAAGGCCACTCTGAGACTGAATCAGAGCCAGGTGGTGGTGGTGGCTCACACTTTTAATCCCAGTACTAGGGAGGTGGACACAGGAGCTCATTGCATTCAATCTGAGGCTTCGTGCAGACAGGATCTTGACCCTTTTGATCCAAGGATTTGGTAGAGGTAAAAAGTCTCTCTTAGTGGCTGGCTTCTTTACTTCTCTAGCTTTCAGCTTTTACCCCAATCTATGGCTCTGGGTTTTTATTATTAAGACCGATTAGAATTTGCACTGCAAGTAACCAACAATTTTACACACCAACCAGTAATCCATTAGTATTCCGACTTCTCCACATCCTCCCTAACTTTGGCTATTGCATTATGGCTGTCCTCAAGGGGACAGAGTGACTTCCACTGTGGTTTTAATTGTATTTCCCAGATGGTTAGCAAAAATCAAGCATCGTTACGTGTGCTCATTGTCCATTTGTCTATCTGTCCATGCCCTTTGGAAAATGTCTCATCGGATGTTTTGCCCACTTAAACCCAACTTGCCATCTGCTTATTACAAAAAATTGTAATATTTTTTTCATATTTTAGCTACAGCTCACTCGGATACATGACACACAGATGTTTCCTCCTTTTTCAGGCTATCTTTCCCCTTCAGTTTTATAAAGCTCTGTTTTGTTTGCATTTAGTAGTTAAAATCATTGCAATAATGTGTAAGTGACAACCTGACTGAGGCCTGAGCAACCGAGTAACTAATTCAACTAGACACCAGCTAACAAACAACTGTGTAAATATTGAAAGTTTAGTTCTTGGAGGCTGGAGATCAGGACAGGTTGACCTAGGATATGTGAGACCTCGAGTTCTAGCCCCAGCACTCAGGAGGTGAGGAGGAATAGAAATTCACCTTTGTCCTTGGCTACAAAGTGATTTCAAGGCCAGTCTGGGTTACAGGAGACCCGTTAAAAAAAATTAAACAAAATAAATGCATCTTTTGTTTGTTTGGATCATCATCACCATCATTATTTACATTTACTTATTTAGGATGTGTGTGTGCCGTAGCACATGTATGAAGGTCAGAGGATAACTGATGGGAGTCAGTTTTCTCTACCATGTGAGTCTTGAAGATCATCGGGCCATCGGGCTTGAAGATCATCAGGTCATCGGGCTTGGTGGCACATGAAACTTACCTACTGAACCATCTTGTCATGTGTCATCCTTTGTTTTAACATTCTTGGGGGCGGGAACAAGCCAGCTGGTCTCATGGGAATATATTAAGGCCAAATATCTTACTATCCAACCCCAGCTGGATTAAGCTCACAATTCCAGGGAAGCCCAAGGTTGTGACCTCCAGCATTTAGGTTGTTCTTCTCACCTACCTAGTGACAGTGTCAACTTCTAATCAGGCCTTAGGGGAGGAAACTAACTCATTCAATTAAATGTGAGTTGTTGACTTTTACAGGAAGGGAAGCTCTAGTGCCCAGTGTTGTTGTGTAGCAGGATTGCAGAGCACTGTGCTCCTGCCAGCCTCGGCACTGCCAAAGGTCAGCTGGTACCTAAGAAACCAGCCCTGAAAACCAAAGTCAACACCACAACCAGGGTGCTGGTTTGGGACTTTAAAAGACTGGGTATAAGTTAGTTAGCAGAATGCTTGCCTAGAAGGCACACAGTTCTGGATGAAATCCCCAGCCCTGTCATAAACCTACGGAGGCAGTGCTGCCAACAACCTCAGCACTGCAGAAGTGGGGGCAGGAGCTGTACACAGTGTGAGACCAGCCCGGACTACTTAAGATACCATCTGCAAAACAAAGCAAGAGATGGCTCAGAGGTTAGAGAACTTGCCACTCAGGCATCAGGACCAGCATTCAAGTCCTCAGAAACCTTAAAAAATGCTGTAGGGAAGAAGGAACTCCACAGTGCAAGCTGGCTAGCAAGATTGGCCAAACTGTCCAGCTTTGGATTTGATTGAGAGACCCTGCCTCAGTGAGGAAGATAAAAGAGCAATTGAGGATGATTTCTTACATCAATCTCTACATGAACACACACGCATGTACACATGCACACACATACACACACATATGCACACACATACACACACTCCACATCAAAAATAAAAAAAGAAACAAATCTTCAAATTTATGGTTGTGGTACCTGGAGTGCCCAGATGGTCTTTGCCCACATACATGTTAACATGTATCCGAGGCTGACCTTGAACTTATGATTCTTCTGCCTTTCCTCTCAAATCTCTTGCTGGTATTAGACATGTGCCACCAGAACCGTCTCTGTGGTTTGGGGATTGAACCCAATGCTCTGGATGCTAAAGAGCACTCTACCAACTGAACTATATCCCTTTTGTTTCGGGTTGGTTTTGAGTCAGGGTCTTCTACTATAGCCCAGACTAACCTCAAGCTTGTCCGAATCCCCCTGCATCAGCCCCTTGACTGCTGAGGTGACAAGTGTTGACCACCATACCAGGCTAAAATGGAGGATGAGGAGAAAGGTGAAATGTGTGACCTGGAGGAGATGGACCTTCCATCCTAGACGATGGCCAAGTTCATCCATAACTTCGCGGAGAAGGTCCCGGGGCTTAGTATCCGCTGCTGTGACTTACTCAAAGCCTTGGATTAAAGGCGTGTGCCACCACTGCCCAGCCTAGAAAGCATATTTAACAAGTGGTGCTGGCATAACTGGATATCAACATGTAGAAGAATGAAAATAGATCCATATCTATCACCATGCACAAAACTCAAGTCCAAATGGATCAAAGACCTCAACATAAAGCCAGACACACTGAACCTCCTAGAAGAGAAAGTGGGAAGTACACTTGAATGCATTGACACAGGAAACCACTTCCTAAATATAACCCCAGAAGCACAGACACTGAGAGAAACAATTAACAAATGAGACCTCCTGAAACTGAAAAGCTTCTGTAAAGCAAAAGACATGGTCAACAAGACAAAACGACAGCCTACAGAATGGGAAACAATCTTCACTAACCTCACATCAGACAGAGGTCTGATCTCCAAAATATACAAAGAACTCAAGAAATTGGACACCAAAAGAACACATAATCCAATAAAAAATGGAGTACAAACATAAACAGAGAACTCTCAACAGAGGAATCGAAAATGGCTGAAAGACACTTAAGGAAATGTTCAACATCCTTAGTCATCAGAGAAGTACAAATCAAAACAACTCTGAGATTCCATCTTACACCTGTAAGAATGGCCAAAATCAAAACACTGATGACAACTTATGCTGGAGAGGTTGTGGGGAAAAGGGAACACTTCTGCATTGCTGGTGGGAATGCAAACTGGTACAGCCCCTTTGGATGTCAGTGTGGCGATTTCTCAGAAAATAAGGAAACAACCTTCCTCAAGACCCACTAATACCACTTTTGGGTATATGTCCAAAGGATGCTCAATCGTGCCACAGGACATGTGCTCAACTATGTTCATAGCAGCTTTGTTTGTCATAGCCAGAACCTGGAACAACCTAAATGCTCCTCGACTGAAGAATGGATAAGGAAAATGTGGTACATTTACACAATGGAGTACTACACAGCAGAAAAAAATGACATCTTGAATTTTGCTGGCAAATGGATAGAGTGAGAAAACATCATTTTGAGTGAGATAACCCAGACCCAGAAAGACAATTATCACATGTATTGACTCCTAGGCGGTTTTTAAACATAAAGCAAAGAAAGCCAGCCTACAAACCACAATCCCAGAGAATTTAGACAACAATGAGGACACTAAGAGAGTTACATAGATCTAATCTACATGGGAAGTAGAAAGTAGAAAAAGACAAGATCTCCTGAGTAAATTGGGAGCATGGGGACCAATGTGGAGGTTTGAAATGGGAGGGGAGAGGCAGGGAGGGGATCAGAGAAAAATGTAGAGCTCAGTAAATATCAATTTTTAAAAAGCTCAGCGATTAAGAGTATTGATTTCTCTTTAAAGGATCTAGGTTCAATTCCTACCATCCCTATAGTGACTTGGTCATATGTAGCTACAGTTCCAGGGGCTCCAACACCCTCTTCTGGCCTCTGTAGGCATCAGGAATGCAATATGTCTGTGTAAGACATATTTTAAAAAAGCACCCACACACATAAAATGAAATAAGTACAGACAGTGACGCTGGGTGGCACAAACCTACCTATAATCCTAGCACTCAGGAAGCTGAGGCAGGAGGATTACAAATTGGAAGCCAGTCTGAGCGACAATTAATTTCATAAGATACATAAAGAAATGCTCAAAAGGTCAAGGGCTGGGGCTAAAACTCAGTGGTAGAATGCTTGTATGGCATCCTCAAGGCCTGGCTTTATTCCCAGGGTAGCCCTCAAAAAGCCAAAGCAAAGTCGGGATGTAGCTCAGTTAGTATAGCTCTTGTCTTAGCATGCAGAAAGCCCTGCTTCCGCTACCATCATCACATAGCAATGCATGCCTGAAATCCCAGCAGGGGGTGGAGCCAAGAGGACCATCCTCCACTACAAAATGAATTCAGGGCTAGCCTGGACTACAAGAGATCCTATCACCCTGAGCACACATGGAATATTATTTAGTCATAGAAAAGAATGAAGCACTGGTATTTCTGATTTATGCTATGAGCTAGATGAACTCTGAAAACGGTACACTAATTAGAAACACCCAGATACAAAAGGGGGTGCATTGTATGATTCTGATTGTTTTTAGACAGGATAGGCAAATTCATACAGATAGAAAGCAGATTTGGGGTGCGGTGAGAGAGGGGGGGGAGTAACTGTTAATGAATAGAAATGATGTTTTCTTGGAATAGACGAAAATGTTGTAAATTGATTATGGTGATGGTGGGGAAAATTACAAATAATCACTGACCTGTACTTCATCATCGTTACTTCTATTATTATTATTGGGCATCCGTTGTTTTTAAAGACAGGGTTTCTCTGTGTACCAGCTTGGAACTTCTCTTGTAGACCAGGCTGGCCTTAAACTCAGAGATCCGCCTGCCTCTGCCTCTGAGTACAGGGATCAAAGATGTGGGTCACCACCACCCACCTGGGTGCCCTTTCTTAAGACAGGATTGCACCATGTAGCACAGGATGTGATACAGGCTACCATCAAACTTGTGACCATCCTCCTGCCTCAGCCTTCTGACTGTGAGGATAATAGGTGTGAACCACCAAACCTGGTTAAAATTGTAAAGTGTACACTCAATTGGGCAAATTATACGGCATAAGGATACATATCAATAAAACACATATATGAGTAAATACACGTAATTAAAATACTTTTAACGACGATTTCGGCACAAACCTCACGCTAGCATCTTTGACCTCTAAACACTTCTGCTTTGCACAGCTGCAGCACACCCGTTTAGACTCCATCACCGGGCTCTGATGTTTTCTGTTCACTCCTTTGTCTCAAAACATTTCAGACACAAAGGAAGTGAACGGCGTGAGGAACCGCCGCACCCATCACCCCCTTCAACAATGACTAACACAATTCTTGCTTTCACAGACATTGATTCAATAAACATTCTTGGGCAGAATTTTTTGCCCACATGGCACGCCGTTTCCGTCCTGTTCATTTGAATTCAGTCAGCTTAAATCACTTCCTCAAACATACACAATGCCTTCACAAGTGGTGCGATGAATCAGGCCTGGTTTTGCCCTTGAGCAGCTCCTAGTCTACTGTGGGGGAGAGAGAGACCAGTGGGGACAGAGGCTGTGTAACTGGAGGGAATAGGGCCCTGTAAACCCAGAGGGTCTCTTGGAGGAATTCCCTATCCTGGGAGACTAACACAGCTTCACCCAGTCCTGCACCTCTTCCTATCTGCCGCAGGGTGGCGCCAGAGGCATCTTCCTGAATGCTCTCTCAGAGTCTCTTTGGGTGACTCGGGCTGGTGGTGGCCTTCTCATATGGTGAATGAAGGAGAAAGATTCCGTGAATTCTCTGGAGATTCAGACTCCCAGTGAGGACCAGCTGTCAGCAGGGGGATTGGGGCTTCCGTGGCCAGCATGTGCTTGGAGAAGGCAGAGGAACACCGAACTTCCCGTTCTGTCCCGGGAGAAGCTAATGTCCCACTCTGCCCTTCCCACTTTTACAGAGGCCCACAAGGGGCAGCTCCTTGTTCTAGCAGCACACACCTAAGGGAGGGATTCACCACCACCACCACCACCACCACCACCACCACCACCACCACCACCACCACCACCACCACCACCACCACCCGTGAAGCCACTAGCCGGCCGCCCCAGTGAGGACAGCTTCGGGGACCCCACCCAGGAGCAAAGTCGTGACTGTAGGTGGAGGAAGGGACAAGCACAGGAGTCACAAGAGAATTCCAGGGCTCGTTAGTCTGACGGCCTCTTCAGTCTGGGCTGAGTAGGGGGAGGGGCAGCAAGGCATCTGCTTCCTGGGCTGTGATCCTGACACCTCTCCTTGGGTCCTCTCCAGACACCACTGAGCCAGTTGCAGCAGGCCAGGGTCCCTAGTCAGCTAGGGCTAAGTGAAGGGAATCCAGCCCACACATCCTGAGGCCTACTGTGTGCCAGGCAGGCCTGGAGTGGAGCGCTTCTTGTCCTCACACTTCCTCCTCTGTAGCATTTCACGGAGGAGGAAGTAGGAACTGGCAGCAGAGTGAGGCCTCAAGCCAGAGCTTGCCACCCTCCCCTTCCCCACCCTCCACGTGTGCTCTCTGAATCACTGTGCATGACCCTTACCTCCTCCACCCAGTCCTCACCTTGCTGCACGGTGCCCTCGAGGCCACAGACACCCACTCGGGTGCGCGACCCAGCCCCGTCTGCTGCTGATCTGCGGTGTGATCCCGAGCAAGTCACTTCAGCTCCCTGAGCATCAACTTTGTTCCTTGGAGCTGTTCGGAGGACCACATAGGACAGTAAGTGTAGGCGAATGTTGTAGCACATGCCTATAACCCACCCTCAGGAGGCCAAGGAGCAGCATGGTGGGATCTTACTTCACAAACCCAAACCCAAACCAACAAAGATGTGTAGCATTCTCCGTGCCTCATCTGGGCATCGTGTTCAACGACGGCGTGAACTGTGTCAGCTTCCTCCCTCCCCTTTCTTCTTTTCTTGAGACAGGGTCTCCAGTAGCCCAGGCTGGCACTAAACTCACGTGTAGCTGAGGATGACCCTGAACTTCTCTGGTCCTCCCTTATGCTGGGATCACAGGCCTGTTGCACCGCGTTCATCTTACGCAGGGCTGAGGATCAAACCCAGGGCTTTGTGCCTGCTGGGCAGCACTCCGCCTGTTGTTCCTTGGAAACTACAGCTCCCAGACTCCTCCTGGAGTACGAACACCTTGGCGGGCTGACGTGCCCAGGTGAGGGTCATTCCTCCCAGATAACCTTGCGCCCCCTCCCCCCCGTTAAAAGCGAGCGTCCACGAGGTCTCGCCCCTCTTGGCCCCCTCTCTCTCACCCCCCACCCTTGTGTGTCTCGCACATCCCATCCCTTATTGTGTTCCCCTTTCCCCATTAAAGCGCACCCACGTGGGAGCCGCGTGTCTCGTCTTCTTCTTTGTGCGTCTCGCCTATTTTGTGTTTGTCCACACACCCACGCCGCCGTTTTTAAAGGAATAATACTGCCAACCACAGCCAACCTCGTTTAACTCTTTTCTTATTTATTTTATTTCTTGGTTCAGTCCCAACACTTTCAACTATTCTTTCACTGAGTGTCCGATCTCATGTAGCCCAGGCTGGCCTCAAATTTGTTATGAAGTCAATGATGACCTTGAATTTTTTTCCTCAGCTGGGCTTGTGAATGTGTACCTCAATCTTCAGCAGCATTTGCATTTTCATAAGCCTTACCGAGTACTCAGGCAGAGACAGGAGCAGGTAGGGTAACCACTGCAGGGTGGAGGAAAGGCCTGGAATTTGGGGCTGGTTGCTGATGTCCTCAGCCTATTCCTCGGGCAAGCTGATTAACTCCTGGATCCTCCTACGCTCTTGGGATTGGCAGTTAAGGTTCTAGGTTATCTAATTCGGCCTTGAGAGAACAGTTTGGTCCCCTCAACAATGTCCCAGTTGGACATAAATAGCAAGGCTCCTCCCTGGTACCTTCCAGGGCTCTGAAAGACTAGTGGCTAGGAGCCAACTCAGAGCCCAAGGAGCTGGCCTGGGTAACTCCTGTCCTTCAAGTTCCTATGACCTATGTCTATAGGAGTTTGTGACTCATGGCACCCAGCATGATGACTGGTCCCTGCTGGAGCTTTGACTGACCTCTCCACTTGAGCTGGGTGAGGACTCCATTTCTGGCACTGTGTGAGTCTACAGCTGGGCCTGGCTCCTGCTCCCTTTGCCTTGGAGCTAATTTTAGGGCCATCTAGCCCATGGTCTCAACCCAGCCTGGGTCAGTTCCCAGCCTCTCGGTGATCGGGTCAGCTGGGGTCTTGGAGGAGTGGAAATGCCAGACTCAGCTTTGGCTTAAGACGTGAAATTGGAATCCGTGTCCCCTGTCCATCCTCTCCCTGCACTGCATAGGAAGTCATCCTCAGAGCGGATGGGACAAAACCCATCTTCTCTCATCCTGGTACATGCTCAGCCTCTCTGCGGAGAAACACATGGCATGCTGTTTGAAAGTCACAGAGATCAGAGAAGTTTGCAAAGATCCCTGGGAGACCTGCCAGTCAATAATTCACCTGCAGACGCCCCCCCCCAGGGCCAGAGAGGGGGAGACGGTCACCTTCACCTGCAGCACCCCAGGGCCAGAGAGGGGGAGACGGTCACCTTCACCTGCAGCACCCCAGGGCCAGAGAGGTGGAGACCACCTTCACCTGCAGCACCCCAGGGCCAGAGAGGGGCAGACGGTCACTGGGGTCACATAGGCAACCATGGCAGGGCTGGTACTAAGACCCAGGCCTCTCCAGCTGGGCTCTATGTTCTGTGACCTGTAGATGACAGTGTGGAAGGGCAATGACAGTGAGAAATGGTCCCCCAAATGCCTGCTCAATGAATAGTCTTCACCTTTCGTAGGATTCTCTGTTTGTGAGTCTCTCATGTAGCCCAGACTGATCTTGAAGTCACTGTGGAGCAGAGGCTGACGTTGAACTCCGGATCTTCCTGACTCTGCTCCCAAGTCTGGGATGATAGGAACGAACCACCATGCTGTGTTATGAGGTGCTGGGGTTGAGCCCAGAACTTCTTTGTGCATTCTAGGCATGCACTCTTCCAACTGAGACATTTCTGTACTTCTTTCTTTGCGTGTGTGTGTGGGGGGGGTCCTCATTCTGTAGCCTAGGCTAGCCTTTGGACTACAATTCTCCTGTGCCAACCTCCTGAGCACGTCTCCAGCCCTCTCCTGTGAGATGGGGATAGGGACTCATGCTCTCAAGCTGGACGGGAGGGGCAAAGGAGGAGAGAGGAGTGGACTCAGCATGGTATGCTCCCTGCCTACTGGGGCCCTCCCATGTTCCCCACCTACTCCCCCTGGACCATGAGGCTTACTTGAGCAGAGGACAAGGAGCTGCAAGCTCGGGTCAGGAGGAAGCTGTGGGCCACCCCACTCCCACAGCCTTTGCCCTCTGTCCCTGGTTGTTGCTCCTTCTAAGCCCTTCCCACCTCCTCAGCCTTCTCTTGCTGATGACCTCAGCTGGTCTCCAGCTGTCTTACTCTTGGGGGGCTGGCTGAGTGGGGTACTAGGTGCCAGGCAGCCACCCAGTAAGCTGTAGTTCAATCTTCCAGGGTCCTCTCTCTTCCAGTAGCCAAGGAACCCCTAAAATGCTAGACTTGAAACCTTAGCTCTGATCCCCCAACCTCACATCTGTGTGCCTACCAAAGCCAGGTGGTCTCCCTCCAAATCCTAGCGGCCTCGTTCTTACTCACTCCGGTCCCCTGAAGTCCCCTATAGGTTCTACCTGTGCCCTGAGCCTGCTGGTGCCAGGCTCTGGATGCAGGTGGGCCTCTGTTAAAGTCCAAACCTCACATCATCAGGACCCTGAAGATCACTGAGATTCTCTGGGCCCCTTGGTTCGTCTTTCCATTGTGGCCCCATTAACCAAACATCCTTTCTCTACTTTTCTGTTTAACTGGCCTGTGGGAGGAGGATAGACTCATCTATGAGGAACCAGACTCTGATCTTAACAACTCTAGTAACTACACATACATAAATAGAACATTCGGTGATTCTGAACACACGCACACAACACACACACTTGTTTACCCAGTTCATTCCCAAAGAGGACTCTCCAGATGGGTGAAAACAGAGGCATCTAAATACAAGGAGAGACATTGTGGAGCAGGGACTACCTTGAGCCACGACTGAGAGCCGGAGAATGCTCAGTAGCCATCAGATAGACAGGGTGAAGGGGGCTGAGGCCACAGAGCCCAGGTCATGCAGGGCCTCCGGTGCCAAACGGATAAAGTTCATTTTCAGGGCAATGGTGAGACATGGAGAGTTTTGAGCAAGGAAGTGATATGATTGGGATCCTCTGGCTGCTGCATGGAGTGTGGCTGGAAGGTGGAGGGAGCAGGCTCAAAAAGTCCTCTGCTTTCAAAGTGCAAGTGGAAGAGATGAAGCATGAATGAGGGCAAAGCTGTGGGAAACAAAAAGCACACAGTCCCAGGACACCATGGAACAGTGACCCGAATTCATAAAAGACTGAATGGAGAAGTGAGAAAGGCTTGGTGGCCCCTGACCCAGGTGACCGGATGAGTGGGATGCCCTCGCTGAAACAGAGAGGAACGGGTTGGGACAGACGAAGAGCTGAGAGAAGGCACTTATGATTTATTATATTTATTTATTCGTGTAGGTGAATGCATGGGTGTGTGTGCGCGTGCACGCATGTGCTCATGCATACTGCATTCATACATGCCACGGTACTCCTTGGAGGTCAGAGAACCCCCATGGGAGTTGGTTCTTCTTTTTCACCATGTCTGTCCAGGGGATTGAATTGGGGTTATCAGTTAAGTCATTTCACTGACTTGGGAGAAGACATCTAAAAGGAGGTACCTGGATCTTTGTGAAATATTAAACTATGTAAAGATGCATTCCATTTGTTTAACTGAGTAAAGATGTGTAACATTTGTTTACCTTGCCTGCCTAAGGCACCTGATCGGTCTAATGAGAAGCTAAACGGCCAATAGTTAATCCAAACACAGGGGTGGAAGTGGGGGCAGAGTCAGGCGGAACTCTGAGTTCAAGGTCAGCCTGGTCTACATTGTGAGTTCTAGGACAGCTAGTACTTACTACACAGAGAAACCTTGTCTCAAAAAAACAAAACCAAAACAAAACAAAACAAAAACTAAGCATTAAAATATGTAAAAAAGAAAAAGAAGAGGAAAGAAATACATATATATATATATTGTTAGATAGATAGATAGATAGATAATAGAAAATAGGTAGATAATGGATAGATAGATAGATAGATAGATAGATAGATAGATAGATAGATAGATAATAGATATATAGTTAGCCCATGTGGGAGACTGAGGCAAAAGAATTAAAAAGTTCAAGTTCTCAACTAAATAGTGAACTTGAGACCAGCCTGGCCTACATGATACCTTGTCGGATCAGGAAGAAGAAAAGAAGAGAAACACATGTTCACATGTTAGTTTGGGATCTGGAGAGGAAGCTTCAGAAAGGGTGGGAGGTGTCTCCTTTCTCTTGTAGACAGGGTTTCTCTGTGTAGTCCTGGCTGTCCTGGAACTCACTTTTGTAGACCAGGCTGGCCTTGAACTCCGAGTTCTTCCTGCCTCTGCCTCCCGAGTGCTGGGATTAAAGGAGTGTGCCACGGCCACCCAGCTAGTTAGTTTTATTATTTGGCAATTTCACACATATAATCAATGCGTTCTAATTACCCTCTCCCTTCAATTCCCATCAGTACCCTCATTAATTCCAATCTCCTTTCTAGTTGCTGTACCCACTGCAAGACGGGTATTAGGAAATCATCAGTGCCTGTCCTGCTCTTGGGTACATAATATGACCCACTGGGGCAGGCCGGTGGGAGCCCAGACCCCGCATGAGCAGCGGCCAAGAGCCCTCTGGTGGTCAGTACCTCACCATGGCTGGAATATAAACAGAGGGTTCCTGAACCTGCCAAATGCACTGCCACACCTCACGCCATTTCAGGTGGATACTGAACATGTCTGAGGGAGGGAGGACTGAGCACCGGGTCCTGTGCCCACACAGGCTTAACGTCTGTGAGACTGCGTCTCTCAACAAGTATTTATTAAGCACCCTGTGCCAGGGCCTCTTTGATGGAAATCATTTTGAGAGTGACGGAGACTGACACAAAGCAACACCAACACACAGTGTAACATCAGGGGAAACGAAGAGCAAGTGGGCAATTTCAGCCGGGAGGCTTTTGAAGAGCCCTGTGGCCCAGTGTTGCTGGGAGTCTGGATGATCTCAGTCTCTTTGTGGGTGGCTCTCTTGAGGAGCAGCCACACCCACCAAGGATACTGGGTTGTCCCCCAGTGCCCACCTTCTCTTGGCACCTTTCCAGAGCTCATAAAGCCCCAGGGCCTTTGTACTTTGCAGGACACCTTTGGTCTGGCGGGTGAAGGTGACTCACCTGGGGGTATTAGGATATTTGGAACGCAGCCTTGGGTGGGAGTGCGAACCTTGCCTGCGTGGATGGCTGGCTGAGCCAGCGCTGTTCCTAAGTTGGGCTTACCCCTTGTTTTGGTCTCTGGGAGGCTCAAGTTGCAGCTAATTTGTTGTGTGTTCAAGGCCTTGCCAATGCCTGTGCCCTCTGGGATTCAACCTCCTCCATACATATTGGGTGAAAGAAGGGACCAGTCTCCTCGTACTGCGCAGCTCTAAAGTCTTGTATGTCTTAGGAACGCCAGAATCTTCAGTAGGATCCAAGACAAGAGGCTCCAGACAAGAGTGTGTAACAGATTCTGAAGCAAGGAGGTACAGGAAGGCTAGCAAGGTTTAACCACTGAAAATGCAACAAGCTCTGGTAAACTGGAATGTGATAAGCAATGCATGTCTTTTGTTATAAGCGTGTCCAAAACTTACTCTTGCTGAAGGATTAGTCACTGTGTGTCTGCAGCTCAGACTTGGCTGGAGGTTTGTAGTCCTGTATCTGGCAGCTCTATGTGGGACAGAGTTGGAGCTGGGACTTCAGCAGCAGACAAGGATCCTCGATCCCAGACAAGCTGTGTGTTCCAGGTTGTCCTTCAACTCCAATCCCCCTGCCCTGGTTCAGCCAGAGTCCTTACTGCCTAGCTTGTTGCCCTCTAGTGCCTTATCCACAAGTTTCT
Source organism: Alexandromys fortis (assembly GCF_014885135.2). Taxonomy (NCBI): domain Eukaryota; kingdom Metazoa; phylum Chordata; class Mammalia; order Rodentia; family Cricetidae; genus Alexandromys; species Alexandromys fortis. The sequence goes on from NW_026068090.1 coordinate 1,790,325, forward strand.
TTCACACATTGTTGGAGGGTGGGGATAAGGGAGGGAAGACTTGGGGTTGGGGAACTACAGCTATGCAGATAGGCAGAGGGGCCCTGAGATTTCAAGACACAGCACCTGAACTCTTGGCCCCCATTCGGCTCACTTCTACCACGTCATACCCACGTCTCCCGCGCAGCTCTCAGTCTTCCCTCCACACCACACTTGGCCCTACCCCCACCATGGACTGCACCCTGTGTAAAGTCCCCCAGCCTCCTGCAGGGGCTCTCTCTTTACTACAGTCCCCAGCGTGTTATCAGAGCCACTCAGTCAGCTGAGGACCTTCCCTGTGACTCTACGGACAGTAGTGAGGACAGACATAGCCCAGCTTCCAGGAGTGTGGATGGTAGAGAGATCTTCATTGTCCTTTCGCAGGGACTGGCTGGTCAGTGTGACTGGAGGCTTAGTGCCTTGGACCCCTCCACAGAGCACACTTCCTGGCCCTTGAATAGATGAGAGTTTAGAGAGAACAGAGCAGGGAGAGCCTGCAGATAGCCTTCCAGAGGACCTGACACTGAAGACATTCCAGAGGGCAACGTCAGTGCAAGAGAAGCCCAGGGTTCTCTGTGAAAGCAGGGGTAGTGGCTAGCATGGAGGAGGAGGACGGGGCTGGGGACTGAGACATCACCTTGCAAACAGACTGAATTAGGCAGCGCTGGTACATCCTGTGACCTGTGACCTGGGAGGCTCAGCTTGAGAGCCAGCCTGCTCTCGGGCTGACTTAGAGATCTGCATTTCCTGAGGGCATGAGCGGGGGGGGGGGGGGGGGCTCCTTCCTCCATCGTCCTATTTAGCCCTGCTTAGAGATGGACTGATAGAGAGCTGTTGGCTGGGGAACAACGCAGCCTGGCTCCAACCGCACAGGGAGGACCAGTCAGGCTACATTGTCTCTCTCTCTTGACAGCCCAGTACTCAGGGAGACTCCGTGAGAAAAGGGGAGTGACTTCCTACCCTATATAGGGGTTCCTGTGATTAGAGCTTTTGTTTACCCGGACCCTTCACAGCCGTGATCTGCGATGGTAAGTGACAGTAACGCTTGTGCCCACTTCCAGTTCACGGAGTCCAGATGGAATGAGCCAGGTCCCCTGCTGATACCATCTCTTGATTAAAGAAGCAGTTCAGGGCTGGGGTATGAGGAAATCCCTTTTCCTGAGGTATTGCTCACTTGAGGCGGTTAGACATTCGTTCCAACTTTAACTCCTTCAATCTTTGCAGTGTGTGTTGCAGATGTAAACAAAGCTGTTGCTTGTCTGGGAGTTTCTTGCATGGCCTTTGCCCAGAAGCTGTAAACTGTGGAAGGAAGAAGTAGGACGGCAGGGATGTGGTCAGCCTCTCCTGGGGTTCACTGGCGCTTTCCCTGGTCTCCCCACCCTTCCTGAAGTCCAACGCCCTACCCTGAATCATGCAGCTCCCAGCCCTCATGGGACAGCTTCGCTCTGTGCATGCACACACATTATCCCTCTGCAGCCCGGGCTCTCACCAGCTCCCCTCCCCCACACCACCTCTACCTGGTCTTGAACATGCTTTGCTACCTCAAGCCGAAACGTTCAGCTACCGCAGGGCAAGATTCCTGGGTATACACAAAAGTCTCAAAGGCAGCATCTTTTATCCTCTAAGCACTGTGTGCCAAGCATTTACCGTCTGCCAAGTGCAGTACTGGAGGCCAGTGTACTGCTGAGACTGGTCAGTCAGGACACAGTGCCCGGCCATAGCTGCCCTGAGATGCTCCAGGCTCCGGCCCGGTTGTTGTCCCTGAGTGAGCCCTTTTGTGCTTCCCTGTAGCTCTCCAATTAAGGGGCTAATGTCTAACACACCAGACTGACTTCAGAAGCCATGTCCACGTCTCCTCTGTGTTGGACCTGTTGGGTGTCCTGGATCTTTCAAGGTGTGCCTGGTGCAGGGCATGTTCTCACTGGGATGAATGCAAGGCGCTTGTGTATTATTCACCCAACGTGACCCTGCCAACTCTAAAGTATGCTGGATGCAGACATGCATGAGACCTTGACAGCTCCTAGCCAACAGCCTCCACCCATCTCTTGTCTCCTCTGGACTCCAGGACCTAGCTAGTCCTCTCTCTCCTTTCTGTCTTCTACATCATGATGGACTGTGGCTTTGATGACAGGTGCCACTTTCCTGGAGCATACAAATTTCTCATTAGCGCTATCAAAAACCCTGACAGGAACCTGAAGACTATCTAAAGTCCTTGTCCCCCCCATAAAACCTGTCTGTGTTCCTGGTCATGGTCCGATATTAACACCAGTGCTTAGGTCATGCAAAGCTGAGACTCTCGGCATCCTAGGTCCTCAAGTTTGTTCTATCACCCCTCCCACGATGGCTCTCTAGAACTCATCCTTGCAAAGTTCACAGCAGCAAAAACACAGCCACAAAAGATGCAAATGTCAGGAAGGAGGAGGCAATCTGCACGCCTGACCAGGGTTGGGCAGAGCTGTGTGTTAAGACGAGGAACATGAGATGATTCAGTTAAGATTATGTGTGGAAATTTCTTATTTCAACATCAAACATATACTCCATAAATCATATTTGCTTCATGAATTACAAATCAGAGGCACTGTAAAGTGATCAGGGTTTTGTTAATGGTATGAGAAGAATCTTTTTTGTTTGTTCGTTTTTCAATACAGGGTCCTCTCCCTCTCACCGTAGCTGTGCTCTGCAGACCAGGCTGGCCTCGAACTCACAGAGATCCGCCTGCCTCTGCCTCCCGAGTGCTGGGATTAAAGTTGTGTGCCACCACCGCCCGGCTCTCATGTTTTTTTTTTTAAATTATTGTTTGTGTGTGGGGTAACACACAGTACACATGTGGAGTTCAGAGAACGACTCTCTCTGTGTGCTCTGTGGATTCCCAGATTGACCCCAGGTTGTTAGTTTTGGCATCAGGTTCCCTTACCCACTGGGTCCCGATGACTTTGGGGTATTATTGACACTTCCTTAATCAGGAAGTAGTATCTCTCCGTGGGGATAGTCACAGCAGGTGTATAAGGCAGACTTTACCAGGTTCCCTGTCTTGATCTTTCCTTCCTTACACTTAAGAGAGGCTAGAAGGACAGTAGGTCCCCGTTGTGGAGGCTTCAGATCTTCCTGCCCCCCAGATGCTCACGAGGGGGTCTGGGGCAGACTCTGAGAACAATGGAGTTCACAGCTGTGTTCACACTGTGACTGTCAGAGATGTCACAGAAACGGGTACACCTGGAGAAGGGAGCGCCAGCCTGCAGCATGGTGAGCTATGCGAACTGCCAAGCAGCGGGTTAGACCCTCCATTCACGGAATTGTGAATAGGGTACTCCAGCCTATGCTTATTGGTCCAGGCTCCTCCTCAACCTAACGGCATCCAATGCCTGAGAGCTGAGGGGAGCTGGCATATGAGTCAGACATGTTGAGATGATTGCTTTGTATCAGGTATGTTCTTAGCATGTCACACTCATCAGCTCACCTAGCTCTCCAATGTTCATCTACAATAAACATCATTATCACATTTATTTTATACTTGTGGAAATCGAGGGCTATAGGGCTAAGAAGAAAATTAACTTATGATAGAATAGGAACTGGAGATTGAAGCTGTCTCTTGCAAACCGTATTTCTTCACTTCTATTCAGATTTGACCTACATCTGTGTCTGAGGAAAGTAGCGCCCAAAGCATCATGTGATGGAAAGCTTGCACACTAGAGAAGGAAATGACCCAGGGTCAGTGGGCGGGAAAGCTCATGGGTATTATGCCAGATTAAGTGATATGATTCTGCTGGTGACTTAGATTGTAACTATCTGTGGCGAGGCATGAGGTGGCTCATAGACATCCCATGGACAAGGTCTGTGATTAGGAAAGCAGGGTCTCTGCAGAGTTATGTGACACAGACTCTCTTGAGCTTACCGCAGAGCATTCTCAGGGTTGCCCCCGTGTCATGGTCTAGTAAAGAGGAAATCCGGAGACTTGAAAATGGCCTCTCCTTGAGACTGTCAGCACCTGGAGAATGGCATTTTGTTTTGTTTTGTTTTTCCAAGACAGGTTTTCCAAGACAGACAGGCTTTGGAACCTATCCTGGAACTCACTCTGAAGATCAGGCTAGCCTTGAACTCATGGAAATCTGCCAGCCTCTGCCTCTTGAGTGCTGGAATTGAGGGCATGTGCCACCACGCTTAGGCTGTTGAAGAATGTTTAATTTTTTTAAGGGTATGGGAGTTGCCTGAATAAGCCAGAATAGGGTGTCTGACCTGGTGCGGAAGTATGTGTGTGCCACCTGGATGCTGGAAATTGAACCCAGGTCCTCTGGAACAGCAACCGATACTACTGAAAAGTTTCTCCAGCCCATTTAAGAATTTTTGAGAAGATTATTTGTTTTGTTTTTGGTTTGGGTGGTGCTGGGAATCAAACATATGGAAGCATGAATTTTTAAATTTTAATATAACACAGCAAGATGTGGTAGTGCACACCTTTAATCCCAGCACTTGGGAGCAGAGACGGTGGGTGCATTTCTGTGAGTTCAAGGCCAGCCTGGTCTACAGCTGAGTTCCAGGACAGCAACATAGTAAGACCCTGTCTCAAAAAACAAACAAATGAATAAATAAAGGTTAACACAATTTTAATAATTTTTTTAATTTCAAGGATACATTTTATTTTATATTTACTTTTTAAAAAGAAAACAAAGTATCTTTTTTTCATTATATGTACCAATCCAAGTTCCCACTTTCTTCCCCTCCTTCCATTCCCTCCACATACCCTCCCACACAATCCCCCATCCACTCCACAGAGGAGGTAAGGCACATTGCTTTGGGAAAGGTCCAAGGCCCTCCCTGCTATATCTAGGCTGAGCAAGTGTTCATCCAAAGAGAATAGGATCCCAAAAAGCCAGTGCATGCAGTAGAGATAAATTCCTGTGCCACTGCCAGTGGCCCCTCAGTCTGCCCAGCCATACAACTGTCAGACACATTTAGAGGGACCAGTTTGGTCCTATGCTGTTTCCTTCCCTGTTCGACTGGAGTTGGTGAGCTCCCATTAGCTCAGGTAAACTGTTTCAGTGGGTGTAACCATCATGGTCTTGACCTCCTTGCTCATATTCTCACTCTTCCTACTCTTCAGCTGGACTTTGGGAGCTCAGTCCAGTCTCCTATGCGGGTCTCTGCCTCTGTTTCCATCAGTTGCTGGATGAAGGTTCTATGGTGATGTTTAAGATAGTTTAAGTCTGACTACAAGGCAAGTCAAGATCGGGCCCCCTCTCCTCTATTGCTTAGGGTCTTAGCTGGGGTTATCCTTGTGGATTCCTGAGAATTTCTCTAGCAGCAGGTTTCTGCTAACCCTATCATGGCTCCCTCAATCAAGATATCTCTTTCCTTGTTCTCATCTCTGTCCTTCCTCCATCTCGACCATCCCATTCCCTCAAGTTCTCCTCACCCCTTCCCTTCTCCCTTCCTCTTCCACCCTCCTTTCTCCCACTCCTATGCTCCCAGTTTGTCAGGAGATCTTGTCTGTTTCCAATTTCCAGGTGGATCTGTATATGGTTTTCTTTTTTTTTTAAATATTTATTTAGTTAGTTATTATGTATACAATATTCTGTCTGTGTCTATGCCTGCAGGCCAGAAGGGGGCACCAGACCCCACTACAGATGGTTGTGAGCCACCATGTGGTTGCTGAGAATTGAACTCAGGACCTTTGGTAGAGCAGGTGATGCTCTTAACCGCTGAGCCATCTCTCCAGCCCCATGTATATGGTTTTCTTTGGTTTCACCTTATTACTTAGCTTCTCTAGGATCATGAACTATAGGCTCAATATCCTTTGTTTATAGCTAGTATCCACTTATGAGTGAGTACATACCATATTCATCTTTTGGGGTCTAAGTTACCTCTCTCAGGATGGTGTCTTCTAATTCCATCTATTTGCATGAAAAAATCAAGATGTCATTGTTTTTTACCACTGAGTAGTACTCTAATGTGTAAATGTACCACACATTTTTTTATCCATTCTTTGGTTGAGAGGCATCTAGGTTGTTTTCAGGTTCTGGCTATTACAAATAATGCTGCTATGAACATAGCTGAACAAATACCTTTGTAGTATTATTGAACATCTTTTGGGTATATGTCCAAGAGTAGTATTGCTGGATCCTGAGGTAGGTTGATTCCCTAGGTAGGTTTTCTGAGAAACCGCCATACTGATTTCCAAAGTGGTTGTAGAAGTTTGCATTCCCACCAGCAATCCACATCCTCTCCAGCATAAGTTATGATAAGTGTTTTTGATCTTAGACATTCTGACAGGTGTAAGATAGTATCTTAGAGTTGTTTTGATTTGCATTTCCCTGATGGCTAAGGATGTTGAACATTTCCTTAAGTATCTTTTGGCCGTTTGAGATTCTTCTGTTGAGAATTTTCTGTTTAGTTCCGTACCCCATTTTTAATTGGGTTATTTAGAATTTTAATGTCTAATTTCTTGGAGATGAGTCCTTTGTCTAGTGTGGGGTTGGTGAAGATCTTTCCCCACTCAGTAGGCTGCTTTTTGTTTTATTGACTGTGTCCTTTGTTTTTTACAGAAACTTCTCAGTTTCAGACGGTCCCGTTTATTTATTGTTGCTCTTATTGTCTGTGCTTCTGGGGTTATATTTAGGAAGTGGTCTCCTGTATCCATGCATTGAAGACTACTTCCACTTTCTCTTCTGTCAGGTTCAGTATTGTTGGATTTATATTGAGGTCTTTAATTCATTTGGACTTGAGTTTTGTGCATGAGGATAGATATGCATCTGTTTTCATTCTTCTACATGTTGACATCCAGTTATGCCAGAGCCATTTGTTGAAAATACTTTTTTTCCATTGTATAATTTTAATGTCTTTGTCAAAAATATGATGTTCATAGGTGTGTGGATTAATATCCAGATCTTTGATTTGATTCCATTGGTCAATGTCTCTGTTTTTGTGCCAGTACCAAGCTGTTTTCATTACTGTAGCTCTGTAATAGAGCTTGATGTCAGGGAGGGTGATGCCTTCCGAAGTTCCTTTATTGTACAGGATTGTTTTGGCTATCCTGAGTCTTTTGTTTTTCCATATGAAGTTGATTATTGTTCTTTCAAGGTCAGTGAAGAATTGTGTTGGGATTTTGATGGGGATTGCATTGGATCTATAGATTGCTGTTGGTAGGATTGACATTCTTTCTATGTTGATCCTACCTATCCAAGAGCAAGGGAGATCTTTCCATTTTCTGGTATCTTTTTCAATTTCTTTCTTCAAAGATTTAAAGTTCACTTCTTTGGTTAGTGTTTTAAGGATGCATTTTAAGACAGTTTTCATTCTGATATCTGAGAGTTGAAGCAAATCATTATAAGTGTATGCAAGAACTTCATCACCAAGCTAGTCCCCAGCTAAGACTATTCTTAAGAAAAAAAAAACTTAAATAAAATTAGAAATAAATAAGTCTTGTTTTCTCTGTGAGTATGTAGCCAGCCTGGTCTACAAAGGGAGTTCCAGGACAGCCAGAGCTGTTACACTGAGATACTCTGTCTCAAAAAACAAAATAAAACAAAAAATCTTGTTTCATTTTTAATTACCTTTATTTTCTTGTGGGTGCATGTGTACATGTGGGTGTGTGGGTGTGCATGTGTATGTGTGTGTGAGTGCACGTGTATGTGTGTGTGCGTGTGTGTGTGCGCGTGTGCGTGTGCGCGTGTGCGTGTGCGTGTGTGTGTGCGTGTGTGTAGGACAACTTGCAGTAGTTGATTTTCTCCCTCAGGTCATCAAGCATGGAAGAAAGCACTTTTTTCCTGGCTGAAAAGAATCGTGGAATTTTTGTTTGCTTTTTGGGGGACAGGGTTTCTCTGTGTAGCCCTGAATGTCCTAGAACTTGCTCTATGGACCAGGCTGGCCTGAAACTCAGATATCTGCCTGCATTTGCCTTCAGGGAGCAATAGTTTTAACAGTTACAGAACAATTACAAAGTCAGCCAGCGTCTTTTGTTGTTGCTATCTTACAACAATGTAACTAATGAGCCAATACTGTTACATTATTACAACTAATTGGTCTATATTTCTTTGGTATTGTCTTAGCTTATTATTATTGTTGTTGCTGGTTGTGAGGATGTTTTGCTTTTGCTATAACAAATAAAATTTGCCTGAAGATCAGGAGCCAGCCACACCAGTTAGCCATGGCAGCAGTGGCTCACACCTTTAATCCCAGCAGGAGGGGGGTAAAGGAGGAAGTGATAACCACAGGAAGTGATATGGCCCAGCAGAGAGAGCATAAGAGGCGGAAGAACAAGCTCAGGCTTCAGTCTGAGGGTTCGTGGAGACGGGATCTTGCCCACTTCGGTCAGAGAATTTGGTAGAAGAAAAAAAAAAAAAAACTCTAGTGGCTGGCTGCTCTGCTTCTCTGATCTTTCAGCTTTTACCCCCTAATATCTGACTCCAGGTTTTTTATTAATAACAATTAGAAATTTGAGCTACAGTTGTTAATTGAGTTAGGGATTTACTGTTTAACCTACACTGGCTTCAGACTTGGCAATTCTCCTATTTGGTCTCTCTTCGTATGTATGTATGTATGTATGTATGTATGTATGTATGTATGTATGTATTTCCTGAGACAGGCTTTTTCTGAGTAATAGCCCTGGCTGTCTGAAACTCACTTTATAGACCAGGCTGGCCTTGAACTTACAGAGATTTGCCCTCCTCTGCCTTCTGAAGGCAGGGATATAAGGCATGTGCCACCACTATCCAGCTGCCTTGATCTCTTAAGTGCTAGAATTACATGTGTGTGCTACCACCCTTACCCTGGAGCGGCCTCTGTGTTTCCCTGATGTCTCTCTGGTGTCCCAGATCCTATCCACCACACCACACTACATTTTGTCTTCATTTCTGCTTACCTTTATAATGGTCTGGATACTTGCATGGACTTCCCTTGCTTTTTTTTTTTATAACACTGACAATTTCACTTTGTGTTTTGAAAACAAACTCTGTCTGTTTTGATATAAAGAAATTTTGCACCAGTCTGTTCTGCTTTCCTTCTAATGATAACAGAATCACCCGAATCAGTAGCAGCCAGCGTGCACTCTCTAGTATTTTCCACATCTTGTACCCAATGCAGATTTACTCCCACTCTAGTGATGCATACCAGTATTGGCCAACCAATCTCCTGGAAGTCAGTAGGTTGTGCTCTGCCCCGTCTGGTCAGCATCAGAGTCAGCCTGTGCCCATCACATACTTTCCACCTTGTATAACAAGTTGGCGCCTCAGCTTCATCAGCTTCATCCTGCTGTAGGCGCAGGATGACTTCCCTCCACCCCCCAACCAAGAGCAGTCACCAAGACAGCCAAGAAGAGGGCTGGGGAGATGGCTCTCGGTCAGTGAAGTTCTTGTCTTGAAAACATGAGGACCTGAATTCAATCCTCAGGACACTAAAAATCCAGGGTGGTGGCGTGTATTTATAATCCCAGCATGGGGGATCTGGAAAAAAGTGGATTCCTGAGGTTTGCTGGCCAGCTGGCCTAGCTAAATTGAATTGGCAAGTTCCAGTGAGAGGCTCTGCCTCAAAACAACAAGGCAGGACTGGAGAGATGGCTCAGTGGGTAATGGTGCCTGGTGTCAAGCCTGAGTTTGATCATGGGTCCCACGTGGTGGAAAGAGATAACCGACTCCCAAAGGTGCTGTGGGACAATGGCTTTTTATCCTGTCACTTGTATTGTTTTTAATAAAACGCTGACTGGCCAGTAGCCAGGCAGGAAGTAGAGGTGGGGCAACCAGGCAGGAAGTAGAGGTGGGGCAACGAGAATTCTGGGAAGAGGGAAGTTTCAGTCTGCAGAGGATGCAAGGTGTGACTGCCTTGCCAAAAAAGGTACCAAGCCACATGGCTAACACAGACAAGGATAATGGACTAATATAAGAGTTAATAAGAAGCCAATCAGTTTATAACTAATGTAGACCTCTGTGTGATTTCCTTGGGACTTAAGGACTGCTGGACCTGGGCAGGACAGGACACTCAGACAACAGAATGGTGCCCAACATGTGGACAACTGCATCCACATAGAGCCTGAGAGAGCTTGGGAAGTAATTCTAGACCCCAAATAACAGCGTTAAGCATGGCTTATTGATAGCAGCATTTTCTCGGGTGGGCTCTGCTTGCTAGAGGCAAGTACTCTCATTTAAGAGAGGCTTCCTGACTCAGCTTTAGCTGCAAAACCTTGCAGCTCTTTTCAGAGGTCCTGCCACAAAACACTTAAATGGTGTTGATGAAAAGCTGACCACATTCTTTTTTGTGGTGGCAGGGACCTTGAAACGCCATAGAGTTGTGGCGATAAACATGGCTTTGGCCTGTACCTCTGCCATGAGGATGGAATCTCAGAAAGCTAAGGAATGGGTTAGATCCAGCTGTCAAAGTCACAGCTTTAATCCTAGACATATCGCTTAGCAAATTAAAGACTCATGTGGTCAGAAAAAGAGGTATACAGTAAAAATAGATTCAAAGTTGAAGAAAACCTCTAAACGGTCTACTGTGTGTTTTAAAATATATATGAGCTTGGGAGAAAAGTTTTTTTTTAAAGGATGAAGTCCTTAAAAGAAAAAAGAAAAAAAAAAAAAAAGAGTAGTTGGGTGTGGTGGCACACACCTTTAATCCCAACACAAAGGTTGACCTTTGATTTCTACACAAGCACTTTGGCAAAAGTATGCTACCCACCCCCTAATATATACAATAAATAAATGCAAAAAAATATTGAGAAAAGTAAAGAGGTGACTCAGCAGCAAAGAGTATCTTCTACTTTTGTGAAGGACCCAAGTTGGGTTCCCAGCAGCTGCCTGCAACTCCAGTTCCTGGGGACCTGACTCTCTCTTCTGAACACACATAGACACACACAGACACATACACACACACACACAAAGGCTGAAAAGCAAGATAAACACTGTGTATTGCTGTGTGTCCCATACTGACCTCAAATTCATGGGCCATCCTCCTGCCTCAACCTTTCCAGTACTGGGACCATGAATGTATTCCACCATGCCCAGCTCAGCTTTAGCATTTGAGAATTTGTTGTGTAGATGGTTACTCAACTTGGGTATGTCTCATGAGTAGCCCGAGGTTCTGTATTCTCAGGGGAAGATTACAGAGATAAAGTGTTACTCTCATTGCTTCAGAGGAAAGTTACGTGCTATCAGTGTGTCTGACGTAGACTCTCAGGTTTCTATCAGAGAAAAGAAACCAAAAGGGGACTGGGGGTAGGGGTGGTGGAAATACAGCTCAGTTGTTCAAATCTTGCCCAGAACCCATGAAAGTCCCTGGTTTGGTTTACAATTCTGCACTTAAACAGGAGTAACACCCCTCAAACCAGCACCTGTGAGGTGGGTACAGGTGGAGCAGAGGCTCAAAGTCATTCTTGATCACACAGTAAGTTCAAAGCCTTCTTCAGCTGCTGGAAGCCATCTCAGGGAGGGGGCAGGGTTACTAAAGCAGTGTGGTCCCCAAGTGCTGAGACCGGCGTAGAACTAGTCCACGGGGGTGATAATAATAACTGGTGGGCAAACCCACAAAGAAAGTGAATCTCAAAGCGCTGAATCTGAGCTCCAGGTTTAGCTGCCTCAACTCAGAAGCTTTGGACTAATTTTGGTAGAGGTCATATTTCGTAAAGATATCCCCAGTGCAGAACACAAAGCTGTATGATTTGATTTTTTTTCTCCTCTCCTTCTTCTTCTCTTCCTTCTTTTGGAGGTGAGGGGCAGAATTCACTGTGTAGCTCTGGCTGGCTTGGAACGCTTGCTCTGTAGATCAGGCTGCCCTTGAACTCGCAAAGACCTTCCTGTGTCTATTTTCCAAATGCTGAGACTAAAGGCATGCACCACCATACCCAGCTGCAAATACATTATTTATAGAGGTGGCACCCAAAACATGAGACTTTAAGTATATGGTTCAGAGGCTTTCTACATACACACAGACACAGCACTGTATAACCACCATGTTTGTTTAGTTACAAAACAAAACAACAACAACAAAACAAGCAAAAAAGAAAACCAGCATTTATTTCTATTTTTATGAATATGGATATTTTGCCTGCATGTATGTTGGTGCAGCTGCCTGCATGGTGTGTGGAGGTCAGAAGAGGGTGTTCAGTCCCTGTGGTTGTGTATCACTATGTGGGTGTGGGAAGCCTGTGCCCTCTGGAAAAGGAGCCATCTCTCCAGCCCTCATTTTTGCCATCATGAAGAACACTAAGAACCCATCAACAGCCCCTCCTGTGTCTTCCTTCTCTCAGTCCCTGCCAACCACGAATTTTTTTTCTCTACAGATTTATTCTGGATATTTCATGTAAATTAAGTTTTTGTATTGAGACCTTCCCCCCCCCCCTTTTCTGGTCTGGCTCCTTTCAGGTAGTATAGTGCTTTTGAAGATCATCCGTGAGGTGGCACGTACCTGTTCATTCTTGCTGATGGTTGATATTCATTGTATACGTACCAATTTTGTTTATCCGCTCAGTCATTACAGAGCATTTGGGTTTTCTCAGCCTCTAGGCTGAGTCAATAGTGCTGCGTGAACATTCCTGTAAGAGTGTTTGCTCGAGGATCTGATTTCAGCTCTTTAGCTCTAGTAATGCCTGACTGGGTTTTAAAAGATGGGGCTGTTGCTCCAGACTCTTATTACACTTACATCTCTGAGTCCTGCCACAAGTTCACGTTAACATCTGTCAATCGGCTTGATAAAGACAGGTGCACAAACACCAAGTCAAAATGACAAGAAACCAGGAAAGAAAGTTAAGCCTCACAATGCAAATATGTAAAGAGGGCCAGATGCAAATATCTGTAAAGTGGAGAAGCTTCAGATTGCGTCTTGTGTGTAGGTTCTTTAGAAGGTTCTCCAGCGCAGGAGGGGAGAAACTGCTGTGTCTGTTACCCTCCTTGCTGTGGGAAAAGCCCTGCAGAAGCAACATAAGGAAGGAAAGGCTTGTTTTGGCCAGTTTGAGGGCACAGCCCATCCTAGAGGCACAAGGAGGCTGGTTACATGGTGAACACAGTCAGGAAGGAATGAATGTTCAGCTCAGCCTGTCTTTCCCATCCTTGGTAGGAGGAGGGAGACAGAGGTAGAAAGAATAAATGTACTTGAGGTTATTTTTAAAATAATTTTTAAAGATTTATTTATTTTATCTATGCGTATGACCGGTTTGCCTACATGTATGTGTGTGCAGTGTGCATGCCTGGTGCCCAAGGTCAGAAAAGGGTCCCAGATCCTGGAATTCCAGGTTTTGAGCCACCCTGTGGTTGCTGGGAACTGGGGTGCTCTGGAAAAACAGCCAGCGCTCTTAATCTGTCAACTTCCCAGCCCTTTGGGGGTGATCTTTGTCCCAGCTTCACCCTCCCGCTTCTTTCCTGAGACAAGACAGTTAAATCTGCACAGTTAAGGGCTGTTGGAGAGTTATGAGCTGAACAGAATGGAATTCAAATCTAATTGTTGCTAAAATGCAGGAATATGTAGCCCTGACTGGTCTGGAAACCACTATATAAACCAAGTTGGTCTTCTACCATACAAATCAGAACGGTGGGAATTTTTGTTTTCAGTTTATACCTTTCTGTAGTTTTCAAGAGTTCTGCAGTGCAGAGATGCTCTCCACAGTCACATGAGGGCAAAATGGTGCCCTTGTGAGCCCTGAACCTCAGGACTTGTGGGCTTCCAGCCTGCCTGGCCACTTCCAGCTGGACGCTGGCTTTATAGTGTGTCCTCAGCCCTCTTCCAGCTGGACGCTGGCTTTATAGTGTGTCCCCAGTCCTCTTTCAGCCGGATGCTGGCTTTTTGGTGTCCCCAGCCCTCTTCCGCCTTCAGCGTGCCTCTCTCTCAGTCCTGCTCCCAACAGGCACAGGCACTTGGGAAATTTCAGTAATCAAAGACGGCCAACTTGAAGACCTTTACAAATAAACAATTCTGGAGTAAGAGCGACTGGTGCTCCTCTCTCTCCTCCGCCCCCCCCCCCCCCCCCCCCCCGGGGAAGCCATGAGGCAGGTGCAGCCTGCAGTGTTGGGTAATCGCCGAAGTTCCACAGGCCTGTTCTCCCTCTACCATGAAGTGGCTGCTGAGGCCTTCAGGAGGTTTCCAGAGGCCCACACTGTCTCCAGTGGACACACAAGAGCACTGGACTGATCCTGTGCACAGAATCATTCAATCCACTTACTGGAGGCCAGCCTCAATCCCAACCCCTGGGAGGTATAGGGAGAAGGAACAGGACATCAGTGCCATCCTTGGCTGTACAGGGTGTCTGGGTTCAGCTTAGCTACATGAGATACCGAGTCCAAAAAAAAAAAGCAAAAATAATAAGAAAAGAAAAAATGAAGGCAAAAAGGATTGCCAATAATTTGAGGCCACAGCCAGGATAGCCTGTGCTACACATTAATAAAGGGGGGAGGGGGAGAGAGAGAGAGAGAGAGAGAGAGAGAGAGAGAGAGAGGAAGGAGGGAGGATGACATAAAGCTAGAGTCTTCTGAGAGGAGGGAACTAAGAAACTGTCTCTATAATACTGGGCTGTAGGCAAGCCTGTAAAACATTTTCCTAATTAGTGATTGATGGACGAGGGCCCAGTCCGTTGTGGGTAGTACCATCCCTGGGCTGGTGGTCCTCCTGAGTGTTATAAGAAAGCAGGCTGAGCAAGTCATGAGAAACAAACTGGTAAGCAGAGGTAAGCCTTCTGTGGCCTCTGTATCAGTTCCTGCCTCCAGGTTCCTGCCCAGCTTGGTTTTCTGTTCATATGGAAGTGTAAGTCAAATAAAGCCTTACTTCCCCAAGATACATGTGGCCATGGTGTTTCGTCATAGCAACAGTAACCCTAACAAGACAGAGTATCTAGCATGCATGGAGGCCTGGACCTCCCCAGCACTATATAAAACTACGTGTGTTGGTCCTTACCTAAAATCCCAGCACCAAAGAGGTAAAGGCAGAGGCTTAAAAGTGTAAGGTCGTTGAGTGTGAGGCCAGCCTGGGATACACAAGACCCTATCTCAAAAGTCAGGGGTGGGGACAAAAAAAGAAAGAAGAAATAATAAAAGAAAAAACTGAGGCTCAGAAAAATTTAGTAGCAGGTCTCACGACTTGTCTGTGCAGGTGTGCTTGTCTGTGCAGGTGTGCTTAACTTGTCTGCAGGTGTGCTTGACTTGTCTGCAGGTGTGCTTGACTTGTCTGTGCAGGTGTGCTTAACTTGTCTGCAGGTGTGCTTGACTTGTCTGTGCAGGTGTGCTTGACTGTCTGTGCAAGCGTGCTTAACTTGTCTGTGCAGGTGTGCTTAACTTGTCTGTGCAGGTGTGCTTGACTTGTCTGTGCAGGTGTGCTTGACTTGTCTGTGCAGGTGTGCTTGACCGCCTTCGCTTGCTGGCTCGGAATAGCCGACAGTACTGCAGCCTCCTTGTAAGTGGCCTTGTGTGGCCCACAGGTGGCTAGGTAATAATAATCCAAGATGATACTGTCACTGTGAATTGTTAGCGCCTGCTTCTGTCCAGGGCCCCCACAGCCATGCTGAGCGCACAGGCAGACCAGACATTAGACATAGATTGATCTTCCACGCCAGTCAGAGTGGAAAAGGCTGGAGTCCAAATACCATAGGGTTCTGACTCAACCAGTTATTAGCTGTGTAATCTTGGACAAATTACATAACCTCTCTATGTCATCTGTCGCATGGGGTTATAAAGTACCTATCCTGCAAGGCTGCCATGAGAATACACCTTACTATGTAAACACAGTTCATATATGTGTGGAGAATATACATATCCACTTATTATTAATGAATTCACACACAGTGCTGCTTAAGTGTCAGTTATTATGAAACTGGTGGTGATGCAATTCCTCCAATTCTCTCTTCCGGTGTCTACACTGCCTAATGGTAGAGTTGAGACATCAGCCGTTATTAAGCAACACAGCACGGAGTGAGAGGGTCAGGGGTTGAGCTTTTTTGCCGCCTGATCAACAGAGGGTGAACAAAAATTGCAATACGCCCTGGGGGGGGGGGGAATCTCATAGCACAAGGATGAAGAAAATCATTCTGAAGGCTCCAAAGAAAAACATTATCTGGGGAATGACTTCATAAGAGACAGACAAACCCCTCGGAGTCTTCGTCACTCTGCAAACAAACAGGGCAGGCAGCTGGAATGTGGTTATTTGCTGGGATTTAGCAAGAGGGAAATGAATATCAATGCGTCCATTGATTAGCTCACAGCTACGGGGAGGAGAATGGCTCCCAAACACGGGAAAAGAGGCTGGGGCTTGCTCCGGAGGGCTGTGAAAACCACAGCTCCAGGGAGACAGGACTTTGCCCGTACCAGATTGGCAATGCTCCAGGCCCTGGAGATTTTACTTTGAGAAATTCACCCCTCCTTGTCTACTCCCACTGGTCCTGGTTGGTTTAATTTAAACCTGCAAAAAGGTTCTCCCCATCCAGAGGGGAATCTGAGGATCTTATGGGTTTCCGGTTCCTCATCTGAAAGCTGGCATAACAGATTTAGAAAAACAGACAACACGGGCATCTTGACATGGCGATTTGATTATAGCAATTTCCATATTTGTGCTTGACTGATTGAGGATTGATGTAATTACAGACTTGATTTCTACTTTCCAAATCATTATATAAGATAAAACCAATCCAGGTGGTGGTGGTGGTGCACGTCTTTAATCCCAGCACTCAAGAGGCAGAGGCAGGAGAATAGCCTCGTCTACAGATCAGGTTCCAGGGCAGCCAGGTCTACACAGAGGAACTCGGTCTCAGAAGAACAAGAAGGAGGAGGTGGTGGCAGTGGCATGAAGGATGTAGAACGTACAGCAAAGAATGATAACGTGAACCCCAGAGCAGTAAGTGAAATATGAAGCGGGTGAGACCACACGGCCTATGAAATAGATACACAAAACTGAGGTGAAGGCGACAGTCTGACCAGGCTGGCCTTTAACCTGACTTGGTATTGAGAGCACCTAGAAGGGCAGATGTGAGCCACTATAGCCATGTGTCCACACACACTCAGGTCTGAAAACAAACACTTGAGATGCAGGGACAGGTCAGAAACTCAAGGTCATCCTTAGCGAGGGGCGTTCAAAGCTAGCTTGAGCTACACAAGACCCCTTTTCAAAACAAATGAAGTGTAACTGCACAATATATTCCCTGGAGAAACCTTTATAATGATATAATATCCAACTGTGTTAAATACATATGTTAAAAGGCATGAAAGAATATTAAAAGAAAACAAAGCTAAGTAAAAGCAAATGAAATAAAGTAGGAAATGCCAATAGTGACTTAATACTCGGGGTGCTAGTCGGCACCCACTGTCAATGCCAGCACTTAGGAGGTAGACTCAGGAGGATCAGGAGTTCAAAGCCAGGGTGAGCTACATGAGACTGTCTAAAACACACAAGCACACACATACACACACACACACACACACACACGCACGCACACACACACACGCGCACACGGGCGCGCGCGCACACACACACACACGCACGCACACACACACGCGCACACGCGCGCGCACACACACACACACACACACACACACACACACACGGATAGAGAAATGGCTCCAGCACTTGCTGCTCTTGCAGAGGACTGGAGCTTCCTTCCCAGCACCCACATGGTGTGACTCATAACACCTGTAACTTAGCTCCAGGGAATCCATCTTCCTTTTCTGGGCTCCAAGGTCTCCTATACACACACACACACACACACACACACACACACACACACACACACACAGAATTTCTATACATTAAATATAGAACACCAAAATAAAGAAAATAGAAGAATAGGCACATCACCATTAGTATAAAGGGGTGCGAAGGTTAAGAATAAATATGGATATATATTGACCTAAAGTTATGCATATGTTTCTCGTGTGTGTTTTAGAATTAGACTAATAAAATAACAAGAAGTAGATCCTATTAAAACACACACACACACACACACATCTCCTTTTAAAATTGCCATAAAACAGGACCTGCAAGATGGCTCAGCAGGTAAGTGTTCGCTGTGCAAGTCTGAAGACCTGAGCTGGGTCCCCAGAGGCCACAGTGGATGGGAGAACTAGGTCTCGGAGTTGTCCTCTGGTCCTCCCAGGCCCTCCTTGACATGTGTACATCACACACACAACGCACAACAAAAGTAAAGAAAGTAAAAAATGAATAAACTATTCGTAGATCACACAAAGAATAAAGTATACGCAAACTGCAGACCTAACCCTTCACGGGGCTAGAGATGTGGCTCAGGGGTAAAAACATAGCTCTAGAACATGCAAAGTCCTGGGTTCAATGCCTAGTTTAAAAAGATCTTTACAGTTGGGTGTGGTAGTGCATTACTTTAATTCTAGCACCCGGGAAGTAGAGTTCAAGACCAGCCTGGTCTGCATAGTGAGTTCCAGGAAAGCCAGGGTTATGTAGGCAGAGGCAGGAGGGTCTCTGAGTTCAAGGCCAACCTGGACTACAGAGCAAGCAGGACAGCCAGGGATACACAGAGAAACCCTGTTTGGGGGTGGAGGAATTAAGAAAATCAATAGTTACTTTGGATCTGTTATCAGAACCTTGTTCTTGAGTCCAGAAGTGCGGAGCAAGGCTTTTCTTTTTTTAAAAAAAACATTTATTTATTTTTAAATTATTCTTTGACAATTTTATACAAGACATTCACACTCTCTGACTTACCCTTGTTAGAAAATCAGTATCACACAGAGAAACAAAAGATCAAAGCAAATGTAGCCCAGCAAGGCGATTTTTTTTTCTTGCAAAAAGGATGTGTCAGAACCCAAACTAAGAACACATGGCCAAAATAGCCTTTATCTTTGATTCTTAGCACAGATGGCGATTGTGTCTCATCTAGTGATGCTGTCAGTGTGTCACGATCTGATATGATTAATTAATCAGTGTAAAAACTATGATAGTGTTCAGAAATGTCTGAAGGGTGGGGAAAGGCAGGTCATATGATGCAAGAGGTTTATGAAATATTTTCTTTAGCAGATTAACTTACAATTAATAGGAAAAAAATCTTACTATTCCTGTCTTTATTTTCCTTTTTTTAAATTCAAATTCAGTCAGCATATTCTGACATTCTGACAGGAAATTATTGCTACAATAAATGAGCCGTGATTGTCTGGTGAGAGTGGTCTTGATGAACCCTGGATGAGGCCTTTAACACACAGAATAATTACTTCATTGAGTCTTTAGCATGGCGTAAAGTGAGTCAACCTTCTTAAGGGTGGTCCCTTAGCCAGATGACGGACCTGGAGTTCAGCACACAATTCAAAAATTATAAATATATATATATATATATATATATATACAAGTCAAACACAAACCCACTAGAAAGAAACACCTTCAGTACCCCACTCAAGAATTGGGAAAAATGCAAACAAGTCAAACAGGAACCCACTAGATGGCAAATAATAAACAGGCATCCATTCAAATCCTTCATAACAAAAGGGGTCCAAACTTGCAAGTCCAATACTGACTGGCCAGTGTCTAAACTCAGGTCTGGCCAGCTCACTGGCCAGCTGTGGCTACTGGAGCAAGACAGGTTTGCAGGAGGGCGTGTGTTTGCCGCAGTTAGGGGTTTGTTATTGTTTGTTTGCGTCAAGAGAGGGTCTCACTATGCATCTCTGGCTGTCCTGGAACTCAGTCTGTAGACCAGGCTGGCCTCAAACTCACAGAGATCCACCTGCCTCTGCTTCCTGAGTGCTGGGATTAAAGGCGTGCGCCGCCACCACCACATGGTGAGGCTTTTTTTTTTTTAAAACTGTTTATTATTTATTTTGTGTGTGTGCACGTGCACGTGAGCACATGCCTGCATTTGTACATTATAACATGCCGGGCCTATGAAAATCAGAAGAGGGTTTTGGATTCCCTGGAACTGGATGTAGTTACTGGCAGTTGTGAGCCTCCATGTGGGCTCTGGGAAGTAAGTACTCCGAACCCTGGAACCATCTCTCTTGCCCTGCGACATTATTTTTCAGAAGGAATCAAACAAAGCAAAGTGCACACTTGTAATCCCAGCACTCAGGAGACAGTAAACAAGAGGATCATAATGAAGGCCACCTCAGCTACATTGGATTTTAAAGCTACACTGGGCTACAGAAGACCTTGTCTCAAAGAAACCAACAGCAACAAATTGCAACATGTTCTTATAGGTTCCCTAAAAGTAAATGCATTTAAGCAAAATAATAACAATGTCTTCCACACCTTAGTATTCTGAAGAGCTTATCTTTATTTAGAAACTGCCTCCTGCAGCCCAGGCTGTCCTTGAGCTCCCCCCATCCTCCAGCTTCTACCTCACAGGGCTGATCACAGGCATGTACCATCACTCCTGGTTCAGAGTTTGTTTTGGTTTTGAAATAGACTATCATTCTGTAGCCCTTAGACTATCAAGGTCTGGACTCGTAGACGTATGCCACTACTTTCACTTGCGGTAAAGATTAAACTATATTGTGAGAGGAGATTGCTGGGTGGTAAAAGGGCTTACTCTCCAAGTGTGATAATCGTACCCCAGGGCCCACGGAAATACCAGGTGGGCACCGGAGCCCGCCCACAAGCCCAGACTTGGAAGGTGGAGAAAAGGGATGCTCAGAGCAAGGTGGTCACTGAGACGAACCAGTACACCAGCTCTGGGCTTGACTGAGAAACACAGTTTCAAGAATAAGGTGGGAGAGCTACAGAGAAGACTTCTCACGTCACCCCTGGCTTCCACACGCCCGCTAACACATGTGCCCTCACGTGCAAACATGAACATACACACACAAAAGTAAATACATAAAAATATTTTAAAACTTGAAATTCAATCACTACCTGGTTGTAAAATAATGATTATAAAAGTATGTATGTGTTGAGAGACACAGACAGAGAGACAGAGAGAGAGCAACACTGAATTTAGAGCGGAAAAACACTTAACATTATCTGAAAAGAAAGATAATAAAACAGGAGGCAGACATGATGGCTCTCACATCTAATCTTATCATTCAGGCAAAATTGCTGCAAGTCTGAGGCCTGCCTGGTCGACACAACAAATTCTATATTGATAAGGACTTCAGAATAACACCTATCTCAATAGGCAAATACATAAGTAGATAAATATAAACAATAAGCATTGGTTCAACAAACTTAAAGAAAATGAGCAGAAAATAAAACTAAAGTATACTAATAAAAGCTACTTCAAGTAATAAAGAAATCACAGAGGTCCAAGTCGTGTCTTGGTAAATCAATATTCCTCATAAACAAATCCAGGGAAACTTGGTTTGCTGTTTAAAATTTATTTTTCTTATTTTATGTGTATGAGAGTTTTGCCTGCATGCATGTCTGTGCACCATGTGCATGCATGATGTCCTTGGAGGCCAGAAGAAGGCTGGAACCCCTGGACCCGAAGTTTGAGGAGACTGTGAGCCAACTGATGTGGATGCTGGTGACCAGACGTGGTTCTGTGGAAGAGCAACCAACCACTGAGCCACCTCTCCAGCCACTGAGCCTCCTCTCCAGCCACTGAGCCTCCTCTCCAGCCACTGAGCCTCCTCTCCAACCTGTTTTGTTTATTTTCAGACAGGGTCTTTCTCTTTAGTCAGACTAGCCTCAAATTTGCATTTTCTTACTTCCTGAGTGATGGGATTACGGGTATTTGCCACCACACCCAGACACCCCGGGAGTCTATGAATGTTCTTGCTGGACAATGGCCTCCACCGCTCTGAATCTCTTGTCATTGGAACCCAGGAACCAAACTGACTCAGGAAGTGTTTGAGGGAGGCTGAAGCAGGTATCACTGCTTCTTATATTCTGCTGCTTGCTTACCACAGCCAGACACGTACAGTTCCCACCCTGTAAGACTCCTTCCAGTGGGGCTTTGTGGAAGCAAATATCTAACCACACAAGTCAGCATGAATGACAGTGGGGAAGCCAGCATTTGTGGAGCAGGGGGCTGGTGTGGTAATGGATAGGCGGAAGTGGCTGTGAAGGTGGAGGAGCGCTGACTGCTGGAGGATTTCAGGCACAGTAAACCTGGGGGAGAATTCCTCAGGACTGGAAAAGCACACACCAGTACAAGGCTGTGTGTGGAAAAAGACGGGGGCGTGGACAATGGTGAGTGTCCCATGTGACTTTGGTATGAGAGGCTGATGAGGAGTGGAGCAGGTGACTGTGGAAGGGCATCAAGGAAAAAAATCACAGAAGGCTCTGAAGCGCACACTTGTATGCTTTAGGGTGATGGGGGAGTACAGAAGGCTTATTATTATGAGATAAGCACTGCCCTTAATGAGATAGGAGACCACACAGTGCGTAGCATGGACCCACTGCCAGAGAGGCGCTGGGGCGGTCTGCCCTAGTGGAAGACTGTGTCAGGGGCTGGAACAGGGTGTTGGGGCCCACCCAGCCCCAGATCTGATTCTCCTACTGACCATCTCTGGCTCCTGCATGCTTTACCCCCATCCCAGCTAGGGAGGGATGAGGAGGTGTCTCCTGGCAGCTCTCTGTTACCAAGGAGAGCTTCACTATATTCCACCCATGATTTAGCCCAGCCCCCAGAAGGCTTCTAAGGTCCTGTCTTTGTGTCTGCACAATGGCCATCTTTGTCTCGAGCAGCCTCCTCCACCTCTGTGTGTCTCTATCAAATCCCCAGCCTCCACTCTGCCTCTCTGATCTTGGCTTCCCTCACTGAGTCTCTGTACATCACTGAGAAAGTGACTTGCTTCTCGGACAGTAGTGCTTGAGGAGAACAAAATCAATGCGGCTGCGGAGATGACTCGGGGGTTATGAATGCTTGCTGCTTTTCCAGAGGACCTGAGTTGGGCTCCCAGGAACCACCTGCAGCGCCAGCTCTAGGGCATCTGAAACCTTCTTCCGGCCTCTGAAAGCACTACGCTTTAGTGCGTGCACATGCGTGTGTCACACACAGACACACATACACGCACACCTAAAACTAAAAGTTTTCTAAATAAAAAGAATCAAGAAATTCAGTATTAAAAGAACTTGATACTCTTTCCAGGTTTGATTCCTACAACCCACATGGCAGCTGACTCAAGTCCCAGAGGCTCTGATGCTATCTGCTAACATCCACAGGCACCAGGCACACACGTGGTACACAGATATATATATATGGAGTCAAAACACTCACACACATAAAATGAAATAAAATTTTTAAAAAGGATCAAACTTTTGTCAAGAATTCATCCACATAGCTAGGTGGTGGTGGTGGCGCATGCCTTTAATCCTAGCACACTTGGAAGCAGAGGCAGGCAGATCTTTGTGAGTTCGAGGCCAGCCTGGTCTACAAAGCAAGTTCCAGGACAGGCTCCAAAGATACAGCGAAACCCTATCTCAAAAAAAGAAAAAAAAAGGAAAAAAAACAAAACAAAAGAAGGAGCAAACAAAAGAATGATGTCCGTGAAGACCACTCTTCGGTTACTCAGTCCCCATGCTGCTCACTGAACTTCCTGCTCACGCCCCTCCCTCTCCCTTACCTGGCCTGGCTGCATGGCTACCATTCACCCATTTGACAGTGAGGAGAGAGAGGCCTGAGGGTAGGGCTCGCTTCCTAGGTAAGAGCTATACCATTAGTGCCTGTTTATTTTGAGACAAGGTCTCTCTTACTATGTAGACCAGGCTGGCCTCCAGCTCACAGAGATCCCCCTGCCTCTGCCTCCCGATTGAAAAGTGCCACCACGTCCAGCCCAGTACTTAATATTTTTTTCATCATCTTAAATCCTTAATAACTTTTTATCACAGGGCCCACATTTTCAATTTGTACAAAGTCTTAGAAATTAGGTAGTTGATCTTTTGTGGAGGGAGGTGGAAGGGGCCTTTGTCTCAGAGCTGCCTCTCTGGAGGGCTGCCTCCGGGCGTGCCCACAGCAGAGACCTACTAGCACTCATTTGCCTTTCAAGTCTTGGCCCTGGTCAGGGAAACTTGAGGAGCCCAGTTCCAAAGGAGGGAAGGAGGGAGAGAAAGAAGGAGGATAATAGAAAAGATCAGTTAGGTTTGCACAGACACTTTGAGAGCCAGGAACACAAACTGGATGGCCAGATCTGCCCAGGGGAGCTGCCAGATTAGGCCCCAACAGCAGGGCCCAGCCATGATCCAAGAACTCTTCAGGGCCTTCCCTCAGCACATACAGTCCCAGAGTTAGGTCCACACTGCACTTGTGTGAGCCTTGGCTTCCCTCAGTGTACCATGGGAATGATAATGCCTGATTCACAGTGTCCTGGCCAGCTCAAAGAAGGTGAACTATGGAGAGCCCTGGAGACTGATCATGTGACAGGGACATCAGCCGTGTGTGTGTGTGTGTGTGTGTGTGTGTGTGTGTGTGTGTGTGTGTGTGTGTGACAGACTGTGCCACACCTTCAGAAAGATCCCTGTGGTGGGGGGCGGAGGTTAGAGATGGTGTGCAAAGAGGTGTGGCATGGGGGAGGTCAATTGGAAAGACACCCAACCCAGAGAGACACAAAGGGCAGAGGGAGTGGCCAGCACCCGCAGGAGGTGAGTAAGGGTTCAGGACTGTAGGATCTGACTAAGTACAGGTTGGAGGGGAGGCCTGGAGTGGAGGCCGGGAGCTGGGCTGCCTTGAAGGCAGTGGAAGCCCCCCCAACCCCCGAGTCTGAAGCAGGAAGTGTCAGCAACGGGAAACAGCACCATTGGAGGCTAGGCCAGGCAATTGTGGATTCTCAGGGAGAAAACCTTCTCAGGGGAGATGAGGGAAGGATGCCTGCCAGGAGGCAATGCTTGCTCAGGGCTGGAGAGACAGGAAGCCTTCTAATGCGAGGTGGGCTCAGGGAGCCAGGGTGGGGGCTTTGCCAGTCCCCTCCTGAACTGCTGCTGCTAATGCAGCTGCCCCTGTGGCTTCCTCACACCCCACAGGGATCATCACAGTGCCTGGACTTTACCATTAGCCTGCCTAGGCTGCGAAGTTCAGGGAGCCGCCCTCAGTGCTGTGCTAGCCTTCGTGTGTTTCCTGACTGGATCAATACAGGTTCTAAGTTCTTTCAGTCATTAAATCTCAGGTTGTGAATAAATCAAAATATGAAAGCAAAGGTGCTCAAGTTGGAGTCAAGATGGCAAGAGGAGCGGTGCTGGGTGGCGGGGGGGGGGGGGGGGGGGGGGGGGGGGGGGGGGGGGGGGGGGGGGGGGGGGGGGGGGGGGGGGGGGGGGGGGGGGGGGGGGGGGGGGGGGGGGGGGGGGGGGGGGGGGNCTGGGCGATGATGGGGGAGGGGAGCCAGTGCTGGGAGATGGGGGATGGGAGCAGTGCGGGGGCGATGGGGGAGGAGGCAGTGCTGGGCAATGGGGGAGGGGAGCAGTGCGGGGGCGATGGGGAAGCTGCTACACATGGATCCACAAAACCTGACATAGGAAAGCGGCAGGGAACCTAGCCTTCCAGGCTCTTCTGAGAAGGGATACTCACTCCTCTGAACAAGGAAGCTCAGATGATGAGTAAGACCCTAAGCAAAGGCAGTGTCAGAGGAGCGACTGAGGACTATTGCACAGTGCAGAAAAGCAGACTGAGAGCCAAGCATGGTAGCACTCAAGAGGTGAGACAGGAGGGCTGCTGTGAGTTCGAGACCAGCCTGGCTTACACAGGGCGATCCTAGCTAAACAAAAACAAAACAAACAAACAAACAAAAAAAAAACAACAGAGAAAGAGATGGACTGACTCAGAACGCAGTGGTAGAAAAGTTGAAGGAAGCCTGGGATTGAGCACAGGCTGTGAGGTCCTTCGGAACCTTTCATCCGTTCTTCAGACATTACTAGGTCACCTGTCATGAAAACTCAGATGTTGTGTAGCTCAGGAATGTCGTTTCTTTGGTTGTAAAGTCAGGAATTGGAAGACAGCAAGTACGAAGTCCAACACTGGTCACTGGGGTCTCCTAGAGTCTGGTCTCGATCCTGGCTCCCAGGGGAAGGTCTAGTGGCTCAGAAGGGAGACCAGGAAAAGGAAATCAGCTGGGGCTTCCATAACCATAACCAGGAAGACTCCCTCACGCTAGGACCCTAAAGGTGCGGCTGTAGAGAAATCTAGGTCTCTAGAAGCTGCCTGCACAGTTTACAAGGCCTACAGCCCCGGGGCAGAGAGCAAGCTCCCTGGCCATAGGAAACACCTGCTCTAAACTTGGCCACCCATCTGGGCATCTGAATACTCCCCGGGTGGACAGTGGAAGCAGGGTCATGAGAAGTGCCGGCTCCGGTTCACAGAAAATGAGTCCTTGAGCGGGACTCTCTGCTCTAAAGCTGACCTGGAGCTGCGTTCCAGATTCCCGGGTCAGCAATGGGACGGTGCAACCCTCTTGCATCCATCCATTCACAGGACAGCAGAGAGAGATGGGTGGTGTGGTCTTTGCTCTTTTGTGCTCAAACTAGGAGAGGGGCTAAGGAAGGTCTGCAGAGCAGAGAGGCAGTTCAAGATGAGAGAACAACCTGAACAGGGACTTAAGGGACCTGTTGGTGAGGTGAAGTGAGAGAGAAAGCAGATGGAGGAGGTAAAAGGGGTAAAGACCCTTCCCGGTACCGGCAGTCCGGAGCTGATCCGTACGGAAGTGAGATGGACTAGGGCGGCAGCGAAGGGGAGGCTGCGGGTTAGTGTAAAGGTCCACCGGTGGACTGGGGAGCAACAGGAGCCACGCCAACACCAAGCAAACCTTCTAAAACTTGGGCGTCGCTGAAAACCTCCCCTCTGATATGAGGAACGAGGCAGGTGGACTCTTCCCAGCCAGGATGGTCGCCTCCCGCCTTCCCTGCTCAACACCAGTTGCGGACATGCTGACCTCGCAGAGACAATCAGGCCGCGTCCCAAGCGGGTGACAGACCGGAGGTATCTGTCCGGGACTGCTCCTGCGTCCGCCCCGCCCTCCGGCTTGCTGCCGGGCCGTGGGGTACGGAGCAAGGCGGGGTGGGGCGGGGACCGCTGCTCTCCTAGGCACGTGGGCCCCCGCGCGGCTGGGCTTGGGACTCGGGGACCAAGGAATCGCGACTGTGGCTTTTGGAGGGGACCAGCGCATCGCGGAGGTGAGGTGGGCAGCCTAGAGGGGAACGGAAGCCGGAGAGGTCGCCGCCGGGTGCGGCCTGGGAACTGGCACTACTGTCGACTCAGCGCCGGACAGGAGAGCCCATTACGTGACTCTGTCCCGTGGGCCCTGGCTCCCAGCCCCGATACTGAACAAAACTGGATGGTGAGAGCCGGCCGAGCTGCCGGCACGCTATTGAACTTTGTCTCCTCTGGATCTTGGTGAGTGACAGCCTGGTGTGTTTACCAACGTACTGGGGTAATCTGTGTGTTAGTGGATGAATGCGCACACCCCTGGGAAGTGAGTGTCCGAACTTGAATTAGTCTGTGTGCACCCCTGAGGCGTAAATCTGTGGACAGAGACCCGGGAGTCCTGAGAGGTCTTGTATTTGCATTCCTTCCTCTCCCGCCCCCCCCCCCCCAGAGTCACTTTGGGTGGCCCGCTGCAGGAGTCCAGGGAGGTGAGATCGGGAAGACGGTGTCGGCGGCGGTGGGAGGGGTGGAGGTGGTGCAGTTTCACGTAAGGACAGCTAAGACTTTAATCTGTCTGGAAACTTTTTTGTTTTGTTTTTCGAGACAGGGTTTCTCTGTGGTTGCTTTGTAGCCTGTTCTGGAACTAGCTCTTGTAGACCATACTGGCCTCGAACTCACAGAAATCAGCCTGCCTCTGCCTCCCGAGTGCTGGGATTAAAGGCGTGCGCCACCATCGCCCGGCTCTGTCTGGAAATTTTTAATCTGGCAGGTGGTGCTAGAAGGGTCTGGCAGAAGATAGCGCCCACCTCATTAGGGCTAGTGTGTGTGTGTGTGTGTGTGTGTGTGTGTGTGTGTGTGTGTGTGTGTGTGTGTGTGTGACTGATCTCCAGGAGCTAGACCCAAGTGTAGATCCTGCTGGGAACCAGCTTTTCTGGTTTGGGGATTTATAGAGCTAGGTGTCAGCTGTTCTCAGAAAGGCATCCCCAGAGTCCCTGGATCAGCAGCCCTGTTTTGGATCAAGTTTGGAATAATGGCTTTTGAAGATCAGGTTGGGGCTCCAAGAAGGTGTCAGTTACCTGTGGGTGGGGTGTGAGGAAGGGGATTCTGTGAGCAGGCAGCCTCTAAAAGAGCGGTCAGTGCAGGCACCACCCTGCATGAGAGGTGGGGCAAGCCCTGCCATAGAGGTCTGCCCGTCTTCTCTGTGCTTGGGGTTCTCCTGGGTTTTGAGGAGATGGGAAGGCTGCATACAGGTGTGGGCCTCAGGAGTGGCTGCCCAGCATGCAGACTGAGGTTGTGACTTTCTGGTGCCTTCTTGCCCACACCCCCATGAACCAGCTGAACGTGTGAGGACATCACCAAGGCTTCGTGGGTGACACCAGATCTTGAATTTCATGACTCTAATTTCTTTCCTTTTATTTATAAGTGCTTATGCTATTTATTGGAATGTTGGTGCATTGTTGTTACAGTTTACAAAAGTTCCTCATTTTATTTTGCTACAGGAGAAAGGAACCTTTATTTTGTAGATGAGAAAACTAGAGAATGTCTTGTCCAAGGTCACAAAGGCAGATAAAAACTGGGCTTCCTGCCTACCTGCCCCCCCCTCCCACTGAGGCCTCCGCTCTAGGACCAAAGCTTCAGGATGAGGTTCTCACTTTGTAGTCCTGGCTAGCCTGGAACTCACTATGTGGAGCAGACTAACCTCGAACTCACAGAGGTTTGCCGGTAACCTAACTCTGAAGCCCCAATTGCCCAGCTGTTTCTGGATAGCCCCCGTTTTCCCAGTCTGCTTACAGGATCTTGCTGACTTGCTGAGTAGGAAGTGCCCTCCAATGGCATCTCCTCTGTCCCCTACCTGCCTTCCCTGAGCCTGTCTGTGCCTGAGATGCCCTTAGGTTCCTAAGCCACCAGTGGGGCCTGATGGGAAGAACCTGGCTCAGAACCCTCCTTAATCTCTAGAGACTTCAGTTGACTGTGTTGTGAAGCTGGGCCATCGCTGCCTTCTCACTGGATAGGGCAGAGGGCACGTGCCAGGAAGTATTTTGGAAATGAGTGAACAGGTACAGTGGATATTCAGAAGAGAAACTTCTTGTTTCGTGAAGAGCCACCATAGTGGGTTCCCGCCTCCACCCTCTGAGACTTATGTACCTAGACTGGTCTTGAATTCATTAGTAGAATGGCATTAACTTCTAATCCTCCTGCCTCCACCTTTTGAATGCTGGACTTGTAGGTATGTACTTGTTTTATTTGGTGCTGGCAATCAAACCAAAAATTTCTTGCATTCTAGGTAAGCATTTTACCAACTGAGCTATACCCCAGCCCTTCTGGGTCTGAGAGAGAGGCTCCTTCATAGCCCTACCGCCCAGACCCAGAGGCCTGCTTCAGTCTTGCATAGAACAAGCGGAGGATTTGTGGTGGAAACAATGGCACCCTAGACTGGCTGGGCCCACCTCAGTCCTGCATTTTCGCGTTCTGTCACCGTTACTGCGGGAGAGGTCGAGGCACTGGGCCTCCCTCCAGCTTGTATGGATAAAGCTTCCTGGGGAGTTCAATTTGTAAGAGACTTGCCCAGGCCTGGGCCTGGGTTAGGAAGGAAGCTCACAGGGAGTCCCGGACCCAGATTCTCTCCCCTGGTCACCCACCCTCCAGACTCCTTGGTGCTGAGTGCTTCTTCCAATGGTGCCATCTTTGCAAGGGTCAGCTCTGAAAATGCCCTCCCTTTTAAGCGGGAGAAAAAGCTCTCAGCTTGGCATTTGAGCCCTTTCGTATGAATTTCTTGGCCCCCACACATTCCATGCCACCACACAGGATCTCCTGGCACTTCTTCAACAGCCTGTACCCTCACCCTCTGAGTCTTGGCTTGGGCTTTCTCCCTCCCCATCTCTGTCTCTTTGACAACCCCAAGTTATCTATTAAGGCCAGCTCCTTGGGGAAACTTCCGCTAACCACTTCCCCAGGATACAGGTTGCTCCAGTCTCTGTGACCCTGAGTTCCTAGTCCCTGTGTTCCCTTTGGATATGGTTGTATCTCCTAAGATAACCTGTCCATCCCTGTGTACTCCTCAGAGGGCCTGGCAGAATTCCTCCTCTGAAGCTCTGCGTTTGCAGACACTGGCTTTTGAGTTTGCTAGAGCTTTGTGGCTTGTGAGTTTCTGTTGTGTTACTCTGAGCACAAACTCCTCGGGTTCTGAGATTCTCAGCCAAGGCTTTTTGGAGCCACAAGAAGCAGAGCTTTGAACATAGCCCCTGCTTCGGCAGGTGAACTGGAGGAACAGCATGGGATTCAGGCACTCTTGGAATTAGACTCAGAGAGTCACTGCCCGGAGGAGGGTCTGTCTCGTCACCTTCTGTGCATCCTGTGATATGAACCTGGGTTCTCCCATCT
Organism: Alexandromys fortis; assembly: GCF_014885135.2. Lineage (NCBI taxonomy): Eukaryota > Metazoa > Chordata > Mammalia > Rodentia > Cricetidae > Alexandromys > Alexandromys fortis. The sequence continues at coordinate 1,820,638 of NW_026068090.1, forward strand.
CAAGCTGGATGCTTCCTGCCCCTCCCTAGTCATAGCTTGGACCATGACCTCTGTCTCTCTGCTGGGGACCCAGAGCAGACCTCCTGATGAGAAGTGTTGTACTACCCCAGAATTCAGCATTTTCCTGCCATGATGGGAAGATAGTGCCTGCAACCCCGGACTGTGCATATCTTCTCCCCGTGGGCCCCACCCCCACTGCTCCCTGGTCTTGATCATTCTTCATGAGCTACTCTCATGGACCTGTGACTCTTCCAGTTTGACCAGTAAAGAACTCACACTCGGGGACTGGGTATAACTTGACCCAGACTGCACAGCATAACAGGCTCCAAGTTGGGTCTTGTTGGAGGCACTCAGGTGTGCTTGGCTGGGGTGGAGTCTGGGTTCTTGTGGTTCTGAGCCCATTTAGCCCATCTCTGAAGGAAGCCCTGTGTTGCACTCGGCAGAGCTGGGTCAGGTAAAATCCATGATTTGGAGTCCTGCCTTGGCTAGGTAGGCCCTTTCTCCTTGGAGTCTCTGTTTTGTGCTCTGTGGAGGTCTTACACCACAGACTCACCACCTGATACCATCAGAGGTCACCCCTGAGCTGTTCCCCAGACCAGGCCTGGTGTAATACACCAGGCACAGCTGGGGGAATTGCTGTCCTCTAACCCTGTGGAGGATGTTTGGAAAGGGACAGACAGGCAATGACTTCTAGGTTCCTAACCCTGTGCTGCTTAGATTGCCTGTACTATGCTCAAACCGCAGGTTGCTTCGAGTTCAGGTCATCTTGCCCAGATTTGTGCTCACTCTCCCTCCACCCACCTAACACCACTGCATCTTTCTAACCACAAGTCAGGTGCCTCTTCTCCAGGACACCTTCCGGAGGAGGGGCCTCCCTCCCCACTACTGCTGCCTCCTTTCCCAGCAGGGCCTCCTCGGCTTCCTTCAGGCCTGAGCGGCTTGAGTTGTTACTGTCTGTTTCTGGGTGTGTCTCCCTGACCCCTGACCTTGATAACAAACATCCGGAGATCAGCGAAGACACTGTAATCTCAGAGCAACCGAGGACAAACCTAAGAACGCAGTGTTGGTGTGCTGTGCAGTGGATTGCTGCGGGCTCTGGACCTCCTTCTCCTGAGGATGGGTCTGGGAGTGTGAGGTACTGATCTTAGGTCAGCCTGGCTCATTCCTGCAGGGCTACTTGCCTCTCTTGTCTTTGGGGGTGCTCCCATCCCCCTGTATCTACCCTGCATGGCAAACTCCTCTCTTATTATTCTGTAGTGTGTGTGTGTGTCTGTGTGTGTGTCTGTGTGTGTCTCTGTGTGTGTGTCTCTGTGTGAACGTTTTGCTCACAAGCAAGTTCTGTTCTGTCAAAAAGAGATTGACAAGCGGGCTATGGGATTGGCAGCTCTGCCCATCTGACAGCTGGCAAGGGCAGAACAAGATTCCCCACCCACCCTGTGCGCTCACTTCCCTCTTGATGCCGTTCTAACTCCAGGTCCTCAGTTCCCCTCTCAAAATTTCTTTCTGACAAAGGCAGGTAGGTAACAGTTCTCTGGGGCCGTGATAAGACACTCTCCCCTGCGAAGCTGGACAGGGTCCACCAGCCTGGCACGTGGCGCATTCCAGAGCCACCCAAGTAGAGGGACTGGAATGTTGTCCAACCACCCAGGAAAGTCTGCTGCCAGCCTAGGACCAGCTCTGCTTCCTCCTCTTGACTTACTAGCCTGGGACTAGTGAGAAAGAACCAGGTAGGAGTTGTCAGACCTCCTCTTCTGGAGATGGAACAAAGAGGCAGAGCTTTGCTGGGGATGGCATCTGGGCATTGTAGGGTAGGGTAGGAGCTAGCGGTCAGGGCACAGCAGAGCTCTGTGCTGTTTGCTAGTGTTGTGACTCTAAGGAGGTTATTTTAGCCTGCTGAAACCTTCAAATTAAATATGAAGCCACCTAACAAAAATGGGTACAGAGAATGCTCAGCTCTCCCCACTAGACTGATGGTAGAAAACAGGGAGCTATCGCTGAGTGAGATAGAACCATGCAACTGCTTCAGTCGTACTGAGACAGAAGGATGGGGGAGAGGGGCAGATGGAAGGTTTTCTAGTGATGACAGGGACCAGTTCAGCTAGGACCTTAAGGGCAAGGCCTTGTATGTTAACCTAACAGCAGTGGGAGCTATGGAAAGATTTTAACTCAAGGGCACGTGGCTAAAGGTAGGGCATCAAGAAGACAGTGTGACTAAAGAGTTAAGGTTGAGCAGGCGAGGACTGAAGCAGAGAGGACGGTGGTTCCGAGGGAAAGCTTATTCCTGTGTCTCTATTCAATGCAAAGGGCACGTCTAGGGAACTCCGCTGGCTGAGCTTGGTGAGTGATGGGCATGAGATGGGGTTGGAATATTGAGAGACGGGAACCTAGGAGGATGGCAGAGGCCCTTTCAGAAAGCGGTGTGCTCTGCCTTAGCTGGTTGGTCAGGCACCTCCGGAGGACAGGGCACAAAGGGGAACTCTTTTATTTTGCCACCAGACTCTTCAACAGACTGCCAGTTAGCAACCATGCTCTGGCCCATGTCAGCCTAAAATACCAGGCTAGGCGCATCATCAACTCATCAGTGCGGAGAGGCACTTCCCAGGCCCTGTCTTGGTCCTCTATCCTGCAGCCACCCATCCCCTCCTGCTCTCCCATCTTTACACTGCACCTCCAGCTTGGGGGCCCCACTCCCCACTGTTGAGAAAGTGCAGATGGAAAAAGATATTCAGGAGCTGGGTTGGGAGAGGAGCTGGAAGCATAGCTCAGCAGTAGAGCTCTAGCCTAGCATGCTTCGGGCTCTGGATTCAACCTTTAGGACCAAAGAAAAAGGGTGTGTGTGGCTCACGTGGGAGCTTGAGGCCCTGGGTTCTCTAGCCCCAGCTCCACACAGACAGAGTGTGGTGGGTGACGTCTATAAACCCAGCGCTTGGAAACTAAGGACAGAAGAATCAGAAAGTCAGGCTCATCCTCAGCTATACAGTGAGTCTGAAGTCAGCCTGAGATGTATAGCATTCTTTCTCAAGAGAAAAAATTTAGTCTGGACAGTGGTGATGCACACCTTTAATTCCAGCACTCGGGAGGCAGAGACAGGCAGATCTCTATGAGTTCGAGGCCAGCCTGGTCTACAGAGTGAGTTCTAGGACAGGCTCCAAATAAAGTAAAAAAAAAATTATTCAGGAGGTTCCTGGTGGGTGCTGGGACCTGTCCACACAGAGGGGTCCTTCTCCCAGGTAGGTATATCCACTCTCGAGCAAATTCCCTGTGTGCTGCATATGAGGGCTCACAGCTCAGCTCTCTTCTTGAGTTTCTTCTCCGTTAAATGGGCATTCAGCTCAGGTAGCTCCAAAGGCTGTACCAGGCCCCATCTAGACCATGTCGGTATGCTCCGTGCATGTGGATGTGAAAGTGTGTGCCCTGGGTGTCTACATGCATTTGCACCTGTGTGTTCAAGAGTGTTGGGCATGTGTATTTGCAATACCTGTGGAGGAATGTCCACTCCACAGGATGTGGAGTGAAGAGAGGGCACTCTAGTCAGACACTTATCCTGGGCAAAGGTATGTTGGCAGTGCTATGCTGTGATGCTGGGCCACGAAGGTATTGATTGTTTCCTGCTGTGGGGTTGAAGTGCAGAATCAGAGCCAATGGAAGGCTGGCTGGGCTCTGAAGATACCGGGGAGAACTTCCTGTGAAAGGGGTGCCCTAGGAGGCGGTGAACAGCCCATTCCTGGAGCATATGAGCTAGCAGGGGATAACAGGGTGTGTGACCAGGACAAACACACTGAGTCTCCTCTTGGCTTCTTTGGGGCCTCAGTGTAATGGATTAAACAAAAAAAAAAAAATGCTGCAGGATCCCCAGAGGCTGCAGTGGCAGAGATACTGCAGGTCTCCCAGGGGCGGCTTGTCCCGGGAGCAGCCAGTCCCAGGCAGGGATGGCACAGTTCCCCTAGTGGCTGCAGCAGGCCACAAGGAGAGACAGACAGATGGGCATTGCCACAGACTGCGCCGTAGGTCTCTTAAGGTAGCTGGACCTGGGCAGGGAGCCACACAGAGGGCAAGAGACAGAGACATGGATAGGCACACCATGCAGAGTGAGGTTGGATATTTATTTAGTGGGAAGGGAAGAGGGAGGAGAGAAGAGAAGAGAGAGAGAGAGAGAGAGAGAGAGAGAGAAAACATGGCCGGACTGACAGATTCTGAACCTACATTTGTTTTTTGTCTCTGGGTGTCTACAGGAGCCCTCCAGGCAGCTGCTGGCCCTGAAAAATGCTGGAGGCAGGGCACAGCCCCTGTCCAGGAACCTGTTCTTCCTGTTTCCTGCTTCGGTCCCAGCAGCTGGTCCAGGCCTGAGCATTTATGAGTGAAAAACTGGAGCCCACACCGAGCATCCTCACTGCACCAAGAGCAAGACTGATCAGGTCCAGCCAGGTCTGGGAGGCTGGGTATTTTGTATGTGTGTGCACTGGATTCTGCTTGCATCAGTGGGATCCGAGGCAGGGACTGTGTTCTGTTCCTTTATCCCAGGTTCTGCAGCCAGACAACTCTCAGTGTCAAGCCTAGGGTTCCAGTTCCTTCCAGTATAACCAAAACAGAGAGCTTAACCTCTAGGTAGGTATTTACCAGGTACTGAATGTCGCCTTGCAGGAGCTGCTTAAACCTGATAAGATTCCCACTGAATAGGAAGGTAGCAGAGGGGGCTGCATGCTGTGGAACTGATTAGACTGAGCCAGAGGTGGATCAGGGAAAATATGGGGTTGCCTCAGGCACCTGACCAAAATCCCAGACTGTTTCCCTGGCTACAGCATCAAAGGGCAGGGCAGGGCAGGGCAGGGTCGTCTGGGTCCTGTCAGTGTTGAACAAAAGAGGTGGTCGAAGGATCCCTCTCAGGCAGGAGAAGGATTTGGCTGAGCCTCGTGACTTGTGGGCTCAACTCCTCTGGGTTCCCACAGCCTCTAAGGCATCGTTTCCTATTCATTCATTCATTCATTCATTCATTCCATTCATTCATCCTTTCTTGCAACAAGTGCTTGCAGGTCAGGCCTCTTGCTGGGCTATAGGTACAGAGAAAATCACCACGTGAATCTAGGCTTCAAAGAAACGTGTTGGGGCGGGGGTGGAAAGACAAGTACCTTAAGGCTGGAGAAATGGGTGGGACAAGTCTAGTCTTTAAAGGATCATTCTGGAAAGGTTTCTGAGGCTGTCAGTACAGTGTGAATGAGGGTGAAGAGGCCTGGATGGACTCTCTAGGGCTCACTTCTCCATGAAACTGGGAGTTCCTGGGACACCGCCAGCCAGAACCGGGCATAGCAGCAGAGCCAGCCAGTGGAGGGGCCAGTGGCCAAGTCAGACAGAGCAGTCTTCATGGAGCTGAGGTGAGGTTTCAGGAGCAGAGATCAGGAATTGGTGCTGAAGGAGAGGGCTGGGAACGAGCAAATGGGCTTTACAGATTAGTGGGTTGGCCTAGGGAGGGAAAGGATGGGCAGGGTTAGTCTGGACCAGGGCCATTGTGATAGAGTTCTCAGCTGGCCTGGAGGCAAAGGCCAGGATGTCTTAAGACAGGTGGAAAGTGAGCTCTGTGGTTCTGGGGACGAGGAAGTTCACACCCTGCCTCTAAGTGTCAGAGATTCCACCAGCAGGGAAGAGCAGGAAATCAGAGAGATGGGAAGGGGAGGGCTTCTGTGACTCTCAGTGGAGACCAGCGGGCAGGGACAGAGGTGCAGAGGGGACAGCAGAGGAGGGGAGGCTGGGACCCACCATTCCCCAAGGTTGGGGATTTGACTCCTAAGAGGGAGGAGGGCTCCTTACCTGGGATGCTTGCTCAGTCTGCTGTGGTCCTTCAGTCCAGGACACTGCTCCCTGCCTGCAGCTGAGAGCTGTGTTGGTATTGTCATTTTGTTTTGCTTTGCTTTAAACAGAGAGAATGTAGAATTATTATGGAAAAACGAGAAAATAATTCCATAAAGTGCCTCTAAGGGAGGACTACTATGGTTTAAAAAAACATTTTGTTGTTGTTAAAATTACTATTTCTTGAAGTTGGAGAGGTAGCTTAGCAGTATTCTTACAGAGGACCCAGCACCTCCATGATGGCTCACCACCATCCCTAAGTCCAGCTTCAGGGATTCTGATCACCTTCTGATCTCTGCAGGTACTAGGTGCACACATGTTACATGTACATACATACAGGCAAAACATTCATATACATAAAATAAATAGATACATAAAAGGTTTTTTATTTATTGTGAATCTGCTCAATAAGATAAGATTTAGTTATTCAATCTTGTTCTCTGTAGCCAAACAACGTTATTATTCCAGGGAAATGAAGGTGAAGGAAGCCAATTGTCCACGCTCACCACAATGGACTGTGTCAAGTCTTGCCTTCGGACAAAACCTTTCTGTTCTAGCCGAGGCAGAGCTGTTATTTCCTTTTTCATGCACATACTTCATATTTGTGATGTCAGCTATTTATGTTGTGTGTCTGCCAATGTGCAGAGAGCCCATGTGAAGATCAGAGGACCACGTGGAGTCTCTTCTACTGTGTGGGGTCCTCAGATTGACCTCAGTCTTGGCAGCAAGTGCCTTTACCCACTGGGTCATCGCACCAGCCCCTCACCGCTTGTTCTGGGAAAGTCCTTCTATGCAGCCCAGGCTCTCTCAAACCCTGCTGCCCCTGCCTCAGCCTCCCGAGTATTGGGATGGCAGATGAGGGCTCCTCACATTAGTCTGAAAGAGCTCTCACTGGTCACAAGGTGCGTGCAGAGAGGAGGAAAGTGGCCATCAGCCCTCCAGGCATTCATTGCCCAGTGGCTGCTCAGGCCTTGTGAGTAACGTGGGGATAAAGTAGCGGACACAGACAGGGTGGAAAGACATGCCGTACCAAAGGTGCCAGGGGAGGCTCCGCCAAGGGAACCTCCCCTGACTTTCGAGGACTCTTCGGGAAGGTCACTCTCCATCTGGACATCTCCTCAAGGTGGAGAACAGAATTGCTGTATGCAGATGTTAAACGTCCCAGAATACAATAGTAACACCTTTTTAAAAAAACGTTGAGGCCAGGTGGTATTGGTATGAATCTTCAATTCTAGTACTGGGGCTCAAGGTAGTGGGGGAGGCGGAGGCAGGCGGATCTCTCTGAGTCAGAAGCCAGCCTGGTCTACAGAGCGAGCTCCAGGGCATCCAGGGTTTCATTGAGAAACCCTGTCTTAAAAATATGAAAAGAAAAAAGAAGTTGAACAAAGGGCTGGAGACATGTCTCCGTGGTTGCTCCTGCAGAAGACAGGGGTCCCCAGCACCCATAGAGCAGCTCCGTAGTTTCAGTTCCACTGACTGTTCGGACCTCTGCAGGCATCAGACACATACTTGGTGCACAGATGTACACACAGGCAAGGCATTCACACACACATATACTTGGTGCATAGATGTACACACAGGCAAGGCAGTCACACACACACGTACACAATTAAAGATCTAAAAAGGAAATTAACAAGAAACTGGAGACCGTTGCAGATTTTCCAGCTCACAGAGAATAGAGACTGAGCTTGAAAGTCCATGAGGGCTCCAGGCTTGCTAGATGCCCAGGCCGGAGAAGCCGCAGTGGGCAGTGGCACTGGAGACTGGAGTACAGCGGAAGGCCGATAATCTGAAATTATACCCCGCTGTATAGCCGGACTTCCTTTAGACTGCCAGCTCCCGAAGAATGACAGGGAGTCTTTTTATTAATTATGAAAGCTTGACTTGTTTTCAACGAACTTTTTGAACTCAGAAGCGGTCCCTCGCTTCTGAGTTCTCGGTCTTGACCTCTGTGGTTCAGGGATTTAGATCAAGGTCGGCAGGTTCTAGAGTAAATATTTTAGACTTTAAAGACCACATGGTCTTGATGACACAGGTGTGGCTGTGCCCCAATAGTGCTTCACTTACAACAACAGGCTGATGGGCGAGAGATCAACCCTTGGACTTTGTTCAACCTGTCATGATGTTAGAATTGTGTGATGTTGATTTTCATGGATCTCACAAGTTTCCGAGGAGAGATGCAGATCACATGACAATAAAACTTTTGAATTGGAAAAAAAAAGTTTTGAATTGGGTAAACAAGTGAGGTTTTTTTGTTTTGTTTTGTTTTGTAGATGATCTTTTTGTTGTTGTTTTGTTTGTTTTGAGACAGGGTCTTACTATGGAGCCCAGGCTGACCTTTGACTGACTATGTGGCCCAAGCAGGTCTTACTGACAATTCTGCCTCTTTCTCCCCAAGAGTTAGGATTACAAGAGTGTGCCTCCTGCATGCTGAGCAAGTGTTTTGTTACAAGCTATACCTCTTGCCGTAGGCAAATCTTAAAGAGGTGTGTGGGGGTGCGGGTCCCTTGAGCACCAGTCCTGATGGCTTCCTCTTCACACCTCCCTTTCCTTCAGGACCATGGCAGCAGACGTGGACTCCTGGAACAGCACCATCAATGGCACCTGGGAGGGGGATGAACTGGGCTACAAGTGCCGCTTCAACGAGGACTTCAAGTACGTGCTGCTGCCCATGTCCTACGGCGTGGTGTGTGTGCTCGGGTTGTGCCTGAACGTTGTGGCTCTTTACGTCTTCCTGTGCCGCCTCAAGACCTGGAACGCCTCCACCACGTACATGTTCCACCTGGCGGTTTCTGACTCTCTTTACGCAGCCTCTCTGCCGCTGCTGGTTTATTACTATGCCAAGGGGGACCACTGGCCGTTCAGCACAGTGCTCTGCAAGCTGGTGCGGTTCCTCTTCTACACCAATCTCTACTGCAGCATCCTCTTTCTCACCTGCATCAGTGTGCACCGGTGCCTGGGTGTCTTGCGCCCTCTGCACTCCTTGCGCTGGGGCCGCGCCCGCTATGCCCGCCGTGTGGCTGCGGCGGTGTGGATTCTGGTGCTGGCCTGCCAGGCCCCGGTGCTCTACTTTGTCACCACCAGTGTACGGGGGACCCGCATCACCTGCCACGACACCTCGGCCCGAGAGCTCTTCAGCCATTTCGTGGCCTACAGCTCCGTCATGTTGAGTCTGCTCTTCGCTGTGCCCTTTTCCGTCATCCTTGTCTGTTATGTACTCATGGCGCGGCGGCTGCTCAAACCGGCTTATGGGACCACAGGTCTGCCTCGGGCCAAGCGCAAATCTGTGCGCACCATTGCCCTGGTGCTGGCCGTCTTTGCCCTCTGCTTCCTGCCTTTCCATGTCACCCGCACCCTCTACTACTCCTTCCGATCGCTTGACCTCAGTTGCCACACCCTCAATGCCATCAACATGGCATACAAGATCACCCGGCCATTGGCCAGCGCCAACAGTTGCCTTGACCCTGTGCTCTACTTCCTGGCAGGGCAGAGACTTGTCCGTTTTGCCCGAGATGCCAAGCCACCCACAGAACCCATCCCCCGTCCCCAGGCTCCCCAGGCTCGTCGCAGGCTGGGCCTGCACAGGTCTCACAGAACTGACACAGCCAGGAAAGATGTGTCGATCAGCAGTGATGACTCAAGACGGACAGAGTCCACTGCAGCTGGGAACCAGACTAAGGACATTAGACTATAGGTCGGAGCCCTCAGGCGTGCTCGTGTTCACGTGAATGGGCCCATGTCCTCCGATGCGGATGGTCAGCGATTCTCATTTGGCAACAGCTCAGAATACTCATCCTGTGGACCCCAAAGTCCCCGATCATTTATCTGTGTGAGTCGGGAAATCATACTTTAAGGAAGGCATTGACACCTGACTCCCATGCAGACAGCTGCCATTCCTGCCAAGGTTGGGGTTCAGGAAGGCTGTTTCAGCCTCATAAATCCAAGGGAGGCACAAGCCCAGAGAAGACACAGCAGAATCCAGGCTAGCTACCTGAAGTAGGAGTGGGATCTCGTAAGTGAGCAGCGCTGAGTCCCCATCGTTGCTTGGGATGGAATTGGCACTCCAGTGGACTGGGCTCAAAGGAAGACCCTAAGACCAAGAGACAAACACTTGAGGACTGGTTTCAGATCCATCTGGAAGCCGGGTAGAAGCCATAACTTATATCAAAGATCGTGCCGCCTGTCGGGCTGTGCTCCTCCGCATGATGAGAGGTCAGGGCCTGGCCGGGGAAGCGTTCCTCACCTATGCAAAGGCCAGTTATTTCTGACTACTGTCTCCCGGAAGTTTCTGTCAGGGATCCCTCTTCAGACCCCCAGGTCAACCCTGCTTTTAAGCCTCCTGTCTTCTGTATTGTACTTTGCCAAGAACGGAGAAGAATCAAGTAGGGGTCTAGTTCTTGGGGTTTCTCAGTTCACACAACTTCACACATGCCGGTAAATGTCAAACCATTTAACTGAGCTGGGAGGGAGCCCTTTATTTATAGTATGGCCGATTGTGGGGCAAGAAGCCCCACCGTGGCCAGTCAGATTTCAGCTTCCAATTACCAGCACAATGGCAGCCTCTGCAAAATTCCTAAAAATTTTGCGGGGAGTGGGAAGTTAGCGTTGCTGGTTAGATGGGATCTCAGGTAACCATTGGTGGCCTCAAATTTGCCATGTAGTTGAAGCTGAGCTCGAACTCTTGTCTTCATCTCCTAAGTGCTTGGACTACAGGCAGACGCCACATCTATCCCAACAACTGGTTCTTAAAAGCAGGTGCAGGGTACTTCATTACAAACCACACTGTGTAGCTAGGACTGTGTGACCCCTGGGCAGGGAGGGTTCCCTAGAATGCCAGGAAGTGGACAGGCCAGCTCTGGGGTTTAGGCAGGAACAGACACAGTTGACAGGTCTCACTTGGCCTCAGGGACAGGAGGTCCCTGTCTCCCCATCTCACCTTGTCTGCCTCCTACATCTCCCCCACCACCACCACCACCATTAAAGGCGAGGCATCCCCACTTGCTCTTTGTACATTTTGTTGGTTTGAGATGTTGCTCAGAATAACCTGGAATTCCTGGGCTCAAAGGATTCACCTCAGCCCCCATGTAACTGGTTTATAAGTATCTGTTTATACAGCTTCCCTCCAGAGCGCCCTCAAGTGACAAGGAGCCAGCACAGGCCGGGACCCAAGGTATTCTGCATTGTGTGTGTAGTCATCTGCCCAGAGTAGTGTGAGATGCTCACTCCCCACACTCCGGGTTCACACTACAGTTAGAGACCTAGAGTCTCTGAGCTTTGGTGACTTCCACTGACTGTCCTGGGTCTTTCCTGCAGTCCAAATCCTTCCTCCAGAGAAACAGAACTGTGCTGAGACCTCTACTGTTCACTGTGGTTGGGGATAGGACCGTTTTCACCACGGACCAGACCCCCCTTAGTTTCCCTTCTCCCCCTGTAGCTGCTCTAGAGACCACAGAACTCAGCCCCCATGCGGATAGAGACCACACTGTCGTGCCCCCAGGAAGCTTTCTTTGAACCACTGCGTGCAGATTTTGGAGGACACAGTCTAGGGGACAGGAAGGGCTCTCACCACCTAGTTCTGTGGCAGCCACTGGTAGTAGTGGAACCAGGGGCCTAGGCCTATAGTTCTACATCCAGGAACCAATCAGATTGCTGTACACATCCAACCTGTTGCCCAGGACCAGGTCACTTGCCTGGTGGGTAAGATTCCTGACCCTTCTGCCTCGTGCTATTTTCAGCCCAAGTTAAGACCAAGATTTTCCATCAACCCCAGACCATTGTCCAGCAATGACGTGAGGTGACCTGTCTATCCTCAAAATATCTCTTCTTACCCTCTGGGCCTCTCTGCCCACTTCCTACCCTGATAATGTGTCCTAGGGCTGCTGGCTCCTGGAGGCCACTGCGAAAGGGCACAGGAGACACCCAGCCACTAGACAAAATCCCAGCTGCAGACTCAAAACCAGAGGGGGAGGGAGCCTGTCCAAGGCCAGTGGGTAGGCCAGTGTGGTTCCTGGGCGTCGGGCAGGGGCTCGGGCCGTTCCTGTTGCTGTGCCACCCTCCAGAATAGGTCAGTGACTTCGTGAATGTCCTGCATCCCTTGTACTGCCCAGCTCCTCCTCCCAGAGCTGGAGAATTGCGACCAGGGACTTAACACAGAAGAACTAGGAGGGTACAAGCTGAATAAAAAGGCTGAATGCATGCTGGTCTCTATAGCTGCTGTTCTCAGTGAACACCATGTGACCGGGCATGAGCCCTCGGACCTGCGAGATCAGAAAAGATCACAGACAACATGTCTCATTGTTCCAGCGTTGATGCGTGTCCAGCCCATGCCAGCCCTGTGCTACAATCATCGTGGCAGATTTGGACTGGTCTGTTTAGAATGGGTCATAGGGTCTAGAGCCCATGTGGTAGCTGTGTCTCAGGCACCGAGCGAGACTCACACATGACTTATTTATCCTTCACAGCCAGTCTGTGAGGTAGATATTATCAGTGCCGCTTAGCAGCAGACGAGGCAGGAGCCAGCAATTAGATGAATTCCAGGCAATATAGCCAATGGGTGACTGAGTCAAGAAAAAGTTCGGATCCCCAGAGGTCCCACATGTCACAGGGCAGGAGAGTCAATCAGTGCTCTTTCTCCTGACTCAGGCCCAGACAGTCAGTGTAGTGGGAAGGGGAGCAGCTTCCAGGTTTGGTTTGAAGGTCACACCTAATCTTCCAACATAGTCCCTTGGACCAATTGCTCCATCTCATAGCACCTCACTTAGTCATCTCAATGAGATACAACTGCCCACACAGGCTCTTACCTGGGTACACACACACACACACACACACACACACACACACCACTTAATCCAGCGTCTGCCACACAGAAAAAGCTTCACACGCACAGTGCAGGGACATGAGGTAAGCCCTTGAACCCAGCCTTCCCAGAGTTCAGTCAGCAAGTGCCTGGGTCCCTTTTGCTCAGAAATCCTGAGACCAAAATTCCTACCCCACAGGCTGTGAAAGAAAGGATGTAAGTCCATCTAGGGGAAAGTGCGATTCAATTCCTCCCTGCCTGGCACTGGGTAGCCTCTAGTGCACAGGCCTATGTGTGCTTCCAGACCCTTGCCTTAAAATGGCCACTGAGAGGGGGAAGAGCAGATAGTGAGGCGGGGGTGGAGGAGAGAGCCTCCACCCACACAGTGTAGGCTTGGCTGTATATGCCTGACTGCTTGTGCCCCACCATGCTAGTCTAGGGCCATGTCTCCATTCAATCACGTGTTCTGAGATCCAGAATGGAAGAACTGACCTAGAGATGGGTCATGGAATGTAACGAATGCCGTACGACCTGGAGCTTCCCTCCTGGCAAGTCTGGAGGTATTACTTCTGGGTTCTGGTTCTTTCGTCAAGACACCAGGGCCCCAGATCGTTAAGGCACAGTTGCTCTTCTCTAAGGATGCCAAGGCCACCAAAAGGTGAAGGGGCTCCACACAGTGCCACACAGTGCCACACTACCACACAGCACCACACAGTGCCACACAGTACCACACACTGCCACACAGTACCACACACTGCCACACAATACCACACAGCGCCACATAGTACCACACACTGCCACACAATACCACACAGCACCACACAATACCACACAGCACCACACAGTGCCACACAGCACCACACAGTGCCACACAGCACCACACAGTGCCACACAGTACCACACAGCGCCACACAGTGCCACACAGCACCACACAGTACCACACAGCGCCACACACTGCCACACAGTACCACACAGCACCACACACTGCCACACAGCACCACACACTGCCACACGTGTGTGCACTACATGTGCTCAATGTCTGCAGAGGTCAGAGGAGGGGGTCAGATCCCCTGAAACTGGAGCGAGGGATGACTGTGAGCCACCACATGGGTGCTGGGAACTAAGTTTGAGTCCTCTGCAAGAGAAACAAGTGTTTTTAACCACCGAGCTGGCTCTGCAACCCAAGCTATGGTCTTTCTGAAGCTACTGCAGCAAATGCTGTGAGCTCAATGGATTACCCACAGTGGCCAGTGATTTCTCATCAATCTGGGAGCTGGCAGTTTGAGGTCACATGACTGCGTTGTTCCTAGTTACAGCACACCAACTTCCTGTGGTACCCTCACATGACACAAAGAGATGAGAGTGCCCCCCTACGCTTTGTTGCCCTATACAGGGTTTCTCTGTGTAACCTTGGCTCTCCAGGCCCCCATCTAACAGTTCTTAGGATCATTTTGTTGGAGTGTGTTGGGACACCATGTGCACCGTGGTGCCGTGTGGAGGTCTGAGGACAGCAGACTGAGCCTGGTTCTCTCTTTCCACCATGGGCCCAGTGATCAGACTTAGGCTTCTCAGGTTGCCTGAAGCCACAGGATAAACCGATTGTGGAATGGAAACCCTTTACTCTGAGTTGAAATAAACCCTCTCTGGGCCTGCAGTCCTCTGGAACAGCCAAACAAGGAGGGCTGTTTATGCTGCTTTGTAGCCATCAGGTGTCAACAGCCCAGGAAATTATGTCAGTGTGAGGTGAGGAGCAGGGTAGGGGGCCCCAAGGATGGGCAGATCGCCCACGTCACTGCTGGACAATGGGCTAGGGGGAATCATTGTGTTGTGAGTGGAAAGTTCTTTTTTGACTCCATTGCTGACAATGGTCCAACACAGTGGGCGGAGACCCTGGGGACAGGGCTTGGTCCAACAAGTGACTGGTTCATTGTTCCTGGCTGGGACAGAGTTGAAACAGGACACCCAGCTGAGCTGGCGCAGAAATCAGGGCAAACCCAGAAAGCCCCTCTGAACAAAGACAGGCTGCACAGGTCCTGTCAACGCAGGCAGAGGGAGATGGGTCTTGACCCTGGGGCTCCATCCTCCTCCCTCTACCCCAAGAGCAGCCTGGCTAAACTCCTCACCACAAGAGCAGCCCACTGTGTGTGTGGTACTGTGTGGTTCTGTGTGGCCGGTCCAAGATCACACAGCAGTCAGGGTGAAGCCCGGACAGAGCCCATAGCTGCTCCTTCTACCTCAGTCATCCTCATCAGCTCTAGTTTGCCTCAAAGGCCAGGGGAAGTGGGGCTCCTAGACATCTAGATGGTGGGGGAGAGAGAGGTAACAGGACTGAATCTCTGGTTCTCCTGAACTTCCAGTCTCGTTCTTACCAAATGTGGCTCTCAGGGACTGACTGTGTCCTCCCCAAATTCATGTTCTGAAATTCCAACTGCCCGCTGGACGTGATAGCTAGCTTTTGCCAATTCATCCCAGCAGGTGAGGCAGGAGGGTCAGGTTCAAGGCCATCCTTGGTAACTTAGAGAGTTCATTGAAGACCTGCTACGTAAAACTCTGACTCAAACAAACATCCAACAAATTTTAACTATTAGATCTGGGGAGGGGAAGCCTTGGTGAGGTAGCTAGGCCGTGAGGATGGAGACCTTGTGAATGGGGTTAACGGGGCCAGCTTTCTGTTGCCATAACGAAATACTCAAAAGAATAAACTTACAAAGAGAAAAGACTTGGGGTTGGGAGAGGCTGGGGTAGGAGGCTGGTGTCTGGTTTTTGTTGTTGTTTTGGTTTGGTTTGGTTTTTTTTTTGAGACAGGGTGTCACTATGTGGCTCTGGCTGTCTGGAGCTTTCTTGGTAGACCATGCTGGCCTCAAACTCACAAAGATACTCCTGCATCTGCCCCTCCCAAGTGCTGGAATTAAAGGCATGTACCACCACTGCCCAGGGGTGGAGTTGGTTTTTGAAACTGAATCTCCTGTAGCCCAGGCTATGTAATCTTCCTGTTTCAACTTCCTGAGTTTTGGGATTACAGGCGTACATCAAGTCCTAGGTTTTTTTTTTGTTGTTGTTGTTGTTTTTTTGTTTGTTTGTTTTTTGCAGGAAAATGGATAGAGCTAGAAAACATTATTTTGAGTGAGGTAACCCAGACACAGAAAGACAATTATCACATGTACTCACTCATGGGTGGTTTTTAAATTTAAACAAAGAAAACCAGCCCACAAATCACAATCCCAGAGAACCTAGAAAACAATGAGGACACTAAGAGACTTACATAGATCTAATCTACATGGGAAGTAGAACGTAGAAAAAGACAAGATCTCCAGAGTAAATTGGGAGCATGGGGGCCTTGGGAGAGGATTGAAGTGGGGAGGGGAGAGGCAAGGAGGGGAGCAGAGAAAAATGTAGAGCTCAATAAAAATCAATTAAAAAAAAAAGAGTGCTCATTGCACAGTAGTAGAACCAGAGTCTAAATCTCAGCAGCCATGCAAAAGCTTGCTACTGTCCGGAAGGGGGAAGCAGAGACAGGATTGCTAGAGTTTACCACTCACCAGCCTAACCATAAACCACTCGCTCCACGTTTGACCTCGGCTCAAAGGAAGAAAGTAGGGAGTAACAGAGGAGGGCGAGCAATCTGTGCGAGCAAAGAGATGGGCACTGAAACCCTCCGTGCATTGGCGTACGACATGTGCTATCTGGGTGAATGTGTGTGTGTGTAATTATCAGGTCGGTGTCGGAGGGACAATAGTAGTGAAAGGGGAGTTGATACCTGGAGATTGAAGGCCCAGGTGGATGTCAGAGCCACCAGGAGGTCCAGCTCAAACCAGGAGATGGCGCTGGGAAGGTAGCTCCATTGGTGGAGTGCTTGCCTGGCATGAAGCCCTGGGCTCCACCACTATCACCACAGAAAGCTGGGATAAGGGCACGTACCTATGACCCCAGCACAGAGGTAGACACAGGAGGATCAGAAGTTCAAAGTCAGCCTTGGCTGCATAGTGTGTTAGAGCCCGCCTGGAATAGTGAGACCATGTTCCTCCATTGTCCACCAGAAAAGGTTCTGCGGGTCAGCCTGCATGCTGTCATGAAGCCTGACAACCCGAGGTGGATCTCAGGGACCCACAAGGTGGAAGATCACAGACTCTCAAAACTGTCCCCTGACTTTCACCCGTGTGCACACTACTATAAATAAACAAATAAAATAGTGATAATAATAAAGCCAGGAACGGGCAGAGGACAGGCATGGGGGAGGGGCACGGAGTCCGGGCAGGGTCTCGCTGCCGTCTCTCTTGTTCCCTCGTCACGCCACTCATTCCTCCGGTTTGCACTTCCTGTCCCCACAGTTCATGGCAGCAAAGGGATGCGGATGGAGGCAGTTCAAAGCTTACCTTTTATCCAATTGTCAGTCCTTAGCTATCCGTGCCCTCTTTCAAGGCTGTGCTTCGGGATCAGGGTCATTTTTTTAACGCCGCACTGCTGCCCTCTGGTGGCCAAATCCTGCAGAGGCACTGGGTCGTGTATTTCTACCGATTGGCCTGTTTGGCGCTCAGGCTGTTGCTGGATAAGGGGTGAGGGTGGGAAAGTGAGAGAAGATTGAAACAGAGGATGCAATATGTTCCTTGTGATTTTCCAACTTGGTGATGGTGGCTGCTTCTGCCTAGTCAGGGAGGAAAGTCATTCTGTCCCGGGCTCTTAGACACAGCGCATCTGTTCCTCGGGTCACCGTCATAAAAGGGTGTGGCCACAAGTAACCTCCAGACTGGGCTCTTCTCTCTGCCTCGTTCTAGTTTGACACCCACCAGAGATCCCTGCCCTCTGTCTTCCCACACTGCCCCTGCCAAAGCTGCGCTCTCTGCCCTGGGAAGTGTGGCTAGCACGGCTGTTTCAGCAGCCTGTGACATCGTCTTCAGAAGGCAGACGTTAACCTTCATCCTATAATTTGGATAAAGAATATCTGACTGATGTAGACGTGGTGTCGAAACGTTGGTCCGGGGGGTGGAACACGATATACAATGAGGAATGAGAAGCCTTGACTGGAGCTCCAGGCCCCTCCTGTGTAGCACGAATTCCAATTGTTCTTAGTAAGAAAACTCAGAGTCAGCTATCAAGGGGCGAAGCAGAGTGTCCAGTCACTAGAGTTCTTACCTCTATCAATGCTCAGACCAAAGGGGCGGTCCTGTCCTCAGACTGCATCCTCAGACTGCACTGCTCCTCAGCCTACATGGAGCTCCTACCTCCTCCCACCGCGTCCTCCTCTTTCCAGCCAGCTACATCTCCGCCTCCCTAGTGCTGGGATTAAAGGCGTGGGATCCCAAGTGTGAGCTCAGTTTCTCTTTCAGACTGGACCGATTTTGTGTAGCCCAGGGTGACCTTGAACTCACAGAGATCTGCCTGTCTCTGTCTGGGATTAAAGGTGCCAACCATCACTGTCTGGCCTCTTTGGTTAACTAGTTAGTGGCTTAGCTCTGTACTTTGATCTTCAGTCAAGCTTATTTATTAGAACACAAACAGAACATCACTACACTTCGCTTTCCCTCCAGATCCACGTCTACTGACCGGAAGACATAGAAACCCTCAAGTCCCGCATCACACACCTTGAGTCTGAGCCCCAGCTCTTACATCCATGCTTTTTATTGCATCAGTGACGTTTCTACGCCTCGTTAATCACATCTCCGTGTCCTAATCGTACAAGAAGGCAAAACTGTTCTACGTCATAGTTCTCTGTACCATCTGCCTCCTTCTGCTCAAATAAAGTTTCCAGAAAGAAACGCTTCTCTGTGCCCAGAAGAGCGCGTGCTTGTAGGTGACACACAGCTATTTACCGAACGAATGGACGCGGTTTGCAATCAGGAATGGATGAGTGCGTTGAATGCGTTGGCAAAATACCGTACAAAGGCAATTTGGGGGAAGGGATACTTTGATTCGCAGTTTCTGGACAAGCATGGTGGCAGAAGCGAAGCTGGCGGCAGCTGCCACATCGTGTCTGCAGTCGCGCAGCGCCGAGAACGCTGCACTCAGCCCCCTCCTCTTTTCATTCAGTTCGAAGGGGCCACGAACCTTCAGGATGGATCGTCCCACCTCAGCTACTCCTCTCAGGAAATGCCCTCAAAGACAAGTCCTGAGGATGTCTCTCACGTGGGCTGACTCCTGCGGGTACTCGTTACACGTGAATGCCCCCCTTACAAAGTAAGAACGACCCGGCTGCAGTAGCACACGCCTCCCATCCCAGGGCAGGTGTGTAGCGAGCTTTCTTTGGGGCCACCCATCAGCTCCCGAATCACGACATGGAGACTCAATATCTTATGCTTGACCCACTAGCTCTTACAAACTAAATTAGTGTTTCTCTTCAAGTATGTTTTGCCTCAGGATTTTTTTTAACCTTTTTTTAATTCTGTCCATCCTATTCTGTGGCTTCCTGGCTGGCTGGCCTAGTCAGGATAGGATGTCTTTCTCTCTTTCTCCCTCCCTCACTCATTCATATTCTCTCTCTCTCTCTCTCTCTCTCTCTCTCTCTCTCTCTCTCTCTCTCTCTCTCTTTTTCCTCCCAAGGCTAGATTCTTCCCACTTATTCTCTCTGCCATCCAGCCCCACCTATCCCTCTCCTGCCTAGTTATTGGGTATTTAGCTTTTTACTGGACCAATCAGGTGCCTTAGGCAGGCAAGGTGTAACAGCAAAACATCTTTACATAATTTAACAAATACAGCATAAACATGTAACATATCTGTACATAACTAAACAAATGCAGCGTAAACAAATATAACACACCTTTACATAGTTAAAGTAATTCTACAACAAAGGTGAAGGCAGGAAGATTGGAAGTTCAATATCATCCTTAGCTGCACAGTAGAGTGTGAGGTCAGCCTGAGCTAGAGAGCCTGTCTGAGAAAGGAAAGAAAGAGGGAGAGGGCCCAGTGAGCACAGGCACATGCTACTAAGCATGGTAGCCCAAGTATGATCCCCCACACCCACATGGTAGCAGAGATCTGGCTACAGAAAACACACTCTCCAGAGCCCCGGGAACCCTGTCCACCATTAGGAGTTCTTTCTCACTTTTTCCTTAGTAAATCTATGTTCCCTCTGCTAATAACAGCAACAATACTTAATAATACTATGTGCCATACTTTATAATATAATACTATACTATAATACTAGTGGCACACAGCTTCAATCCCTCCACTCAGGAGGCAGGGACAGATTTCTGTGAGTTTGAGTCCAGCCTGATTTACATAGCAAGTTTCAGTTTAGCCAAGGCTACACAGAGAGAACCTGTCAAGAAGAAGAAGAAGAAGAAGAAGAAGAAGAAGAAGAGGAGGAGGAGGAGGAGGAGGAGGAGGAGGAGGAGGAGGAGGAGGAGGAGNGAGGAGGAGGAGGAGGAGGAGGAGGAGGAGGAGGAGGAGGAGGAGGAGGAGAGGAGGAGGAGGAGAAAGAGGAAGAAGAAGAAAAGAAAGAATAAAAAGGAACCTACTATCCATCAGTCCATCAGGCATTTTCAGTATGCTTGGAAATATATCACTCGTGAATAAAAATATCATAGATGCTGCTTCTGTCTCTATAGGACAGGGGACTTATGATCAATAATATTAAAGTATAAATTATATGTTGTAGTAGAAGGGCAGTTACTGTGGGGACAACTAGCTGGGAGAACTGAAAGCAGGGCAGGGCAGTTGTGACGTTGGCAGTTTTCTCTTCTTTTCCTACAAGGTCTTGTGTATCTGGGACCATATGGCCCAGGATAACATTACTATTCCAGTTCCCCTGGAGGTGCATGATTGTAAGCATGTGCTGCCTGTGCCTAGATTTATGCAGTGTAGGGAATTAAATCAAGGCTTCATGTATGCTGGACAGACATCCAACCAACCGAGCCACATTCTCAGCCTAAGATCCTTGTTGGTTGGTTGGTTGGTTGGTTGGTTGGTTGGTTGGTTGGTTGGTTTGAGAAGGGTCCTATGTAGTCCTGGCTGGCTTCCCTATAGCTGTGTAGCTAAGAATGACCTTGAACTTCTGATTCTCCTACCCCCACTTCTCTACAGCAGAGATTACAGACCTACACCACTATGCGCATCTTGAAGCCAAGATCATAAGGAAGTCTGATGAGGTGCTTTATCTATGGGAAGGGGTGGAGGAGAGGATGGGGCCCAGATGGTAAGAAGGCCTCCAAGTTTGGGAGAGGCCTCTGCACAGTGAAGGGAAGGGCTCTTGTCATCTCCACTCACAAACCAGCCCCAGAGCAGCTGGGAGTTGATTTGATCAATGGTTTTTCCTCTTCCCCTGAACTCCCCTATGATGACCTTTTAATTGGGTTCATTTGTTCCCAAGACCATGGGCTGAGCTGAGCAGATGCCAGGTTATTTTCCCGTTACTAAGTAGATTAGGAAATGGGCATCCGTCCTTGCCAGAGAAATGAGAGCAGCTGAGCAGTGTACCCGAGGAGTGCACGGCCCTCTGCACTCAGCACTATGTCCTCCGGGCACCTGCTTTTCCCACCAGCCTTTGTCTGCGGGGCCCTTCCCCTGTCCTGCCCTCTCACGTGGGTTGCAGTTCGGTGATCATGGTTTTATGATGTTGGAAGTACCTTTCCCAGCAACATCTCATCGCAACTAACACCTACATTCTCTTTCTTGCAGAACTTTTAATTTTTCCTGGAGTCAATCATTCCTAAGTAGGACATAGTCTAAAGACAAAGAGAAGTATAAACGAATCATAAATAATACTTTCAGCCAGATGGCTCAGTGGTTAAGAGTGCATGTCATGCAAGCCGGGTTTGAGGATCTGAGTTCAAATCTCCAGGACCCATGTAAGAAGCTACGCATTGCCACGTGCATCTGGAACCCCAGCCCTGTGGGAGGTGGACACAGGGTCACTCTGACTTGCTTGCTGCCAGCCTAGTTCCAGACACAGAGGGAGACACAAAAGTAAGGGAATAAGATCAAGTGATACAGGAGGGAAGGGATGGTCTCTCATGGCCTCCTCGAGCACACATGCCCTCTTACAGACAGATACACACACATAAATGAAAATAAAAGCAAATCTTTAGTGACAGACTGCTTGCCTAGCAAGCGCAAGGTTCTGTATTCAGCTCTGAAAAAAATTAAGTTAAAAGTGTTTTCTTTTTTAGAAGTGTAGGATCTACAATGGACTGAGACAGACACAGATTGGATACTCATATTTTTCTTCCCTATAAACATTATAAAGATTACTGAAATGTCTAATATTTTGATACTATATATATGTTATATATATGTTATGGAATGCTTAAATCAAGTGAAGCCTTTCTTTCTTCTTATTTAAAGCATGAATAATAAAAACTCAGGGTCAGAAATTGGGTCCAACTGAACATCTGAAAAGCAAAACAGCCAGCCATTACCTCTTATATTACCTCAATCTACAATGGCGATCCTGCCTCCAGGCATCTCAGAATGAGACTGTGTCTGGGAGCTGTCTTCCCCCATTTTATACTCCTCTCTCAGGCTGGGATGAAAGGCGTGCACCACTGGGATAAAGGCGTGCACCACCTGATCTCCATGGCATCTAGGGTGGCTACTGGATTAAAGGTGTGTGCTACCACTGCCTGGACTGTAAGGCTGACCAGTGGACTGTTTTACTCTCTGATCTTCCTGCAGTCTTTATTTATTAAAATACAGTTGAAATGCCACTACACTTATTGGTCATTTTCACATGGTGAAGACTTTCCCAGAGGGCATTTAGTTATCCTGATCTGGAGTACAGGAGATCGTGAAATACCAGACATGGGTACTGGAAGCCAAACTTGGGTTTTCTGTAAGAGCAGCAAGTGTTCTCAACCGCTGGGCCTTCTCTCCAGCCGCCTGTCTAGATTTTTTAAATGTACAATATGATTATGTACAGTTAAACTCATGATTCTACCCAAAAGCAGAGCGGGTCCTTGTAGCACACCTCTGTAACCCCAACACTTGAGAGGCTGAGACAGGAAGATTAAGAGTTCAAGGTTAACATGGGCTACAAAGTGAGTTTGAGGTGTTCTAACTAATACAGTCTGTCTGATTATTTCAGGTCTGAGCGGCCAGGAACGAATGAGCAGCCTCTGCCAACAGATTGGTGCCAGTGTGGTCCACTATATCCACGTAAAACCTGAGAAAAGGAATTCTAGACACAAAAAAACAGAGTTAGGTGGGGCTTTAAAAAGCAGAGTTTAACACAGCTTCTTGCTCAGGGCTCCCTGCCAGGGCAGACCGCACTGGGTCTGCTAGAAGTGCTTAGGCAGCAGGGCAGGCAGATTCCCACCACCATACACAGAGATATTTCCAGGCCTCGTAGTACTCTGCATGATAGATTTAGCTTTTACTCAGATAAAAAAGGGTTTATATGCTGCACAGTGCTTCCCAGAGTTGAGGTGGCAAGGACGGCTCCCACCTGGCAGGCTCAGAGGCAGTGAACATGCCTCTGCCATGTTGGATTGGGCGGAGCCATCAGGCAGGGCTACTCCTGGTCAGAAAATAATTACAGATATGCACACAATAAAGACAAATCCAGATGAAAAGACCTCTAAATGGGTCACAGTGTTGAATAAATTTACGTAGGCTTGAGAGAGAGAGGAAAAAGAATATAGACAGTTATAATATAAATGAGTACAGTCATTGATTAAAGGAGTAAAGATAATAAAATAAATATTAAACTTATAGAAAAAGTAATAGAGTAAGAAAAACAAGTCATGTAAAGATGGAAAATCCACAGAGAATCTGGATTATGTTTATTATTGTGTTTTCTTTGAATTTTTTGACTGTGAATGAGCTAAGTACAGAGAGACATTTCATTGTGAGGGCTGCTAAACCAACATATATACTTTAAAGGTATCTTGATTTCAAAATTTGAGTCTAAGGATATGTTGCTTTGGAAAAGAGGTTCTACTTTTGTTTCCACAGAGGATGGGAACCTGTGGATTCCTTCCAGAATAATGTGGTTTGATTAAACAAGACCCACTGAAGCCATGGCCCAGATGGTCCAACATCTATGACAGCTTCAGGACTGCTGGCTGAGATGGACCTACCACACAGGATGCCCCATGACAGACCTGATTAACAGCGGGAAGTAGTCTAGAGAACAATGTCCAAACTTCCTAAATGATTGTTTCTAAATGTTTGTTTACATTTAAAGGGGGATATACTATAGAGATGAATACTTTGCATTGGTGTGGATCTTGGTTTATTGATACAAATTTAAGGTCAATTTTGTTATATGTATATTTCTGCTCTTGATTAAGGTATTGTGTGTGTACAGCTCATTTACAAATGTAATGTATAATTAAGAAATACGAGTTAATAGATATGTTGTAGTCATGTTAGTTAGGTTTTCTAGATGTACAAAGATATATTTTAGATGGATAGATAAATATTCTTCAGATCTTTCAAAACTTCAGAACACGGCATTTTAAGTATTTTAAGAACTTAGGATTTTTTATGACAATGAGACACATCTGCTCCTGGCAGCACCAATCTACTTTAAGAAGATGATGGGCATTGAAGAGGGTTGTCATGGAGTTTGCTAGCCATTTGAGCAATAAACTGCTCTTGCCTGGACTGCTTAATGTTATGCTGTATGAACTGGACATGCAGAACCCATAAAAATATGACTGCTGAACTTGCCTAAAGGTGAGATGGTCCTTCAGGGTTCCTGCTTCGTGACATTCTGCAGGACACAAAAGAAAGTGACTGACACACTGCCAATGTAAGTGGAACTGCCTTTGAAATTTCCTACTTCATGGAAAAGTCTGCTGGATACTATGGGACTGTAGGCTGAAGATGGATGCCCCAAGTTACAGAAGAACTTTGGGTGATTGTCTAGGCAGTGAGATATCTTTGTCAACTCCAGACTTTTGGAAGCTGCTTACAATGCACTCCTGTTAACTTAGGTAATATTATGTTCTTCTGGAGTCCTTGATGGAGTTGAAGAATAAATAGTTATAATTATAGTTTTCTTTAGTTATGATAAAAGATAAAGTAGATATAAATATTATAATTATAATTCTTGCCTTATAACTGTTTTGTTATATGTAATTCTACTATGTTAAAGTTAAAACCTTTTTTATTTAGACAGAAAAGGGGAGATGATATGGGAAGTCCTTCTGTATATGTGTTGCTTTTATTGGTTAATGAATAAAGAAGCTGCTTGGGCCAATGACAGGGCAGAAAAGAGCTAGGCAGGAAAACTAAACTGAATGCTGGGAGAAAGAAGGCAGAGACAGTTGGATGCCGTGTGGCTACCAGAGGAGACAGACACTAGATCTTCGCCTGCTAGACCATGACCTAGTGGCGATACACAGATTAATAGAAATGGGTTAATTTAAGATATAAGAGCTAGCTAGCAATACACTTAAGTAATTGGCCAAACAGTGTTTTAATTAATACAGTCTGTCTGATTATTTCAGGTCTGAGTGGTTGGGGAACAAAACAAGATATAGATAGATAGATAGATAGATAGATAGATAGATAGATAGATAGATAGATAGATAGACCCAACAGCATGGGGTATATAACCAGACCTTGTCTTAAACAATCAAACAAAATATTAAAATAAAAGCAAACAACTAAAAACTTCACAGTACATTTTTTGGTTGTTAGCATGCAACTATGTTTTTCTGTGCTATGAATTAGACAGAAAGGGGCTAACATTGTTTGTTTTCTTTGTATTCTCTTTTTTAAATTTATTTTTATTGAGCTCTACTTTTTTTTTTATTTTCGAGACAGGGTTTCTCCGTAGCTTTTTGGTTCCTGTCCTGGAACTAGCTCTTCTAGACCAGGCTGGCCTCGAACTCACAGAGATCCGCCTGCCTCTGCCTCCTGAGTGGTGGGATTAAAGGTGTGCGTAACCCAGCTTGAGCTCTACATTTTTCTCTGTTTTCCTCCCTGCCTCTCCCTTTCCCTTTAACCCTCTCCCATGATCCCCATGCTCCCAATTTACTCAGGAGATCTTGTCTTTTTCTACTTATTAGTGAGTACATGCGATAATTGTCTTTTTGGTTCTAGGTTACCTCACTCAAAATGATGTTTTCTAGCTTCATCCATTTGCCTGCAAAATTCAAGATGTCATTTTTTTCTGCTGTGTAGTACACCATTGTGTAAATGTACCACATTTTTCTTATCCATTTTTCAATCAAGGGGCATTTAGCTTGTTTCCAGGTTCTGGCTATGACAAACAAAGCTGCTATGAACATAGTTGAGCACATGTCCTTGTGGCACGATTGAGCATCCTTTGGATATAAACCCAAAAGTGGTATTACTGGGTCTTGAGGAAGGTTGTTTTCTAATTTTCTGGGAAATCACCACACTGACATCCAAAGGGGCTGTACCAGCTTGCATTCCCACCAGCAATGCAGAAGTGTTCCCTTTTCCCCACAACCTCTCCAGCATAAGTTGTCATCAGTGTTTTTGATCTTGGCCATTCTTACAGGTGTAAGATGGAATCTCAGAGTTGTTTTGATTTGTATTTCTCTGATGACTAAGAATTTTGAGAGTTTCCGTAAGTGTCTTTCAGCCATTTTAGATTCCTCTGTTGAGAGTTCTCTGTTTAGGTCTGTACTCCATTTTCTTACTAGATTATGTCATCTTTTGGTGTCCAGTTTCTTGAGTTCTTTGTATATTTTGGAGATATGACCTCTGTCTGATGTGGGGTTAGTGAAAATCTTTTCCCATTCTGTAAGGCCGTCGTTTTGTCTTGCTGACTGTGTCCTTTGCTTTACAGAAGCATCTCAGTTTCAGGAGGTCCCATTTATTAATTGTTTCTCTCAGTGTCTGTGCTGCTGGGGTTATATTTAGGAAGTAGTTCCCTGTGTCAATGTGTTCAAGTGTACTTCCCACTTTCTCTTCTATGAGGTTCAGTGTGGCTGGCTTTATGTTGAGGTCTTTGATCCATTTGGACTTGAGTTTTGTGCATGGTGATAGATATGGGTCTATTTTCATTCTTCTACGTGTATTCTATATGTTGATATCCAGTTATGCCAGCAACATTGGTTAAATATGCTTTCTTTTTCCATTTGATATTTTTTTTACTTCTTTGTCAAAAATCAGGTGTTCAGAGGTGTTCGTAGGTATGTGGATTAATATCCAGGTCTTCTATTCAGTTCCATGGGTCCTCCTGTCTGTTCTTATGCCAATACTAGGTTGTTTTCAGTACTGTAGCTCTGTAATAGAGTTTGAAGTCAGGGATGGTAATGCCTCCAGAAGTTCTTTTATTGTACAGGATTGTTTTAGCTATCCTTTTTTTTAAATTGTTTTTTTCTTTTCTATATGAAATTGAATACTGTTCTTTTGAGGTCTTTGAAGAATTTTGCTGGGATTTTGATGGACATTGCATTGAATCTGCAGACTGTTTTTGGTAAGATTGAAGGGCCTAACATTTATCCTTTCCAAATTACATTAGACTGAAAATGATGAGGAAAGTTCAGTTTTGGCTTCTGTTTATGTTTTCCTTTTGAGGGAGGGTCTCCTGTATTTCAATCTGATTTATGTAGCAGAGGATGATGTTGGACTTCTGGATCCCCTTCCTCTGCCTCCTGAGTGCTGAGATTGTAGTGTGCACCAAACCTGGTTTTATGTGACACCAGGGTTCGAACACAGAACTTCCTGCATCAACTGAGTGCTCTAAATCCCCAGACCTCTGCTATTTTGTTTGTTAAATGAAGAAGAGTTGGAATTTATTAAAAGACATTTTAATGCCAGGCAGTGGTGGCACATGCCTTTAATTGCAGCACTGGAGAAGCAGAGGCAGGAGGATCTCTGTGAGTTTGAGGCCAGCCTGGTCTACAGAGTGAGTTCCAGGACAGCCAGGGCTACACAGAGAAACCCTGTCTTAAAACAACAACAACAATCTAAAAGTCATTTTAACATATACTGTATTTACCGTTGGGGAGGGTATGTTAAGCTGTCGAAGGATGACTGGATGAGGTCAGTTCTCTCCCCGCCTTTCGCTTCCCAGGCATTCAGAGCAAGCACCTTTACCCGCTGAGCCGTCTTGCCATCTCTGAGCACAGATTTTAATCATGAGGGTTAAAAGGAAGATAAACTTTCCGGAAGAAAATGAGACATGCCTGAGAGCATGGTGTGGGCGACTCAAAAGAAGACTCACAGGGTCTCACTGAAGAGCCCAGAATAAACAGGAACTCACCCTAGCTGGCTGCTTCAAACTCAAGACAATCCTCCTGCTGTGGCCTGTTGAGTATATATTTGTTATTATTATTATTATTAAAAGTGTCTTATGGAGCCAGGGCTGGCCTCGAACTCCTGATTCTCCTGCTTCTGCCTCCTAGTGATGAAGTCACAAACATGAACCACCATATCCAACAATAATTGAATGTTCTTATTTTATATGTGTGTGTGTTGTGTGTGAGTGTGTGGTGTCTTAGTTTAGTTTCTATTACTGTGATGAAGACCAAGAACAGCAGCGACCTAGAAAGCAGAGTTCATTCATCCTCTCCACAGCCCATCATGAAGAAGAGTCAGGCAGCCCTGGGAGCCAGAAACTGAAGCAGACACCATGGAGGAACACTAGTTTGTTCCTCTGGCTTGGTTAGCCTGCTTTTTTATAGCACTCAGAACCACCAACCCAGGGGTGGCACCACCCATGATGAGCTGGGCCATCCCACAGCAATCATAAATCAAGAAAAAAACGCACCATAGAATTGCCCACTGGTCAATCTTTGGGCTGTGAGACATTTCCTAATTAAGATTCTTTCTTCCAGCTGGGCAGTGGTGACACCTGCCTTTAATCGCAGCACTTGGGAGGCAGAGTCAGGTGCCTCATCCCAGCCCCTGGGACTCATCTTTGGAATGGAGCAGCAGAAAGCTCCATTTTAAGCCCCCTGGGAGTTGCCTTGGTGCGGGATCCACCTCTGGGAAAGCCCACCAAGCAGTGACCCCTCCCCACGGAGGGTCAGGCTATTTAGGCTGGCCCCATAAAAGGAATGCGTGGTCCCCGTGTTTCGCGTGGTCTCCCTTTCTCTCTCCCCCTCACCATGCTTTCTCGGGGCCACCCAGGAGCGCTGCATTAAACATGGGCATTTATTTGGTCCGATTTGGTCTGATTGGAATTATTTGCTTCAGCAGAGAGGCTTGTCTTAAGAAATACTCCTAACAACCTTTATGAGTTAGAGGCAAGTTCCTGGAGAGCCAGGAATGTTATACCGAGAAAGATTCTCGCTCCCCTGATGTGTCTGTAGTTTGTGTCAAGTTCACATAAAGCAATCAGCACTGTGGTTTCCGGATGCATACGCATGAGAATGCTCACCCACTGTGGTGACCTGCGTGGGAAGCGTCCTCCATAGGCTTCAGCATTTGAATACCGGTGCCCTGCTGGTTTGGGAGGTTGTAGGGAGACTCGGGCTTGCTTGGGGAAATACCTCTCTGGAGCCTCACCGGACTTCCAGTTTGCTCAGCTAGCTCAGCGTCCTGCTCCTACCGACACATCTCCCTCCAGAACAGGAAGCAAACAAACTTTTCTCCCGTAAATCGCCTTGGTCATGGAGTTTGATTACAGAAGAGAAGAGTGACTAAGACATCCGTGCACTCAACTGCAGAGGCCAGCGGACATCCAACTCCTGGTCCTCCTGCCTCTACCTCCCAGAGGACCCAAGCTGTATGTAATTCCAGTTCCATGGGATCATACTCCCTCTTCTGGCTCCTGTGGGCACAGACAAAGCACTCATACACATAAAATGAAAATAAATATTAAAAGAAAAAAGTCATCACTACGTCCATGAAGGAATTTTGGAGTCTTTCTAGACTGACATAGCCTTCCTTGCCTACACCGTGATTGGTGTCACTGGTTTCCTATTAGGAAAAACAGCCTGCTGATACAGATGTCTTCAGGAGCCAAAGGGACTGAAAACACTGGCTGTTCTTGACTACATACTTGGTAAAGTACTTAGTACTTTACTATTGGTGGGTGAGTAGGCACTTGTGTGGGCAGCTGGGGTGCAGTGAGACCGTGAAGGGACAACCTTTAGGAGCGGTCTCCAGCAGGACAAAGGCCGGTCATGCTGCTGGACTACAGGGCAACTGGGAGCCATCTTGGGGCTCCTGGACCTCAGGAAGGGAGGTGGGTTAGGAACATGCTGATTTGAAAGTGCAGCACCCGAAGGCTGGGAAAGACTCAGTCTCTGGAAATGCCAGACAGAGCCTGCCCAGTAGCACGTCTTGTTGGGTGCCTGCCAGCTGTTCTGGCCAGTCTCTCCAGGCTCTGAGGCAGAGGGCTGCTGGAGGAGGAAGGGGGAGGAAGTGAGTTCACTAGGCATAGTTTGAGGGAGGACTACTGACCTCTCCTGGGACTTAGTTCCTTAGTTCCTTAGTTGGGTCTGGTTCCTGAGCCAGCTCCTGCAGATCTCTCCCATCCAGGCCACTCGCTAAACCTCAGTGACAGTGCCCAACTCTCTCCTCTCACTTTGCTGGCTGCACCCCTTCAGTCTCAACCCGGGGCATCTCTTCTCCATTCCAAAGACAGCTCAACCTGTCTGGGGACCGCACCTGTGTCTCCAGCCAGTTGTGCTTTGAGCGTCAGGATCAAACCTCTCCCTGAGTTTCACGGTGATCAGGTGTGGCAACTGGAGCTCAGTCTCCATAGAAGTCAGGATGATGCTCAGCACACTCAGGAGGATCAGGGACAGTGGCTAACCAGACAGGATTGGGCTGGGCATTGGAGCTTTTGCTTTTATTACAACCCTTGAGAGGCAGTGGCAGGCAGATCTCTGTGACTTCAGCTCCAACCCTCTTCTACATAAGGAGTTTCAGGCCAGCCAGCCAGGGCCACACAGTGAGACTCTGTTTCAAAAGAGGAAGGAAAGGAGAGAGGGAGGGCGGGAAGAAGGGTGTTAGGAAGCCATCGGGGTTCTCCCGGTCCAGATCTCCCACTATGGCTCTTGCAGATTTTTCCAGGTCCCCCTTGCCCCACAGCAGCTGCTGTGGGTCATTTGTACCCATTGCACCCACCCCTCCCTTGGGCTCCTCACCAGGAAAGATCAGCTCAGCTCTGCCCAGCGTCTTTCTCCAGCTTTTGCACACGGGTCCTAGGATCAACGCCAGCCATGCCAGATGTTTCAGCTTACCTGGCCTCAATGGAGGGTTGAAGGGACATATTAAAGACATAGTCTGTGGGGCTCCCCACCCCAGAGATTCCTAACAGTTCTGCTGGGTCACCACCCTGAGTTGCTTCTTTCCTTCCCCTGGATCCCCTCCCAAAATAAACCACTTGTGCTTGAACCTGTGTCTCAGGGTTCCCAGAATTCATTATGTTCAACCTTACCCCGGGTTGGTTACTTGCTTTCTGCTCTCCAGAAACTCATCCCCTGCCTCTGTCCAGAGAACCCTAGTCACTGAAAACTCAGCTAAAGACATTCTTGAGCCCCGAGGCTGGGTGTTTCCTATGCCTTTGCACACGTCTCTCTGTCCCAGTACCCACCACAACAGCCATGAACTTTCACCTTTGTCTACCCAGTGCCCTTCACAGGCAGGGACTCACAACAGGCATTAGTTAATAAATGAAGGATGAGGGGAGCTCCAGACCGCCAAAGAATCCTGTGTGATCCCTTCACTCAGGCATCTACAGAGTACGGGGCCAAGTGTGGGGAGCCCGGCTCATAAATCATAGACACAGTGACTGCCCGAGAGAGGCAGCATTGGGCCGGAGTGGTGGGTGTATGACAGAGGCCAACATGGGGCATTTCAGGTCCTGAGGGAACCTCCACGGTGTCTGAGGTGGGGCAGAGAAAGCCTGATTTGGGGGTGCTGCCCTCCTGTGCTAGCCCCCCTCATCCTCTTCTTCCTCACAGAGCTGGAGAACCAGGGAAGAATGACTGCTACAGTCAGGCCTTGCTTTCCTTCACAGACAACGCCTGCCCGGCTGGTCTTGCCTAGTCATGTCTTTGCATGCTTTCTGTATGAGTATAATATTGTTTTGTATATTTTGTTTTTACTTGTTTGCTTACGTGTGTATTTATTTTGAGACAAAGTTTCACTGTCTAGTCCTGTCTGGCCTGGACCTCAGTATATAGACCAGGCTGGCCTTGAACTCAGAGTGACCTGCCTACCTCCCCTGAGATTAAAGGCCTGTGCCACCATGCCTGGCCTTACTCTTTATCATACCGTGTGTACTCTTCTCTCTGTATGTACTTTGTTTTCTACCACACTGTGCTTTTGTGATCTTAGCTTTTTGATGTTTTTCTAGTTCATTCATTTTATCTAGTATGTGTATTCCACCACTATGTGAGTATATATATACATATGCATATACATATGCATAGCCCATGATTGTGTGTATTCAGTCACTCTGCAATAATAAAATAGTCTATTCTTTTTACTATGTATTCATTTATTTTTAATTAAAATTATTTCTTATTTATTCATTTGTGGGAAGGGGGCATCCACATCACCACACACGTGTGTTAGAGGACAATGTTATCTCTTCCTATCTTGTGGGTCTCTAGGATCAAACTCAAGTCACCAAGGAGTAAGTGCCTCTGCCCACTAAACTATTTCATAGGCTTAAAATGATATAGTTTGTTTAAATCTATCCAAACTCTCAATTGTTCCAAATACCATCACAACTCTTTAAAAACACTGGTAATCATTTCTGCATACTATCAAGCTTCATGGTCCACATGGCGTCTGTTAGTCACATGGGGGCAGGCTGTCTCTCTCTCTCTCTCTCTCGATGAATCCAGGTCCTCCACATCTGCTCTACCACTGAGCTACATGCCAATCCACAGCTTATTTGAATTTAAATATAAATTGTTGACCTCCTTGCTTAGAGTCTATATTAGCAGACAGAGAACACACTGCTGGCCTTGTCGTTACAGAAAACTAAAGCAGTCAACCCCAATGACTTTGCTGGCACCCACAGGTCAAAGGATGCTGCCTTAGAGACAGGAAACTGGAGGTCGCTTTCCACTAGCCAGATAGATCATAAGAGTCAGAGCAGGAGGAGAAGGAAGGCCAGGGACAAGCTGGGGGAGCACCAACCCTGCCAGGCGCTGCCCTGTTCTGCTGCCCATTGCCCTTCCCACCACTGAGTGACCCAGAACAAGCCACAGTCTCAGAACTCCTGTTTCTTAGTCTGTAAAATGGAAGGCTAACACTGAATTCTGGATGTCCTGCGCGCCAGGAGGCTGCTTACCGTGTAGAACCCGTGTAGAACATGTCACAAACCCATACTCGGGCTCTGAACTCAGATTACCTGGCTCCAGATCTTAGGTCTGCCACTTACCAAGCCATGTGACACTGATAAGTCACTTCAACTCTCTATGTCCCAGCTTTTCCACTTTTAAAACAGAGATTATGAGAACCTAGTAGTAGTGGCACACACCTTTAATTCTAGCACTCAGGAGACAGACTTAGAGGCCAGCCTGGTCTACAGAGCCAGTTCCAGGACAGCCAGGGCTACACAGAGAAACCCTAGAAAACAAAAACAAAACACTCTCCTAGGGCCAAGGATGCGCTCCGCTGAGGACGTGGCTCTGCTGGCTCCGAGGGCGCAGTGTTTGACTAGCGTGCACAAAGCCGGGGGTTGGATCCTCAGCACTGCATAAATCTGAAGTGCTCACTGATGCTTGTAATCCCAGAGCACAGGAAGTGAAGGCAAGAGAACCAGAAGTTCAAAGTCATACCTGGGTACATATCAAGTTCGAGGTCAGCCCAGGATGTAAGAGACCCTGTCGCAAAATACAGATAAACACATAAATGATCAAATAAAAGCACAGCCCCTGACACACAGAAGACAATTGTATAATTAAACCTCTCCCTTCCCTATCCCTCCATCCTCATCATCCCAGATTATAAAACTCAGAGCTGGGGAGTTGGGGAAAATCACCGTTCTCTCTCTCTCTCTCTCTCTCTCTCTCTCTCTCTCTCACACACACACACACACACACACACACACACACCACAAAATAGAAAGGGGAAAGAGGGAGGAGAGGGAGATAGGAAGGGAAACTGGACCAGGAGAGAGCTGGAGTAGCTCGGGAATCCAGAATTCAGCAGAGCGGCACATTCCCAGCCCAGGAGCCCTCCTCTGCAGACTGCTGCTTGTTCAACAATCTGTCACCGCCTCCCTGCCCCACCAAGGGCGGGCAGCCCAGCCCAGTCCTGGCTGGGCGGGACTCCAACGCTCTGTGCCAAGGCCACCGGGCCACAGTCTTGCTCTGGTACAGCAGGGGTCCAGGGACTCTTAGGGCCAGAGCTGCAGGACCGCCCACGGCCCCTCATTCAGGTGGTGAGTTCACCTCCCAGGGACCGCGCGGGCTGGCGCTGAGCAGCGCAGGTGAGCGTGCAGCGGGGCGGGACGCGCTGATGGTGGAGACCAAAGGACCGGAGTTGCGAGTTGCGGAGTTGCGGGCGTTGGCACAGGACAGGCTTGTCGGCTGTAGGATCGTGGTGCCCTCCTGGGAGGAGAACTAGGAAAACAGTTCCTTGGGGGTAACGGTGTAAACAGTGCCTGATTACTGTGTACAGTTAGTGTATGTGCGTAGTGTGCGTAGTGTGCCACGTGTGGCGGACGAATTGTGCGCCCGAGTGACTCCAAGAAGTGTGTGGTGTCTATGGCTAGGAGTGACACAGGTTCCACAGCGTGGGTGCTGAGCACCATGGTGTGTTGCTTTGCTAGTTGGGGTTGTGAGGTGTCTGCTTTGTCGGGTATAGGTGCCACCATTGCCGGGTGCTGCGCTAGATGAAGGAAGGCGACCAGCATCTGTGTATTGGTACCACTGAAAGCCTTCCTCCCCTGCTCTCGCCCTTTCTCTCCCCAGATGAGCCCTCCCTCCATCCACCTCCTAGTACTGGAGCAGCGCTTCTCACCCTTCGTAACACGGTTCCTCATGCTGTGCTGACCCACAACCACAAAATTATTTTTGTTGCTACATCATAACTGTAATTTTGCTGCTGTTATGAATGGTAATGTAAATATGTGTGTTTCCCAGTGATCTTAGGAGACCTCTATGAAAGGGTGGTGAGGATCCGGTGTGCTAGAGCTACTGCCCTTGACCAGCTGCTGAAAGGGCTTCAGAAACTACAGGTGACTCTTGCTTTTGTACCCGAGAGTGCAAGCTCACCACGCATAAAGAGGAGTGTCAGAAGCCAGGCTCCCTGACCGGCTTGATCTCCCGCCCCTCACTTCCCTGAAACCTCATCCTCTAGCTGTGGATGCGCCTGTGGATTCCTCTCTAGTGTTCCTGCACTTGATTTCTGGTGAAAGCATCTCTCCGACAGGGCTTTGTCTGGAGGCAGGACTTAGGCTTGGCAGTATTTAACCAGGGATTGGGTCATCCAGCAACCCACAGACAGACAGCTTCCCCCAACCCCTACTACGACACATGGCTTCCAAGTCAGGTATGTAGTGTGTGCTACAGGAGGGTGTCTTGGTCACTTCCAGTCCAAGAACAGAAGAGCTAAGTTTCTAGGGAGAATAAGGGTCTCACTTTTATGCAGGACCCTGGAGAGCCATAGAGAAGGAGCCTGGAACGACAAGGGGACCTTCACAGTCCAGTATGTTTCAGCCCCCAGCTCTGTCTCTGTACTTACAGGACTTGGGGGAGGTGGTGATGTGATGGCCCCAGGACCTCAGCTCTTTTCTTTGTAGAATAGAGATGTTAAGAGTATTCGCCCTATAGGGTTATTGTGAGGCCTGGCCAACTTCCAGGATAGAAAGTGTTTGTAGACTACCTGACTCATAGAAACACTTAGCAGCTGGTGTCAAAACCAGGACAGTAGTGGAGGTCTCTGCATGAAGGGTCCCTGCGCACCTCCAGGAACTCGCTTCTCAGAGTCAGTGGCTCTGAGAAAATCTGGGCGTCTGTGGAATCATTCCTGTCCCCAAACTGTATCATCTCAGTTGCTTTCTCAGCGACTCTGTCATCTAGCAAGTCGCAGGCTACGAGGGGAAGTTGCACGCCGGGGACAGAGCGTGGGAGAGAGGCTGAAGGGACATGAGGGCAGCCCAGGCCTTAAATGGGTGTATCCCCATTCTGATAACCACTGTGAGGGACAGAAAGACAACTATGGGAACTATGAGGAGCAGAGGATAGTGTCCCCCTGCCTAGAACAAGAAAAGCTGAGGGGTGCAGGGTGCAGATGTTTGATCATTGATCCAAGGCAGTTCTTGGGAGTTGGGGGCAGGCTATGAGATCAGAGCTGAGCTACTGGTCCACACGAACCAGGAAAGCCCACAGGCTAGACTTTATTTCTGGGGCTAAAACATTTGTGTTGGCAGCATAAGAGTCCCTATTCCTGCTGACTTCATAGGTCCAGTTTGGAGACGGTGTGCTTTGGAGGATAAGGGGACTTAAAAGGCAGTGTTGGGAGCTGTGGGACTATTTTGGGGGAGGGTATGTAAGTACATCTCCTATGTCAGGGTGCTGTAATGGAAGCTGGAAGGCTCAGACAGAAGCAGGGCCAGCCACTGTCCCCAAGCGGGGATTACTTCTTTCCCAGAGGTCCCTTGTGCTATATTCCAATGTCTGGAGGACAGAGCACAGCTGGACAGGCGGTCTGGCCTCACCAGACTTGCTGAGTGCCAGTGAGGCCAGTTTTTCCTTCTCAGCTGTTAGGAGATGGGACCTGGTGATGTCGACTACTTTTCTGGCCTGCTTTTCTTTAAACTGTAATTCTGGATGTACTTGCTTATGGTTCTAGTCCTAGTGTTACTTGGAGCTTAGATCTGTAAACCCACTGCCTCCGTTTCTCTGTATTTCAAAAAGAAATTGGGAAACAGAAATTGGTAAAAGAAAATTAATTTATTAACAGTTTGGCCAAACCGTGAGGGGTAGAGGTCTAATTTCCGCTATGCCTAGGACTATCTTAGAATTTACAGAAAGCCGCAAGAGGGCCAGCCAGGTGTGGCATGCGCCTTTAGTCCCAGCACTTGAGAGACAAAGCCAACACAGCGAGCCTCAGGATAGCCAGGGCTACACAGAGAGACCCTGACTCAAAAATAAACAAATAATAAATAAAAAGCCACAAAACAAAGGTAAGGATGCACATAAGTAGCTGTGAGCCAGGGTAATGGATCTCCAGAGCCTCAGGTGGCCTGAGGTCATCTCCGTTCTCCCTTATACAGAATTTTCATTTAAACCCAAAGAGAAAGCAGAGTCTCACAGATCCCGCAGGATTTTTTGTTTGCTTTTGGTTTCAGGGGTGTGGGATTTGAGACAGGATCTTATGTAGTTCAGTCTGACCTGGCACCCACTACAGTAGAGGTTACTGATCCTCCTGCCTCTGCCACCCAAGTGTTGAAATGACAGGTGTTGGCCACTATGGCCTGCAAGATCTGCCCCTCCTGTTTTGTGTATAGACAGGGTCTCATGTATCCCAGACTGGCCATGAATTCACTATGGAATAGAGAAGGATCTGGAACTCCTCATCCTGTCTCCACCTCCTGAGAGCAGGAATCACAGGCAGGGACCGCCACACTCAAGTTGAGTTCAGGGCTTCATGTGTGCAAGAAAGGCTCTGCCATCTGTGCCTTGTGCCTGCCTCATGCCCATGTCGTGCCCAGCCTTAGAGAAAACACTCCCAGGGTATTGTGAAGGGTAAGATTCCTGCCTGTTTTGGGCCCAGAAGAATTCTTAGTTGTTGGTTCTGCTTTTCAAGAGTGAAGAGAAACCTTTCGCAGGTCTTTGGGGGTCAGTTTCAAGCCTGACCCGTGCGTGCTCATGAAGCACACTCATTTTTGCACATGAGGAAAGAGTAGAGCAGGAAGAGACCCAAGTGTCTTTTCTGTTTGTTGTTTTCGTTTCTTTAAGACAGTGCCCCACTATGTAGCCTTAGCTGGCCTAGAACTCACTATGTAGACCAAGATGGCCCCAAACTAACAGAGATCCATCTGCCTCTGCTCTTGTGCTCCCCCAGCTATGGGTAAGTGTCTTAGAATATTTCCTCTCCCATCAGGGCTTCAGCATACTCACCCTGAGTCTATGACTATCCAAACATTCGAAATGGCTGGAGCCTGAACTCCAACTTTCTATGCTCTTACGGTAATATACCCCGATTCCCGTTCTAATGCTCCAGAGTTCTGCACCCCAACACCTCCCACCTCCCTTGGTCTCTTCCCTTCCAGGTAGACTGGATGAAGGATGGCCTAGTGGTTCCCAGGAATGATGACAGTGAACCCCGAGCCTCCCCCTGCTCCCTCTCCAAACACACACCAGGCAGTGGCAGCAGGCAGTGGGCGTGGCCCTCAGGGTAACTGAACTCAGTGGAGGGGAACATCTGGGTGCTGTTAAGGAGACACAGGACACCTCTGAAGGCCGTTGAGAGGAGGACAGGAGAAAAGAAGGGATACAGCCGAAGGAACCCCAAGGCCAATCTGCTCCTCTGAGACGGACATACCCGCCTCCCCCATGGAGCGGACAAAGACTCTCCAGTGGCGCTGTAGGAGTGGGCTGTGCAGCTTTAACTCTGTGTTTTTTATGAGTCTGATCCCCTCTCCTGGACTGAAAAGTTGGCAAGCAGGACTAAAACTGCCCACGATCCTCTTTTCAAAAGTCTGTGTGCGGCAGAACGCCACAGAGGAGGGCAGTCCCTAGCCGCTAGCTGAGTTATCTGGAGAAAAGCAAAAACAAGTACCTGGTCATCCCCTCCTCTACCAGCCTCCACCCACAGAGAACCTGATCTCAGAACTAAGACCAGCAGCCTGTGGCTTGGCTTGTCCTCTGGGATAACCCGCAACTGCTGAGAGTTCAGGTGGGGACTGGGCGTCACCACCCCCAGGTATTTCCACACCAGTCCTGTCCTTTAACAGGCAGGAACACTCTGAAGATGGGGAATGAGTGCAGGGGTCCTGGGTCCCACAGCTGGGAAGCAGGATGAGTGTGGGGGTGGCCCAGGTCCGAGGAGTAAAAAATAGCCGGGGAAGGGTGAGTGGGCGGGGCTCGAGCTCCAGGCTCCCCACAGTCGGCTTCCCCAGTCTCTTTGGCAGGAAGAGCCTGTTGGACACATCCTGGGCCTCTGCCTTCATTTCCCCTGCTTCCCCGTCCAGCTCTGCTGGCATCTCTCCATCGGTTCTCTTATCTCCACCCTTGGCGGGATCCCAGCTCTGGAGCCCTCCCCAGCCTCTCCCTCGCCCTTTCTTCTGTGCTCCCATCCAGCACAGGGCTTCTCCAGCACAGCCGCTGCGCCCGCTGCTCTCCTCATTCTTCACAGACACCACCCAAGGTGACTCACCCCACTTAACAGTCTCTCTTCCAGCTGTGTTTAACACCTGCTCTTCCCCTGCCTGCCGTGCCCTGAGGTAAGAGTGGAAGGATTAAAAAACAAAATGAAAAGTGGGTACCTTTTGGTGGGACCCTGCAAAGATGTGCCACCAAGCAAACACGCCCCACTCAGCAGAGTTAGTCCAAGAGGTTTACTGGGGCAGGGGGGCTAAAAGAATGAAAGGGCATGTCATCGTGGGGGGGGGGGGGGGCAGCAGACAGACAGACAGACAGACAGACAAGGCAAGGGAGCAAGCTGTGCCTTGCGGGCACTTGTGAGGGGTGCACGTGCCACGTAGTGGATGGTGGAGAGACACCTGGTGACAGGTAACTGCATTTGGCTTTGGCAGCAGAAGCAGGGCTTCCATGGTGGGAACTACCAAAGTGTCATGGCTGCAGGTCCAGCTCAGGTCTCTCCACAGGACAAGGCCCTGTAGCACACAAACCCTTCCATGTGTAGCACCTGCATGCCACACACACCCTTAGTGAGCTCTGTCTATTGAACCCTCCATGACTCTGACCATGGCACACTCCCCATTCCTCATGGCTAACCTTGACCTCGCCGGAGGGCTAGAAAGTAGGGACATCGGAAGAGAATCACAAAGAACCCTTCCAAGCCAGTGCACGGGCATCTCGGCTCCTGGACTCAATTGGAGACCCCCAAGCACTCGATCTTATGCATTCTTTAGTTCTTCACTTAACTCCCGTGAAGAGTCCTGTTGTGAGTGAGCCTCTCCTGAAGGCCCATCACCTTGTCATTCCTGCCCTGTAACCAGGGCCTTCATCCCCAAGCCCAGGACCCCAGACAGAAAGAGGAAAGCCCTTCAATCCCATGGGCCACTCAGCCTTCTTCCTGAAAAGCTCCTGGGCCCTAGAGTCCCCACCAATCACCCGAGGCAAAACTGAAAGGCGGCTAGAGTGTTTCTCCAAACAGTGCTCTGATTTCATGGGGCACACAGATACCCCTCACAGAACACAAAGATCTTCAGAGCTCAGCAAAGGACTTTCTCTTACGTTCTTCAGAACGTTCTTTGGTTCAAGGTAAAAAACTTCTATCCCATCTCAGTAGCCCTTGCTCAGTAGCCCTTAGAAGTTTCATCAAACACACATCCTTGATAGTAAAATGACTGTAGGAGAGTCTGTATGGTGACTTGGAAATGTTACAACCTTGTCCTTTCCCTGTACCCTGTGGTAGTCTCTATCTATCTATCTATCTATCTATCTACCTATCTATCTATCTTTCTATCTATCACCTATCTATCTATCATCTATCGATCCATCTATCTACCTATCATCTATCTATCTATCATCTATCTATCTACTATCTATCTATCATCTATCTATCTTTCTATCTATCTATCATCTATCTATCTATCATCTATCACCTATCATCTATCTATCTATTATCTATCAATCCATCTATCTACCTATCATCTATCTATCATCTATCTACCTATCATCTATCTATCTATCATCTATCGATCCATCTATCTATCTACCTATCTATCATCTCTATCTTTATCATCCAATCAATCTATCCTATCTAACATTTACCATCCATCTGTCTATGTATCTATCTATCTATTTATCTATCATCTATCATCTCTATCTTTATCATCTGTCAATCTATCTATCATCTATCTAACATTTATCATCTATCTGTCTCTCTGTCTGTCTGTCTGTCTGTCTGTCTGTCTATCTCTGGCAACTGAAGCTCACTAATGTTTAACTGATTGTGGTGCCTTCCCAATAAACACAGGATTATCCCCATGGTTGGCTCCACCCCCTCAAGCAAATATTTGCTTTCTTTTTATCTGGGAGTTTTTCTCTTTCACTTTGGCTTCTAGAATATTTGGTTACCATCTTAGCCTGTGTTTCTGCCTTTGATGGGATCATGTGGTACACTTGGCTATTGTCCGAGCCATCCAGCTCTTTCTGGACAGGAGTGGAGTAAATCTAAAGCAATCAATGACCAACTCTTCTGAGAGAGTCCACTGGCTTCTTGGACTTTCTCCTTTTTCCCATTGTCTCTCCAGCAGCACGAGTCATGAGACACTGCTCAAATGGGACGACATGGACCAGTTCAAAGCACTATGCTCAGATCCCTGATCTGCCACTTGAAGCTTTGAGAGTGTCAGACAAATCTCCCAGAACAGTGAAGCTAACACTGCAGCTCCCTTGGCTAGTATGG
Organism: Alexandromys fortis; assembly: GCF_014885135.2. NCBI lineage: Eukaryota > Metazoa > Chordata > Mammalia > Rodentia > Cricetidae > Alexandromys > Alexandromys fortis. The sequence goes on from NW_026068090.1 coordinate 1,861,652, forward strand.
GAAGGCTAGCTGGGCCAGTCTCATCCCATCCCGAGTGTTGTCGCGGAGAGCCTCTGGGGAGGAGCTGACTCTGGAGCATCCTGCAGCTAAGCTCCTCAGATGTTAGAGATGCCTTCTGCTAAGTTAGGTCAGGGCTGGAGCCTGCAGCTCTCACACAAAGTTCACACTGTTAGTCGACTGAGGTTGAGCTGATCTGTGGCCAGGATCCTCCAATAGTTTCAGAAGGGAACGGAGGAGCCTGGGCTAGTGCCTGTGCCCTCGTGCCCACCCTGAGTTCCCCAGCGGCTGGATTCTGAGCTGGGCTCCGTACAGAGATTGGGTCTCCATATTTAGCCCAGATGGACCTCTGCCTCCCTAGTGTTAGGATCATAGGCAGGCACCACCACATTCAGCAATAACGGTGCAGTACTCTTGCTCATTGCTAAGTCTTCCAGAAGAGCCCACCAAGCACAGACAGCAGGACAGTGGAGGGTGAGACTTCACTAGAGCCTCCTCTGCCTCCTCGGCCTGGGAACGGCCCTCTCCCCTCTACAGCCCCCACTAGCCCACATTCTGTCCTTTGAACTCCAGAATGCAGAGTGACTTCCTTAGCTTTTAAAGATGTCATTCATCTTCACATTGGTGTGCACACATACACCTGTGCCACGGTGCACACATGGAGGCGGGAGGACAACTTCCTTGTCTCTGCGGCTGCACTGTCTCTCCTGCCATTGCCACCCATCTCACTGCAGCGCTACAATGCATTCCACCCTCTGTGGCTCTTTATGTGGGTTCTGAACTGAGGCCAGGCTGTGCAGTAAGATTCTGCCCATCGAACCCTCTCCCAGGTCTAGCACGTTACTTTGCACCAGCGACTGAATGGGTATGTGAGGATCACCTTCTGAGGGAAGCCTCATGGCCTGCGTGTGAGGGAGCAAGGGTCTGGCAGCACCGTGAGATCTCGGATCCATTCATCTCTTTCCTGGTTCTGCCAGAGCCTTGCATCATCTTGCTGAACTAAGCTTAAACCCTGTGTGGGTTGGGCTGGACATGTATGTACACGTATGTGGGTGCACGTGTGCTGTAGACCTGTGAACTGAGTCGTGTGATGGACATGCTTCAGCGGGGTTACGCCATGGGCACAGGCTCCCTGTTCCTCGGCTAGGTGCCTGTACTTCCCTAAGACGGCCCACAGTAGCCCCTGGATCTTTGGATGGGTTCGAGGAGTGGACGGCTCGGCCAGAGCACCCCACCGCCTCCCAGTCTGAGTACACCACCTAGCTTACTAGCCAAGAGCTTGAAGTAGTGCCAACACCCAGGGCTACATCTCTCTTGTTCCAGACAGAACACTGAAGATAGTGATGTCCCTCTCATACCTTGAGGGCAGCAAGAGCTGCTGGATAGAGGTCTTAGATCCTAGGATATACAAGGGAGTGTCCCTGCCAGTGGCACTGGCATAGTTCCTGCTCTGGGTGGGCAAGAAAGAGCTCTCACCTGTTGCTGTAGAGAGCATACTTCTAGACAGGGAAAATGTACCCAAGGAAGGTCAGCAGGGAGACCCGAGTTCATCAGGGATGGGGCTCTCATGGGAGCACATGACTTACGACGGATGATTCTGGCCAGAGAAGACATGTGAAAGGCCACTAACGGTCTAAGGACAGTGGGGCTTTGACCCTTCCAGAGGAGGCCATATCCAGGACTGAACTGGCAAAGCCTGCTTGGCCCTCTGAGCCTTCCTCCTTCTCTTGTGCATCTGCCTTTGTCAAGGAGTCTGCTACCTTACAAATCTCCCATGACATCTGGGCTGCCCCCTGATTGTGGCTCAGGGCCCCAGGGCACACCAGAGTGAGGTGTGTGGGCAGCACAGGCAAGCACTCCACCCCACACACTGTGAATCCACATGCTGACTGGCCCCACACATGTGTGTACACAGCCTTCCTCCACACTGGCTTCCATGTTCTCTCCCCCCTGAGAGCCTGGTCCTCGGATACTTTGGGGCTGTGGCCCTGCTCCCAGTGACCCTTTCGGGGGAGAGGGATCTTCCTGTCAGTGGCCTCCTGTTGTTGGGAGTGGCGGCATCTTTTTCTCTGAAGACAATGTATTTCCCAGCAAGAGAACAGGCCTGTTCCGAGGTCTATTATCTTGGCCTGCACACTGCCCTTGTGTTGCTGTGGTGACCACTCTTCATGACAGCAGCAAGATGCAGACACTTCAGTCGTCATCATCATCATCATTTGATTTGATTTAATTTGATTTTATATCGTGCAGACGGGAGAACCACGATCCAGAGAGGGACGGACACTTGTTGAGGTTATACTATGCTTGGGTTAGCGGGAAGGAGCCATCAGCCTCTGGGGCTTAGGAAATGAACTTAGTTTGGAGCCCAGGGGATGGGGCAGGCTGGGACCAGTCGTGTGCAGACTCATCTTCCTGTGCTGGTGCTAGGCTCTCTCGGCCCGCACGGCAGGCTCAGGGCACACAAATCAAAGCATTGGCATTTGGAACTGAAGCAGTCTGGCCTTAGCTCCTCTCCTGCTTCCTCCAGACTGGGTGGGCTTCTCCAAAGAGAACTAGGAGGTGGTACCTAGGGAGTCCTGCTGTGCCCGCCTGAGGCCCCTGGATCTTGGCTCTACACTCTTCTCTACAACGCACCCCTCAGCCCGGAGCCCTGGCTTTGCCTTCCCCTCATCTTGATGCCACCAGAAAAGAGCAGGGGCGTGGGACATGTGAACAAGAAGAGGAAGGAGAGAAGGAATAATCCCATTGGCAGGGAGGGGCCGCCCAGGCCAGTCAAGGCCCCGTTGCCTCCTGGTCCTGCCCAACCTCTAGTATGGACTGAGGCTAGGGATGGGGAGAGCTACCCGGGTGTTGCCCTTCCTCCAAGCTTCCCTCCCTCTGAGGATCCATTCTTAGTCCTGTGGGAGTGGTGTCTGGACCTGCATGGTTGGAGTCACAGACAATCGATTTGTTAATCTGGGGGTCTGGATCTCTCTTAATGGGCTGAGAAACCACGGTAATTGTTCCCTGCGGCAGTAATGAGCAGGAGCAAGGCTGTGCCCAAACTCAAGAGAGACTAGGAGCGGAGCTGATGTGTAGCTAGGAGCCTCCTTGTGTCCAGTCCTCCATCCTCCCAGCATCCCTTGGGCAAAACAGATAGTCCAACGGTGCACATTGCTTGGGTGAGGACGCAGAGATGGGGTGACTGGCTCCTATCTGGGCAGTTTCCCAGTCAGCTTTGTGCCAGACACTTGAGCAAGATCTCCAGATCGAGTTCTGGTCCTGCCGCTCGGAGCTCCCTGAGACAGTGTCACTTCCCCTCCTGCAACACCAGTTTCCTCATCTGCCACCTCCCAGACTCCTGCCCTCTGTGGCCCAGGAACTCGGTGGCAGGGTCTGCTCCAGGAGTCCGGCTTACTCCAACTCTCATGAATAGCGGGAGGTGCCGAAGCAGGGTGAATTTCCCAGGTAACAGTGCTTCTCTCCTCAGGGGCTGGCCCCCGTGCACACCACTGCAGCCCCGGCTGGTGCTGAGCAGGTGTGGGTGGGTGTGGGGGCCTCCTTCCTTCTCGTTTCCTCTACCCAGTTCTGCCCAGAACTGCGCTATACACAGGCCTCGAGTGGAGGAGATGGGGCCGTGGGGATCTGACTGTGCCTTGGGTGGGGCCGTGAAATACTGAGACAGGATTTGGAGATTTGCAGCTGTAGAAATCTGAGTTAGAGTTCGGGATGTCACAAGACATTCTTCCTTCCTGAGCCTGGACTTCTTTTTTGCTTGTTTGTTTGTTTTGTTTGTTTTTGATTTTGTTTTTTGAGACAAGGTTTCTCTGTTTAACAGCCCTAGTTGTCCTGGAACTTGCTCTGTAGACCAGGCTGGCCTTGAACTCACAGAGATCCACCTGCCTCTATCTCCCGAGTGCTGGGAGAGTGCTGGGATTAAAGAATTGTGCCACCACCTCCAGGTCTCTAGGCCTGAACTTACTTGGGGCAATGTCTAACTGAATTCTAGTAGCCGAGTATTTAAAGACCGCTCTGTGTTGGATGGTGTAGCACAGGCCTTTAATCCCAGCAGAGGCAGGCGACCTCTGTGAGTTCAAGACCAGCCTTTTCCACCAGGCCAGTAAGACTCTGTCTCAAAAAACAAGCAAACAAAACAAAACCAAAAACCAGTTCATTGTCAAATTATGAAGAGTCCAGAGGGTCCCTGGGGAGGGGCTGGACGGGGTTCTCAGAGCCCCGCAGGCACCCTGGCAGGAACAAGCAAGAAGGGTGCCAAAACACAATGCAACCTGAAGCTGACCCCGCTGAACAAACTTGTGAAGGGGAGGAGAAGCAGTGAATGGGTGGGTCTGGGGAGTGGGGCTAAACCTTTCTTGGAGATTCTGTTGACACTGGACTCTGCTAGCCTGGATCCAGGGAACGCAGAGGCCCTGTGTTCACTGCTGGCCTCCTGAAGGTCTATGGAATTCATACAACTCAGAGACTATTCTCCATCCCTCAGTATCAAATGAGATGAAAAGTGAAAGGACCTTTGCAAGCTATGAAGTGCTGTACTTTGTTCTTTTTGAGATAGTCGTACTGTGCTTCCCGGGCTAGCTTTAATCTTGACCCAGCCTTCCCGGTGCTGGGATTACAGGCATGTACCAAGATGCACCTTCAATGGTGCGTCTGCTCATGTGTGCAAGGTAAAGGTGTAAATGTGTAGTTTGTGAGAATGTGTGGAACATGTGTGCCCGTACACAGTCGCCAGGCCTGCGGGGGGAGGGGGAGGGAGTTTCTCTACACTGCTGAGACTCATCTGGCTGGGGATGAAGTGCGTGGAGCAAACCATGCATGAAGCCCTGGGCTAGAGCTTTAGCCTTACACGATACTGGGCATAGTGGTATGTTGAAGGAGGAGCGGCGGGGCTGCTTCCCCGGCACCCGACCGCCCACATGGCTAGCTTATGCCCGAAATAATTACACGGAAACTGTATTCTTTTAAACATTGCCTGGCCTGGCTAGTTCCAGCTTCTTATTGGCTAGCTCTTACATATTGTTCTAACCCATTTCTAATATTCTGTGTAGCCCACGAGGTGGCTTACCAGAGAAGATCTTAACCTGCGTCTGTCTGGAGTGGGAGAACCATGGCGACTTCCTGACTCAGCTTCTTTCTCCCAGCATTCTCTCTGTTTACTCCACCCACCTATGTTCTATCCAATAAAATGGGCCAAGGCAGTTTCTTTATTATAATTAACCAATGTCCTTCCTCCATCATTTCCCCTTTTTCTGTTTAAACAAAAAAAAAAAGGCTTTAACTTAACATAGGAAAATTACATATAACAAAACAGTTATCAAGCAAGAATTATAGTTACAATATTTATATCTATTTTATCTCTTATAAGTAAGGAAAACTATAACAAATAACTATTCATTCTTCAACTCCATCAAAGACTCCAGAAGGATATAATAATACCTAAGTAAACAGGAAGTCCAAAACTCTAGAAATGACAGAGACATCTCGCTGCCTGGACAGTCACCCAAAGTTCCTCTGTACCGTTGGGGCATCCATCTTCGGCCTACAGGCCCATGGTATCCAGAGACATTTCCATGAAGCAGGAAATTTCAAAGACAGTTCAGTCATTTTCTGCTGTGTCCTGCAGAATGTCTCGCAGACTCTTTCATGAATCAGGAACCCCGAAAGACCATCTCACCTTTAGGCAAGTTCAGCAGTCCTCTCTCGGCGGGTTCTCTGTGTCCAGTTTATGTAACAGTCCAGGCAAGAACAGTTTCTTGCCCAAATGGCTATCAAACTCCATAAGGATCCTCTTCGATGCCCATCTTCCTCTTGAAGTAGCTGGTGCTGCCAGGAGCAGACGTGTCTCCTTGTCATGAAAAGTCCTAAGTTATTAAAATATTTTAAATGCCATATTCTGTAGCCTTCGAAAGATATGAAGAATGCCTATCTAACTGAAATATATCTCTATATATCTAGAAAATCTAACTAACATGACTACAAGCTTGACTATTATTGATGATTATCCATTAGCAACCTATATTTCCTAATTATACATTACATTTTAAAATGAACTACACAATCACAATACCTTAATCAAGATCAAAAATACATATACATATAACAAAATTGACCTTAAAATCCATACCAATGCAAATTATTCATATCTATATCATATCCCCCTTTAAATGTAAAAGAACATTTATAAACAATATTTGGGAACATGGGCATAGGTTTTTCTCTCCAAACTGCTTCCTGCTGGATAGGGGCGTCGTTAATTAGGTTGTTATGATATAACCTGTGTTCCAGGGTCATCTCAGTTGGAAGTTGAGTGAAGTAATTTTTTGAGGATGTTCACAGCAACCTTTCAGGAGGGCGTGGTCTATCATACCAAATTGGAATAGAAGAAATCCACAGGGTTTTATCCTTTGTAAAAACAAAAGAAGGACTTTTCCAAAGCATCATAACCTTAGATCCAAATTTTGAAATCATAATACCCTTATATCCATTTTGGTTTAGCTTGGCAGCCCATGTAATGAAATGTCTCTCTGTACTTAGCTCCTTCACAGTCAAAAATTTTAAAGAAAACACAATGTACATAATCCAGACTCTCTATGAATTTTCCATTTTTACGTGGCTTATTTTTGTTTATTTCTCTTAATCTATAACTATCTGTACTCTGTCTCTTTAAAGACTTTACCCCCTTTTTTTAAGGGCATTAACTATTCTTTCTCTCTCTATTTTTTTTTCTTTCTCAAGCCTACGTACACTCATCCAACATTGTGATTCATTTAGTGGTCTGTCTGAATCTGTTTTATTGTGATTCTGTAATTTTTTTACTATCCAGGAGCACTTCTTAAAATGTTAAGCAGTTCTTAAAAACTTAAGTTGCACCATGTACAGGTAATACGGTACTGCCTGTGTCCTGCCCAGTCTAAACCTTAACTGCGCTGTTATTATGGCAATTACGGTAGTTCCTGCCTGAGGTCAGCACAATTCAGCAAGGTGCAGCCACTCCTGCCTCAGAGCCATTTGGTGCCCCTGAGCCACACAGTTCCAGACGCCACATTGGCGCCGCAGTCAGCAGTTTAACTCTGAGACTGACCGTGCGACACAGAAACTCTTTTCATCCAAGTTACAGCAAAATCTGACATGCAGAGCACTGCGCAGTCTGCGCAGTTTCTGTATGGTGGCGGGAATCCGCCATGCTCTTCCACCTGCATAAGCCTGATTCGGCCTTCTGCCCAGGTGCAGGCAGGGAGCGCTGAACCATCGGCATGGTCTCAGAGCACTCTCCTCCGATCCCAAGCGGGAACACAAACATCCAGTCCCATAATTTTTTTGTTTGTTTTAAATTAAGCTCTCTCAGGTTTTTAAGTGGATTTAGCCCATCACGTCTGGGCGCCACTCTGTTGAAGGAGGGAGCGGCAGGGCTGCGTCCCCGGCACCCGACTGCCCACATGGCTAGCTTATGCCCGAAATAATTACACGGAAACTGTATTCTTTTAAACACTGCCTGGCCTGGCTAGTTCCAGCTTCTTATTGGCTAGCTCTTACATATTGTTCTAACCCATTTCTAATATTCTGTGTAGCCCACGAGGTGGCTTACCAGAGAAGATCTTAACCTGCGTCTGTCTGGAGTGGGAGAACCATGGCGACTTCCTGACTCAGCTTCTTTCTCCCAGCATTCTCTCTGTTTACTCCACCCACCTAATTTTCTGTCCTATGAGGGCCGAGGCAGTTTCTTTATTATAATTAACCAATGTCCTTCCTCCATCAGTGGTAAGCAGTCAACACCCCACAACTCAGGATGTAGAGGCACAGGGTCACACGTTCAGAGTTATCCTCAGCTGTGTAAGGAATTCCAGGCCAGCCTAGAGAAATGAGACTCTATATTTTTTTCTTTTTTGATATTTCCTTACTATTTGTCAATTTCCTAGGAAGGGGGCAGGGACCACAGACTAGAAAGTAGCACTAGCTGCTGTCTCTAGCTTGTCCTCTTGCCTCATTCTTAGACTGCTTCTACAGACTCCCCTGGGAGCTCCCTGCAGGTCATCGGCAGGGCTGGCAATCTGTCTGACTCCTCTGTGAGGTCCACCAGCTGCCACCTTCCCTCTGAGGCTCAGAGCTGACCTGGAGCCTCAATTGTCCCATTGAATCTTTGTGATATCAAATGTCTGCTAGAGGTGCTACTAGTATCCCATTTTACAGACAAGAAGATTCTGTGAGGGAAAATGCCAGTCTCGGGATTTGGGGATCCAGCTGGCTAGCAGTAATACTGGATTTCAACTCCTAACTCCAAAATTTAGTTTCATTGTTGCAGCCTGGTCAATGTGGGCTGTTTGGCCTCGTGAACAACAGAATAAAAGAGGAAATGACTCCCTTGACCCCAAGCTGGAAGTGTGGGACTGGGGAGATGGCTCAGTGGTTAAAGCATTTGCCAGACAAGTGTGAGGATGGGAATTCAGATCCCTAGAACCCAAGTAAGCAAAGAAGCCCCCCAGTAATTCCGGAGCTCAAAGACTATGGCAGTGCCAGGCTGGCTGGCCAGGATAGCTGTGCTAATGAGGCCTGGGCCCAGTGGTGCCCATGTCCATGAATAAAGTGGAGAGCAACGAGGAAGATTCCAGATGCCAAATCTTAGGCTTCTGCACGTTTGTGCAACACACAGCCATGTTAATTTATTGAGTACCCAAGAGACAGCAAGTGTCTCCACGAAATGTGCGCAGCCAGGATGAACTGGAGCTTACAGAAACCTTTCTGACCACAGCAGGGTGGCCATGGTGCAAAACCAGCCTGGCTCCATAGTGAGTTCAAGACCAGCCTAGACTATCGAGTAAGTCCTTGTCTCAAAAACAAAACAAAAATATAACTCAGATGAGTAAATTAATCAAGCTAGGGATAGAGGCACACATCTGTAATTTCAGCCCTTAGGGGGTGGAGGGAAGATCAGCCCCGTTCAGACCTAGGGTCAGGCTGAGTTTTCTCCTGTCTCTGCAGGAAGAAGGAATTGACAGTCTGTGACAGGCTCCCATTTGGGCAAAGGGCCTGGGGCCAGTCACAACTCTTCTGGAACTAAGTCCACAGGATGTGTCTGCATGACAGGCCCCCTCAGCGCCTGTCCCTGGGCCATTTCCCCATTTGTCTCGGAGGCAGCTTTCCATTTCTGTCTGGGTGGACTGGCAGCCCAGAATCCGACTCTTCCGTTCTGACTGTTGGTGTCTAATTAGGGCCAGAACCCTGGCCTGGGCCTGTGGGCATGACATGTCTGCCAGCTTTCCCTGCTCAGTGCTGATCTGATGGTACCAGCTGTGTGGGAGGCAGGCCCTGTGCCAGGCACGCGTGACTACATCAGTGCCCTTTGTGCCCAGCCGTTTGCTGGGTACCAGAGCCCCGGGAACTAAGAGACCCACTGCCTGCTTAAGCACTCATAGGCTGGGGACAAGTGCAAGAAGTCTGCAGCGTGGACTGGTGAGACTGCTCAGTGGGTAAAGACACTTCCTGCAGATCCTCACCGGAGTCCAATCCCTGGGACCCGGGAGGAGCGATGACAGAAAGACAACCAGCTCCTGAAACTTGTCCTTTGGCTTCCAGATATATGCTGTGGCACATACACACACACATACGTACACACACACACGTACACATGTACACACACATGCATATGCATGTATGAACACATGCACACATACACAAACATGCATGCATACATGTATACACACAAACATGCGTGCATACGTGTATGCATAAACACATACATGAACACATGCACACATGCATGGGCACTCGCATGCATGTGAACGCATGCATACCCAAATAAATAAGAGTAACGAACAACAACAAAGTCTGCGCAGCTGAGCCAGGCATCCCATGGCAGCACTGGTTTCCATGGCCTGGGACAGGGTGGGACTGTCCTGTGACACTGAAAGTAGCTTTTAATCCAGAGTGAGGGAAATGCTGTCTCTGTCACATCAGAGAAATAGGGGTCCTGGGGTCCTGAGTGCGGATGGCAGAGGTGCTAAGGGGCATTGAGTCCAGGGGAAAGAGAAACAGCTGGGTTGGAATCCAGCACCTGCCAGTCATGTGGTTCTCATACACATTATTAAACCCTTAGCATCTTAGTTTCTTCATCTGTAAAATGGGCTCCTAGGGCAGGCAAAATGAGAACATGTATTTAACATGACTTGCGGGTCCTGGAGGAGGATTCTGTCTGGGCAGAGCTGAAATTTGAGGCAAAACACGAGACTCCTAAGATATTAAAACCTGGGGCCAGTCTCACTGCCTGCTGTGTTATGTTTGGATCTTAAATGTTCAGACTCAGAAATCCCCCTGCCTCTACCTCCACAGTGCTAGGATTAAAGGTGTGCACCATCAGTGCAGGCTTAAAATGTATTATTTTATGTGTATAAGTGGTTTTGCCTGCATGTATGTCTACAACTTGTGTGCAGCACCTGCAGAAGAAGGCGCTGGATCCTGAAACTGGAGTTACAGATGGTTGTGAGCCATCTTGTGGCTGCTGGGAAATTGAACCAGGTCCTCTAGAACAACCAGTACTCTTAACCCCTGAGCTATTTCTCTAGCCTAAGGGTTGCAAATATATATTTATATTTATATAAAATATATATTTGCTATATAAATGTATATACATTTACTATATATATAGCATGTGTGTGTGTGCGCGCGTGCGTGTGTGTGTGTGTGTGTGTGTGTGTGTGTGTGTGTGCAGGTACCTGAGGATACAGAAGATAGCATTGAATCCCTCGGAGCTAAGGTTATGGGAAAGTTGTGATCACCCTGATGAGGGTGCCCAAACCTGGGCCCTCTGTAAGAGCAGCAAGCAGTCCTGGCTAGTGAGCCCTCTCTCCGGTCCCTCGCTTTGTTTGGAAACTGCATCTCAGTCCATCCTCAAGCGGTCTCAGTTCTTGTGTTTCAGCATCTCGAGTGCCGCTACTATGGCGAGTTGGCACTGTGCCTGGTTTGTGGAGCTATTTTCACTTTTCTTGGTGTGCACCTGGAGTGGAACTCCTGCTTTATATGACAATTTTAGGTTAAATTTTGAGGAACTCTTTAATTGCACTCCTAAGAAGCATCACTGGGTTTCCTGGCAATTGATGTGAAAAAGGAGAAGCAGCCTCCAAGAAGAGGATCGTGATGGATCCTTAGAGAAGCTAACCTTTCAGGGGTGAGAGTCCCAGAAGGACCATTGCATCATAAAAATACGTTTTCTATGCCCCCCACACACTCCAAGGTTCGGATGCAAAGAGAATCAAGACTGTGAGGGGCCTGCTCCACTTTCATGGATGCCGGACAAAGACATAAAGCTGGTAGTTAAGGAACTTAGTTCCTCACAGCACCAGGGATGAGCAGAATACCAGCTCTTGGACCAGCTTTTGAGCTGATACAGACCAAGACAAAGGTGGCCAAGTAATACATGTGTGTATATGGGTTGGGGGACAAAAAAGGAATCTGGAGCTTAGACATTGTGTCTTCTGTGATGGGCAGTCAGCATGCTTGAACTTTGACTCAGAGGAAGACATCTTTCCTGTACCAGACAGTTGACAAACCTGACACTATCACTATCTTCCAACGCTGTTTCTCCGCTCATGAGCTCCACCAAGCGCTGCTGAACCAATGAAGAGCTGTCCCCAGGGCAGACGTGCTGGTCAGGGCTGGCATCAGGGCTGGCATCCTTTCCTCCCTTTGTTTGTTTTATTGTGAATTTGTTTAAAGCTATACACAAAAAACTTATGTCATTAACTTTTTGTTTGGTTTTGTCTTATTTTGAGACAGTGTCTCACAGTGTAGGCTCAGCTGGCTAAAATTTGTTACACAGATCAGGTTAGCCTTGAACCTGTGGTAACCCTTCAGTGACTGCCTGATTTTGAGAGGTTACAGGCACAGGACAACACCCCCAGCTTAACCACTTTAAATTTTTTTTTTAGATTGTATTATTTTGTTTTAAGTGTGTGAGTGTTTTTGCCTGCATGTATGTAAATGCATCATATGTGCACCTCAAATCAGAAGGTATCAGATGCCCCGGAACTGGAGTCATGGACGGTTGTGAGCTACCATGTGGGCTTTGGGAACTAAACCCAGGTCCTCTGCAAGAGCAGTTAGTGCTCTTACTGCTGAGTCATCTCTCCAGCCCATTTAACCCTTCCTGGGAACACACAACAAGTCCTATTCAGCACATATACATTATTGTGCGGTAACTGTCAACATCTGTCCCAGAGCTGCAACACAAGCTTGAGGCCAGCCGCAGCCACACAGTGAGACCTGCTCTCAAGCACAGAGTACTCTGGACGCAGAAAGCCATGACTCCCCACTGCCCTGGGTCTGTGGACTCGCAGTTCTTCCTGTAGCTACAAGTGTCCATTGTTTTACTGGGCACAATATGTTCGCGGTTCATCCATGTTACCGTTCATTATCAGAACTTCCTCCCTCTTTAAAACTGCGGTTTGGATTCTAGAGGTGGAATTGCTAGACAATCTGCTAATCCTGGGGTGTGCATTTATTTATTTTAAGAAACTTCCGTACTGTTTTTTATTTTTTCCACTGTGGCCGTATTATTTTACGTTTGTGCAAGTAATGGGAATTCAGGTTTTGCCATCTCCTCGTCAATATCAAATGATATCTTCTAGTTTGTGGTTGGGGCTTTTTTAAAAATATTTATTTATTGTGTGTGTTGTGTGTGTGTGTTCACACTGGTGGGTGTGTGGGTGGAGGTGATCATGAGCCACAGCACACACAACCTCATTGCAGTCAGTTCCCCCCTTCCACTCTGTTTTGGCGGCATCCTCTCTTGTTTCCTCTGCTGCGCTGCATAGAAACAACCTTCCAGCCATTTTCCTGGCTCTCCTCCTGTCCTCGTAGAAGTGCTGGGCCACAGAAGCATACCTCCATCTGGCTTTATATATGTATTCAAGAAACAAGCACTTTTACTGACTGAGCCATCTCCTTGGTGCTCATCCCCGCTTCAGTGATAACCATTGTCCTGGGTACCTCTCGGCTTTGATTCACGTTCCCCTGATGATTAGTGAGGTAGGGTATCCGTTCAGTACTTACTAACCACTTGGAGATCTTCTTTGGAGAAATGTTCATTAAGTTCTTCACTGAGTTTAGATTTTTTGGTTTTGGTTTGTTCTTTTTGTGTGTGTGTGGTTTGTTTTTGTGTTTTGAGACAAGGTCTCTCCATGTACCCGTGGCTGGCCTGGTATTTGTTCTGCATACCAAGCTAGCCTTGAACCTGTATTAACTCCTAACCAGACAAGATTTTCAAATACCATCTCTCATTTTGCAGAGCTTTCTACTCTGATAATAATGTTTCTTTTTGTACAAAGATTTTTAAGTTTTTTTTTCTTTTAAGATTTATTATGTATACAGTGTTCTGTCTGCAGGCCAAAAGAGGGCACCAGATCACATTAGGGATGGTTGTGAGCCACCATGTGGGTGCTGGAAATTAAACTCAGAGCCTCTGGAAGAGCAGCCGGTGCTCTTAACTGCTGAGTCATCTCTCCAGCCCAAGATTTCCAGTTTTGATGAAATTAATGAATCCCATTTCATTGCCATCACCTGTGTATTTAGTGTCAGCGTGGCAAGGGCTGGTTTAATTGATCAGTTTGTCAGCTCACGTAACAGAAGGTTTGGTTCTCTTTTTCTGTTCTCACTCCTATCTTCACTGCGTTTCTACATGCTCACTTAAGTTCTTCCCACTGTTCTCATGACAGCCTAGGAGAAAAGAGAGAAAGTCTTCCAAGCTAGGCACAGAAAAATCCTTGAGGCAGTCTAATGATTGGTCACTGGTGAGTGGTTTGGAGGGTTGCTCTGATTGGTCAGCTCTGGGTCCCCTGGAGAGGCAGAAGGTATGTAGGAAGCTGATGGGCATCCCAGGTTGGTCAGAGGACAACCCTCATGGTGGACTTTCCATGGATATAGGGAGATTCCTTCTAGTTGGTTCTGAAGACTCCCTGGAGGAGGCAGCTCCTATGGAGATCCGAAACTGATAAAAAGGGTGAGCCGCTGTCTCCGCCATCTCAGGTCCTCCGTAGCACAGCCATGGTGATGTGGACTCTGGAGTTCACAGTCAAGGGCCGTTCCTCTGTGTGTCTTGTTTCTCATCCCGAGGAGATAACGAGTCCTATCTCACAGGCTCTTATGAGGCTGGAATGGGTACCATAAGCTCCAATCATCTGTCTCATGCTTATCTCTAGTTTCTGCCTCTTTTACCCATAGTTGCCAGTATACTGCCTGGCTTCTCCTGCTCTGCTCGCCACCTTCAGGGCCCTCTGCCCTCTGTTTATACTGCCTGAAGTGCCCTTGGCCTCCTGACTCACTCAGCTGTTCCCCTGCCACTTGCTCCTTGGTGAGGCTTTCCTGCCTGCAGAACCCCTTCCTGCTTAAGTTCCCCACTGTCTGTTCCTGTCCACACCAAGCTCCCGAGGGCAGGGCCTGGTTTCCCTGTCAATGCATTTGCCTTCAGTGGGAGCCTGCCAGCCACCAGTATGAGACGAGTGCAGGCTAGGGACGGAAACACACTGGCCACCCACAGAACGAGGCAAGCACAGCTGGTCCCAGGGGTTGGGGATGTTGCCTGCGTGTGAGAGACAGGGTGGGTGGGTGCTAAGAAAAGAAGTCAGCAACCTGGATTATGTGGAACTTGCCCTTGGGAAGTTAGTGAGGATGTCAGGGTTTTGCTGAGCCAGGTCTGCTGACTTGTGGAAAGAGGATGAGCTGACAAGTGAAAACACAGAGGACTAGCAGAGCCTGGGGGCTGCTGTGAAGCAGGGCCCAGTGCTCCCAACAAGAAAAAGGCAATGGACAGACTCCAGGCTATGAGCCTCTTCTTGGTAGGATGGAAGGACTTTTTTTAAAAAATAGTGTTTTGTGAGGCTGGCCTCAATCTCACTGTGTAGCTGACTCTGGATCCTCCTGGGTCTACCTCTGCAGTGTTAGGGCTGCAGATGTGCGTCACCATGCACGGTTTATGCAGTGCTAAAGATTGAACCCAGGACTTCAAGAATGCAAGACAAATGCTTTTCCAACCGAGGCGATCCCAAACTAAACAGTAACTGTCCTCCTCGTGCCATTCCATAGGTTCTCTCTGTCCCTTCCCCTCCCCGCGTAAAGACTTGGGAACTTGGTCACGTTTGTAGGCTCCAAGACAAGAGCACACATCCTGATGCCAGGAGGGCGGGGAGATGCAGGACCAGGACACCAAAAGCTGGTATTGTTGATGACATCACCACACCCCAACTCCAATTGGCTGGATATGACCCTGAGCTCCAGCACCCAAGAAGAAATCAGACCAGGTCCACAGTACTCTGGAACAGACGGCTCAAGGTTCTTTCTTGTTTTTCCCTGTCCGGCCTGCCACTGCAGAGACAAAGCCTATCAGGGGAGGGAAGAGCTTCGTGGGAGCCATGCTGAATGCCAGAGTCAGGCCGGGGCCAGAGACTGCTACCATTTGAACTCTGCCCTGCCCCAGCTCAATGTCTTTGGGGTTCATGAGCCAGCTGCCCAGACACCCACCCCAACAAGCAGATGACTGTGCTGTCCCAGAACCAAATGCCTGTCTGCCCTTGGTCTCAGTTTCCTCTCCTGCAAAGGCAAACAAATGAATTCTAGGGGCATCGCTCTGCTCTCAGAGACAGATGACTTACACGGGCCTCAAGGGGGATCAAGTACTGGAAGCTTCCAAATTCCCAGAAACCTGAGTCGGTACCTTGCTTTTCCTGGAAGGGAGCCAGACCAAAGCAGTGGGAATGGGGTCGCGACACAGAGGTGCAAAGGTCCCTCCAGGGCAACCGAGGGCTCCTCCAGAGGGAACCACAGAGCCACCTAGTCCCAGAGTCCTGCTGCTCCTGCTGCTCCTTTCTTTCTTTCTTTCATTTTTCTGTTTTTGTCTGTCTGTCTGTTTGTTTTTCAATACAGGGTTTCTCTGTGTAACCTTAGCTGTCCTGGAACTCACAATGTAGACCAAAAATGGCCTCAAATGCACAGCGATGCACCTGCCTCCTGAGCGCTGGGATTAAAGTCATGCTCCACCATGCCCACCCAGCCCAGTCACCTCTTTCTAAAGTTCCCATGTCCCTCCTATAAGGTCCAGGCAGGGGCTAGGCCTTTCCCGGAAGCCACAGAGCAGTGCTCCTCACGGGGCCCCACATCAGCTTCACCTGCAGCCTCTGTGCCCCTCACCCCTCCAGGCTTGTCAGGGCATTCTGGAGGTCTCATCTAGGGGACTGGGAGCTCGCTGTCTCTCCTCACTCTGCCCCGTGCTTGACCACGGGGGTGTGAGCATCGGGTGCAGGCGGGAAGTGGAGGATTCATTCACAAGCTTGACTGTGAAGGAGGAAGAGGCACAGCCGGAGAGAGAGGAAGTGCAGGCTGAGGGTAAGGAATCAGCGTGGGGGAGCTAAGGAGGAAGGGTACAACAGAGGGGGTGGTGGGGAGCAGGAAGGAGAAGCAGATGGTGTATTAGGTGACAGGAAGTTGAACCTGGCTCATCTGAGGGCTGCTGGGATCAAAGGTGTAGAAGTGAGAAAAGAGATTAAGGAGAGGGGAGTGAGTTCATGCCAGACCAGGAGAGCACAGGGCAGACAGCGGGACCCTCACGTCCTCCAGCCATGCTTAGCAAGGTGTGGGGCTGAACCATCCTAACGGTGTCATGCTAAGGGGTAGCGACTTACTAGCTGTGTACACGTAGGTCTGGGTCCTGGAGTGGGGTGCAGGTGGCATAGAGAGGTTGGGGTGCTACTGTGCCAGGGGCTGGAAGTGGTGAATCTGAAAAGCTAGAATCTGGGAGCCCGCAGAGCAGACAGAAGCCAGCCTGGGTGCCTGGAAGAGATTTCGATTAGAGAGGAGAGGCCTAGAGACGCCAGGGGACAGGGCAGAGAGCCGAGGAAGGCAGGCAGCCTTTTTTCCATTCAGCTGGGACTCTTCCCGCCCCAAACTGCTCAGAAAGCCAGACAAGCAACTCCAGGAGTAGTCTGTACACACACCCATCTCTGCTGATCCTGGTCCCCCAAACCACATACTGCAGACTCTCTGCACCTCCCAACAGACTTCTGCTCCTCGAGCCGGTGTACATGTACCTGAGCCACGCCTGGAATTCAGTTCTCCCACAAGTACTGGTGCGCTCCTACTGCATGCCCGGCACTGTCCCAAGGAAGGGCGAAAGCCTGGCGATTACATCTCGGTGGAGAAGGCAAATCTCATAAATCTACAAACAAGTAGAACAGTTGTTCAAAGATGGTAATGTCCACCTGAGATCCAAGCACTTTAAGAGCTAAGACAGGAGGATCACCACGAGTTCCAGATCAGTTTGGGCTACAGAGTAACACCCTGCTTTAAAAACACAAACAAATGGTGTACAGCTCAGTGGGGAGAGTGTTTATCTACCAATGGAATCCCTGGGTCCATTCTCAGACTGCCCGAGCTCGGTGTGGAGGCACACACCTGGGAGGTGGAGGCAGGAGGATGAGAAGTTCAGAATCATCTTCAGCTACATAGTGGGTCTGAGGTTAGCCTGGACTACAAGAGTCCCTGTCTCAAAAAAAAAAAAGGACCAGGCAATGAGGGCAAACACCTTTAACCCCAGCACTTGACTTGAGAGGCAAAAGTAGGCAGATCTCTGTGAATTCAAGGTCAGCCTGGTCTACAGAGCGAGTTCCAGGACAGCCAGGTCTACACAAAGAAAACCAGTCTCAGAAAACCAAAAAAAAAAAAAGGAAAAAAAGAAAGAAAGAAAGAAAGAAAGAAAGAAAGAAAGAAAGAGCAAAAGAAAGGAAGGAAAGAAGGAAGGAAGGATGAAAGAAAGAGAGAGGGGGGGAAGAAAGGGAAGGAAGGAAGGAAGGAAGGAAGGAAGGAAGGAAGGAAGGAGGTGGTGAAGAGGGGATTTCTGATGACATCAGGTAACAGAGCTAGCCTCGAGGCCTACCTAAGGTCAGTCTCCTAGACACACATACTAGGAGAGAACTGACTGACTCTTCCAAGTTGTGGTCTGACATTAAAAATCACATATATAAATAAGTAAATGTAGTAATAAAAGCCTAAAAGTACTGAGAAGAAAAGTGTAACGGATTGGGGAAATCCCACACATATGTAGGAGGCTGTGATTTTAGCTAGAGTGGCAGAAGAGAACCTCCCAGAGACAGTGTCCTTTGAGTGACACAAGTCACCGTACAGCCTCCCCCATTTCACACTGAGTCAGGTTTGATACCCTCCTAATGTCCCTCCTGGGCCAGCCTCAGACATCTACAAATCCCTCTTCCACCTCCATAGGTATGACAGAAGGAAATGCCTACCTCTCTGGTCTGGTACTGGGACTCCAAGTATGTATCACATTTGGCCACAAGATTTGTTTTGAAGTTTTCCTGTCAACCGAGTGTGCGGCCCAGGTTTCCTGGATCTGGATGTGAGTTCAGAATCCAGGGGTGGGAATGAGGAGCTGCTGATAAATGATCTTGGCATGACCTCCCCAGGGTGTCTTAGGTCCCGGAGGCAGGCTGTGCTGGAGAGAGCTGCTAACTTAGAAGCATAGCTTAGGGAGGGTTCTCAACATAACCAACCTATGGTAACCTGGGAGGGGAATGAGCTTCATGTCAAGGGGAGTATGCAAACAGGGACCAGACAAGTCATTGGGAGGCTTCAGGGGTCTCCTCTTGGGGGAGAAGAGGGGTTCTCAGATGATCTTAAGACCGGTCTGGCTCAGCAAGTCCAGAATCCTGAGTCTGCCACTGACCCCTGGTTCTAGGGTCAGAGGACGTCTTGTCTCTGTCAGGTGGGCTCAGGCTTTAGGAGATGTGAGGGATGTTTACAGCAGGTTTCAGACAGGACTCTGCTTCTCATGAGAAGTGAGGGGTCCTCTGAGGATCCCTCTGGCCTAGTCTTACACATAGAACCTTGCATGGAACCAGATACCTTTGAGCCTCGGTGTCTAGTCTCTGAAATGGGCAATAAACAGACCATGTGTGTGAACAGGCTGTGGAATCAGGTAGGCTTAGAGGTACAACTCCTATGGCCATTCCCCTAACCCCCAGCGAATATGTCATCAGTCAAGATTACTCAGTGGGTAAAGGTGATGGTCACCAAGCAACCTGAGCTCAGTCTCATGTGGTGGAAAGAGAAAACTGACCCGTGGCATGCATGCGTGCATGCGCAGACACACACACACACACACACACACACACACACACACACACACACGGTCATTGACTGAACCCAATAGCATCGAGTATAGAGCCCCGTGGCTTACACACACACACACACACACACACACACACACACACACACACACGGTATTGACTGAACCAATGGTATAGAGGATAGAGCCCTGTGGCTTATATTCATGGGCAGGATTCACTTATCCAGGATTTCCAGGGAGCTGGAGACCGAAAAGCAAAGCAGGTCTTGTGTCCAGTATCTCACAAAGTAGGAGGGAGGGAGGAAGTCTTTCTGATCCAGACCCGTGGCCCTGACTCTTAACCTCCATTGTTTTAACCTGTTCCCGGGAAACGGTGCCACGAGGGGTCTATTGTGTACATGACAAACTCCTAACCACTTTGGCTTCAGGTTTCTGGTAGGGAAATGTCACCCCTCTTCCCAGCACAGACTTTATCGTTACTCAAATCTGCATCCAGCTCCCAGTTGGCCACTGATTCACTGTCACCTTGGACAAGTCATCAACTTGTCTAAGCCTCGTCATCCCTGTGACAAAATCTGAGGAACAATCACTTAAGGATTTATTTTGGTTCATGGTTTCCAAGCTTGCCCTCTCTTGGCCTGCAGCAATGCAGAAACGTTATAGCAAAGGGCATGGTGGAACAAAGCCACTCCCCTGTGGCGGCCAGCAGGTAGAGAGGGGGACGAGGAGGAGGAGAACAAGGCGTGTCATTTAACGTCTCACCCTCTTGACCCACTTCCTCCAACCTGTCCCTATCTACTCACCCATCCAACGGGAACTGTGCGAGAGCCAATTCATAGAGAAGGTCAATGCCCGCACCATCCAGGCCCTAGTCTAGTGTTACCAGCTGGGGACAAAGCTGTTAACACAAGGTTTTGAGGGCGACACATCCCAACCACAGCTACCTGACTCCTTATCTGTATAGTGGGACCAGCACAGCCCATCCCATGTAAGATCCTGGTACCAGAGTCCTTACCCCAGTTCTGGCTTCCATTGGACAGTCACGAAATTAGCAGTGAGTATCAGGGACGATGGGGACCCAAGGATGTAAAGTGACCTTTCTAGAACATACAGCAAGTCGAGCCCAAATGGGTTCTGTTGTCCCACCAAGAGCTACTGAGGTGACCGTGGTCACTCTGAGAACTGCCACCGTGCTCCCCCAGGTGACAGTTCCTCTGCCCCACCTGCTCTCCTCTTCTAGTTTCCCAGGCAGAGATGATGGGATTCTGGACAAAACTCCGTCAGAGGAGATGGAGGCCCTACTGTAGGTCAGAACTACAGGCAAGATGGTGATTTAAAATATATATATATATTTAAAGCAAAGTGGTGGTGACTTGCACCTTTAATCCCAAAACTAAAGAGGCAGAAGCAGGCAATCTTTGTGAGTCTGAAGCCATCCTGGTCTACAAAATGAGTTCCAGGACAACCAGGGTTGTTGCACAGAGAAAACCTGTCCAGAAATACACATACACATTATTTTTTCCTTCGACAGGGCTTCTCTGTAGCATTGGAGCCTATCTTGAAACTAGCTCTAGTAGACCAGGCTGGCCTCGAACTTATAAAGATCCACCTGCCTGTGCCTTCCGAGTGCTGGGATTAAAGACGTGCGCCAGCACCGCCCAACCATACACATTTTAACTATGTATATGTGTATAGGTATGTGCAGATGATTGTGGGTGCCTGTGGAGGTCAGAGTGCAGACTCCCGAGTGTTATAGACAGTTGTGAGCACTTGATTTGAAGGCTGCGAGCAAACTTTGATTCTCTGAAAGAACAGTATAAGCTCTTAACCACTAAGCCATCTCTCCAGCCCCTTCTTTTCTTTCTCTTTCTTCCTTTCTTTCTTTTTTGAGATAAAAATTTCATGTATGCCAGGCTGGCTTTGAACTCACATAGCTGAGGACGCCCTTAGACTTTGGATCTTCCAGCTCCCATCTCCCCATGCCTGTGCTGTGAACTGGAGCCAGGGTTTGGTGAACTAACATTAAGCAAATACTCTACTGACAGCTCCATCTCCAGCTCTTCTTTCTAATTTGAACTCCTAATACCCCTGACTCTACTTCCCAAGTGTAAGGATTGCAGGCCTGCACTACCACACCTAGTTTTGGATGATTGATATCAAAGGACAGAAACCCGGGTCTAGTGGACTGAGGCAAAACAAGAATTGATTGGCTTGTACCACCACAGTTTAGTGGAAGGCTGAAGCCTTTGGCATAGCTGGACCCAGAAGCCCCATGGTGCTCCCTGTCCTTACTCTGCCACCCTTGGATTTTGACAGCCCGCTGCTCGTGGTGGTAGCTCCAGGACATAGCATCATGCCTGGCACACAGTCCCCGCAGCTGTGGCAACGCCAGCCTCACTCCTCCCATCTTTGCAAGCCTGACAACATCTCTCTCCTTCTCAACCATTGGTCAGAACTCCAAACTGGACTTGCAGGTGCCTAGCGGGGAGTCCCACCATCCCTGAGGTGGTCATGGGACCCAAGGATCCCACTCCTCTCACATGGGCAGGCCAAGTGCTAGGCCTGAGCCCTCTCTTCCACCATCACCGGAAGCCTGGTTCCTGGGGCTCTATGCTCTGCAGTCCTCAGAGCTGAGCAGTCACTGGGTCCACAGTGAGGGGAAGGGATGGCAGAGCCTGTGGTCCCAGAAGGAGGGCTATGGAATTTCTACCCAAGGAAACAAAGGAAGGGGCCCCAGTCCCAGGCTGCAGCTGCCTCTTCATCCTCAAAATGAGCTTTCAGTTCCACTTGGTCCCTGCTCCACAGAGGGGGAAGGGGAAGTAAAAAGAGAGAAGAGAAAGCAGATGCCAGCTGCCTTGTGCTGGCTTTGCCAACTGTAGCCTGGTGGGACCAGAACTGTCCCCCAGGTACCAGGGACTGGCATAAGGAACCGACCTCAGTCTGTCTGGAGGTGGGCTCCTGAGTACTCAGGCTGATGCCACACAGGGTCAGGGCTGGGTGGTACCTGGAATAGAGGGTGTAACCCTGTAAGGAAGGGAACCCTAAGTTTCTCAGGCTCAGAGGGGTTGGATAGCAGGCTCTAAGCCACACAGCAGGCTGGGTCTTAGCCTGACTCAGAAGAAGGAAGCCAAGTCTTAACCCCACCATCCTGCACCTTTGCTGCTAAATTCACAAGGCTGGGATACAGCAAGGGGGTTTCCCAGCGTGGCTTCCCAGCAGGCAGGGAGTCCAAGTTTGGAAGCCTCATCTCAGGTCCAGCGGGAGCAGGGAATGTTAGTAGGTGGTGACTCAGGCTTCCAGCTCCTGCCTCTGTCCCACAGGCTTCCTCGCCCCTCTAGACACGGAGGACCAGTCAAAGGGCGTCCCGCGACTCCGGGATCTAAGGGTACCATGAGCGCTGAGTCAGTTCTTCCTGGCGTCTGCACTCCGTTGACGGTGCTGCAGAACCGACCTCATAGTTGTGATCTGGACTAAGAAAAGGAAGCAAGTAGAGATTGTCCCTCGGTGGGGTGAGGGCTACAGTGTTTTGCTGGAACCTGGAGTAGAGATGGGCAGAAGATGCGGCATCATAGCGATACTCCGGGCTGGACACGCAAATGGCTGCTGTGAGCTGCATTGAAGGGTGAGGTTCGGACAGAGGCCTGAGCTTCTTGAGGTGGATAAATAAGAGGAAATCTGAGGAGGGCCAGAGGAATGGGGCTTGCTCAGCGCCGGCCTGACAGGAGGCTCCTGCAGCACGGGCCCTAGTCTTATCCTCGTCAGCTGTCCACTAGCGCCGTCTCATGGCTTCAGGCTCTCATTGCAGGAACCACCTCAGTCCCGGCATGTTAACCCATGCTTTGCTCCAGGGCCAGCACCCCATCTTCCCTTAGGTCTTCAAAGTTGCCTCAACCCTGACCGCCCTGGGCCACAGGAGACTGTTCTGGGAACACCACAAGGACCTAACTACTGGGAAGAAGGTAAGATTGGATCTCCTTTAGGTGCCCAATTTATACACAGCTGGCCAAGTGTTTACCTGCTCTTCAACCTTGATCTCACTTTGGTTCAAAATTTTGGCTCTCCCTTGGTTCCCCAGTCCTGTAAAGTGGGCTTGGGGTAAGCTTCTGCATGGATGTCACTTCTACAAGTGACAGAGTAAGAAGAGTCCTTGCCTATGGTGTTTCAACTTACAGGTGGCAACTGTCACATTGTAGCCAGCAGCCGAGAGAGGCAGTGGGACAGAGGCCCAGCTTGGATCCATTCCCTGAACTGCCCTCCCCCCACCCACTTGCCTCAGTGGCTCCCCACCAAAACCCATCTTCAGGTTACCCTCCCTGAAGAACCGCGAGGAGCCATCTCTCATCCTCTCTCTCATGCTCCCGTTGTCCCAGCAGCTCCACAGCCTCTTCTGCACCCTCTCCACACCCACTCTCATGCCTGGGTTTTTGTGCTGTGACTGTTAATAGGGATGTGTGGGGGGAGTTGATGACAAACAGTAGGCGCTTAATAAAGGCTGTGGCAAAGGGGCATGTGGGAAGGGAAGTGTGAGAATAGCTGGGTAAGGACAGACCTTACCAGTGGATTGCCATCTCGAGAGAGGTGCGGACAGGGATGTTAGTAGATGACCTACCAAATGAATGGAAAATGGAGGATGGGTACAGGATACAGGATCAGAGAAGTGAATGGATTCCTGGTGGCTCAGGTGTTACAGCTAAGGGAGGACTGGGAACTGTCATAACCCACTTAACAGATGAGAACACAGGGAGAGCTAAGTCCCTTTGTGCCCTCCTCCCATGGTTGGACAGAGTTCTGGGAAGGATGCCTTCTGTTCAGCTGTTTCTGCCAGACTAAGGTGTGGGAGTGGCAGGGAGGTGCCCTGCACACACAAGGGCTGTTTCAGTCAGAGCCAGCAGGGTCAGGGAGCAGAGGAAGCTGTCCAAAGTGAAGCCAGAGGTGCTACAGCGTGGCTGAGGACAGGATGGAGGGCAGCCCGTGTCTGAGTATCCTTCGCCCCAGCACATTGGTACCACGGACCCAAGATGGTGACGGGTGCTGCTTGTGAGTCTGCCGTGAGCGAACGGGCCAGTGCCGGGTGGGACAGGCATGGCTGGGAACTCAGAAGGAGGGCCGAGATGAGATCAGCACAGATGGACAGGCCAGCGATGGTGCTAGGTCTGTTGCAGTGGCCGTGCAGTGTTGGGAACTGAGGAAGAGCAGGAACGAGAGGAGTGTGGAGAGGACAAAGCCAGAGTTTCCTCGAGAGCAGAGGAACCTCTTGAGGGGTTCCTATTGCAGGCAGCATAGCTGGAGTCCAGAAAAAAGCTGTGATTTGAGATAGTCTAGGCCTTAGGGCCCGAGAATGAATGACAGATATGATAGCCAAAGTCAGTTACTGCTCACAGTTGGAGTCAAAGGATCCCTCTTCACCCCCTGCAGGAGGGGAGCACTCAGCTCTTGGTCCTCAGAGACAGCGTGGAGTGTAGTCAGGGAGCAGATGGTGCCTGAGGCCTATTCAGAGGCCTTCTTCTGCAGCTCTTGCTCCTTCCCAGGGGATGAAGTCTTAGAAGGACCAGTCTCCCCCGAGGCTGGAGAAACAAGAGGCCATTACAGTTTCATCCATGTGAGGCCAAAACTCTCTCTGCCAGTGTGGTCAGAGAGCCCCGGCCTGCTAAGGGAGGGACACAGGAAACTGAACCGAATGCACTGTGAAACATCGGGTCATCTGGGCCATCTATTCCTACTGGAGATTTCTCAGGGGGTCTTTCTTGATCAAACCTTATTTTTCTTAATCCAGAATGAATCCACAGCCTCTTACTTCCTGTGGAAACAAAAGCAAAATCTCTTCTTCAAAGTAACATATCCGTTGACTTAAATTTTGATGCCAAGGCATTTTGATTAAACCTTATTTTTCTTAATCCAGAATGAATCCACAGCCTCTTACTTCCTGTGGAAACAAAAGCAAAATCTCTTCTTCAAAGTAACATATCCGTTGACTTAAATTTTGAAGTCAAGGCATTTTCAAAATATGTAGGTTGCATTAATCCAGCAGTATTTATAATCAAGTCTTTTAGCAGCTGTTGCTCCTTCCTCAGCAGTCTAACAATTCAAAGACAACACAATAACATACAGTATCCAGACTCTCTGTGTATTTTCTGTCTTTACATGGAAGCTAAGCTGAGGCAGATGGGAGCTGGGAGCGTTAGTTTTTCTCTTGAACCAAGGTAGCTAGGTTTGGGTTCCAATTCCTAGAGGTGAAATTTCAATCCCAGCTCCGGTTTGGACTCATGGCTAGAAAGACCGAGGCAAATGGCTTCTTCGTAAATTTGTGCCCTAAAATGTTGGGCACCAAATGAAGCACGATTAATAAAAACTAGGGTCAGAAATTGGGGTTCAACCTGAAGATCTGAGAAGCAAAACAGCCAGCTATTGGCTCTTACCTCTGCCTCAGTCTGAAATGGTGATCCTGCCTCCAGGAATCTCAGAAGGAGACTGCATCTGAGAGCTGTCTCCTCTCGTTTTATAATCCTCTCTAGTGCTAGGACTATAGGTGTGCACCACTGGGATTAAAGGCATGCACTGCCCAGTTTCTATGGCAACTAGTGTGGCTACAGGGATTAAGGGTGCGTGTCATTATGGCTACTGAGATTACAGGTGTGTGGTACCATAACCTGGTCTGTAAGGCTGACCAGTGGGACTGTTTTACTCTCAGATCTTCAGGCAGTCTTTATTTATTAAAATACAATTGAAATGCCACTGCATATGGATGAACACCGTCCCCAGCCAGGATAAATTTCTCCTGGGAAAGCTTTTTATTTAGTTATAACATTTACATCTAGTTTCCACCTCTCTAACGCTTGGTCAGGGTGATTCCTGATTGGTTTCCCCTGAGAACTGGAGCTTCCCTCTGGCCACCAGGGACCACCTCTGCTTGTTCTTTATGCCTTTTGTGAGTTTTGCCTGCTTGTATGCTTTTGTGAGGGTGTCAGAGCCCCT
Source organism: Alexandromys fortis (assembly GCF_014885135.2). NCBI lineage: Eukaryota > Metazoa > Chordata > Mammalia > Rodentia > Cricetidae > Alexandromys > Alexandromys fortis. The sequence continues at coordinate 1,887,735 of NW_026068090.1, forward strand.
GGAACTGGAGTTACAGGCAGTTATGAGCTGTAATGTGGGTGTCGGGAGTTGAACCCGGATCCTCTAGTAGAGCAGTCAGTGCTCTTAACTGCTGAACCATCCGCATGTATGCCTGGGTATGTTCATTCGTGTTCAGACAGTGTGGGCCTCCTGGCTTGGGTGCTAGAGCAGCGGTGATCAACCAGAGCTGCTCCAGGCTCTACCCCACACTCTCCCACACAACCCCACTCCCACCCACTAAAGTCGACTGGAAGGAAGTTTCCTGGATCACCTGAGTCACCTCCTGTTTTACAGATGAGCTGTGACTGAAAGAACATGGGTTTTGAAGGTGGCATTCAGGCTGGCGTCATTGGCGTTTTCCTCCGTGAGCTCTCAGTGTGTGCACTGTCCACAGAGGTAAACTAAGAGCCACCAGAGAAACGTGGAGGAACAGAGGACGTAGAGAAACACCAAACCTGGTACTTCCTCATAAAAGGTCTTCCATCTGCATGAGACAGGTACATACCATTGCCACAGTCTTACCCCCCAGAGATCTCAGAAGTCTTCTAACTTAACGACAACATTCTTATTCCTCCAATAAGAGGCCTATTCAGAGGCCTTCTTCTGCAGCTCTTGCTCCTTCCCAGGGGATGAAGTCTTAGAAGGACCAGTCTCCCCCGAGGCTGGAGAAACAAGAGGCCATTACAGTTTCATCCATGTGAGGCCAAAACTCTCTCTGCCAGTGTGGTCAGAGAGCCCCGGCCTGCTAAGGGAGGGACACAGGAAACTGCACCGAATGCACTGTGAGGAGAGTGAGGAGGTAAATCCCCACTCCAAGGTCACAGCTGTGATTTGAACTCAAACCCACCAATCCCGCTCCCCCCCACACACACACAGAAGAGACAATTGACTAGGGTTGTGAGAGATGAAGAAGTTCACTAGGAATACCGAGAGGAAATGAAATACTAGAGAAACGAAATGACTTTGATTTCTCTCAAGCTTGAGCTTCATTGGAATACACATTTCCATAGGTGTTCTCTATGGATCTTTATGGGACAATGAGCCTTAAGAGGAGACAAAGTTAAGGACTTAGTTGTTCGTATATCTCAAGGCATAGTGCCAAGTGAGCTCGTGAGCATGGCACTGAGAGGGTGTTTTACTTCCCCAGATTCTCCAGGCATAGGAAAAGCATTGGGCCGTAATGGAGCGGGACAATGGCACCATCCAGACACCAGGCTTGCCACCCACTACGTGTGTCTACCGTGAGGATTTCAAGCAACTGCTGCTACCCCCGGTGTACTCAGTGGTGCTGGTGGTGGGCCTGCCGCTGAACATCTGCGTCATCGCTCAGATCTGCGCATCCCGTCAGACCCTGACGCGCTCGGCTGTGTACACCCTGAACCTGGCAGTGGCAGACCTGCTGTATGCCTGCTCACTGCCCCTACTCATCTATAACTACGCCAGAGGGGACCACTGGCCCTTCGGAGACCTGGCCTGCCGCCTCGTGCGCTTTCTCTTCTATGCCAACCTACATGGCAGCATCCTGTTCCTCACCTGCATCAGCTTCCAGCGCTACCTGGGTATCTGCCACCCGCTGGCCCCCTGGCACAAGCGTGGCGGTCGCCGTGCTGCCTGGGTGGTATGTGGAGCCGTGTGGCTGGCCGTGACAGCTCAGTGCCTGCCCACTGCAGTCTTTGCTGCCACGGGCATCCAACGCAACCGCACTGTCTGCTATGACCTGAGCCCACCCATCCTGTCCACCCGCTACTTTCCCTATGGCATGGCTCTCACGGTCATCGGCTTCTTGCTGCCCTTCACAGCCTTACTGGCCTGCTACTGTTGCATGGCCCGCCGCCTGTGCCGCAAGGATGGCCCAGTAGGACTTGTGGCCCAAGAGCGGCGCAGCAAGGCAGCCCGTATGGCCGTGGTGGTGGCGGCTGTCTTTGCCATCAGTTTCCTTCCTTTCCATATCACCAAGACAGCTTACTTGGCCGTGCGGTCGACACCCGGTGTCTCTTGCCCTGTACTGGAGACGTTTGCAGCTGCCTACAAAGGCACCCGGCCCTTTGCCAGTGCCAACAGTGTACTGGACCCTGTTCTCTTCTACTTCACACAGCAGAAGTTCCGGCGGCATCCACATGAGCTCCTACAGAAGCTCACAGTCAAGTGGCAGAGGCGGAGTCTGAGGCCCCAAGGCAAACCCTGAGGCACTGGCAGCTGCGTATTTGCCATGGGGGCCATGGTGCCAGAAGCTTCCCCCACAAGCTCAAATTTTACAGAGAAGTAAAACTTGGTTCAACAGGCCTGGGCCCGGCCCTAAAGAAGTTCTACATCAACCACAAAGCTAAGACACCTGTATTTCAGGGGCTGGTCAGTTCGTGCTTGTTATCCCAGAACTCAGGATGTTATGACTGGAGGATAACAAGCTTCAGGCCAGCCTGATCCATGGGGAAACCCTGTCTTAGACAATCCAGAGTTGGGGCTATAGTTCAGCAGCACATGCCTAGAGTGTGCTAGCCCCTGGGCTCAATCCTTAACACTGCAAAATTCAATAAAGGTCTTTTCCCCCAACTCTTCTTGTTTACAAGGTGAAGGGGAAGGCTGGGGCATGATCTTGAACATGAAGGCAAGGTCTTGATCCCTGGGACCCACTTCTTACAAGGAGCAAGAAGCTAGGGGAGGCTCGTGTTCCCATTCATTTTCCAAAACTTTTGCATAAGAGAGATAAATAAATGTAATTTTGTGGGTTTTGTTATTTTGCTTTTGTTTTTAGGCCATGCCCCACCCCCCGGTCAAAATGAACCCTTTAGTCAGATTTCATCACACAGATAAAGGGCAAAGCAGTGATTTAATTGGGACAGGGTTCAAGACATAGGCTGGAACCTGCAGGGAACGAAGAACTACGGTTAGAAATACCCAGGAGGCATCCTCCAGATGGCTGAAGACCTGCAAGGGTCAATCCCAGTGTGGTTTGATGCTTAGGGGAAGTACATACATGTCATATAACAGAAAACCCGGATTACCCAAAACCATGCAGGGCTGTTCCATCCTGGCTTTCACGGCACCTCCTAAGGTTGAACACTTCTGTCACACGCACCTTTGTCCATGAACTCAGAGTTATGCGGGAGTTCATTGATACTGCCAGTATCTGAATATCCATTAAGACAATGTATCAATACGCTAGAGTAGCTTATGCATCTAGAATTAATTACAGCAACACGCAGCACGTAAACCTTAGCAGTATACTATTAAGGAACAAGAAGTCTCTCCAAACTCTCTGTAGACAAGGCTCTTTGTATGAAGTTATGAAGAACTACAGTGGGCACAACGGTTCGCAGTATATGCCAGCTCAGAATACATAGTTAGCTGGAGGTGAGCCTGGATATGACACTGTTTCTTTGCATTGTTTTCAATTTTTAAAATCATTTTGTGTGTGGTGGCCAGAAGACAACTTTAGGAGTTGGTTTTCTTTTTTCTTCTTCTTTTTTGTTCTTTTTTTTTTTCTTTTTTGTTCTTCAAGACAGGATTTCCCTGTAGCTTTGGTGCCTGTCCCGGAACTAGCTCTTTTAGACCAGGCTAGCCTCAAACTCACAGAGATCCGCCTGCCTCTACCTCATGAGTGCTGGGATTAAAGGCGTGCACCACCACCGCCCAGCAGGAGTTGGTTTTCTTGATCAAACTCAGAAAGTCGGGTTTGGCAACAAGTGCCTTTACCCACGGACCCCACACATATTCCAAAAACCTAAAGCAGTTACAGAAGCCTATAATCCTAGTTACTTGAAGGGCTGAGGCCAAAGAATGGAGATCAAGACCTGACTAGGATACAGAATGAGTTCGGAGCCAGCTTGAGTAACCCTGTCTCAAAAGGAGGAGAAGACATGTGCCGGAGACATAGTTCAATGGTATAGAACTTGTCTAGTATGACTGAGGTTCAGGTCCAATCCTAACAACACATAATACAATGAGAGAGAGAGAGGAGAGAGAGAGAGATACACAGACACAGAGAGAGAGAGAGAGAGAGAGAGAGAGAGAGAGAGAGAGAGAGAGAGAGAGAGAGAGAGAGAGGAGAGAGAGAGAGATACACAGACACAGAGAGAGAGAGGGAGAGAGAGAGAGAGAGAGAGAGAGAGAGAGAGAGAGAGAGAGAGAGAGAAGAGAGAGATCACACACAGACACAGAGAGAGAAGAGAGAGATACACACACAGACACACACACAGAGACAGAAGAGAGAGAGAGAGAAGAAAGAGAGAGAGAGAAGAGAGAGATACACACACAGACACAGAGAGAGAGAGAGAGGAGAGATAGATACACACACAGAGAGAGAGAGAGAGAGAGAAGAGAGAGATACACACAGACACACACAGAGAGAGAAGAGAGAGATAGATACATACAGACACACACACACACACAGACTATGAATGCTGATTAGCAAGGATCTTAGTCTGAGGCTGTCCCTCAGCGATGGGACACAGGAATGAGACAAAGTTACTATAAAGATCCTGGCTGTTTTGTTTTTGGTAAGAGTCAACCGAGCAACTGACAAGAAAGCAAATCGAACAAGAGATGCTAACTAATAAATCCTATCCACTCTAGGTCTAATATGGTAGGTACTGGTAATGTCCAAGATATCAGAAGGCAGCTCTCCCCTTCAGGTAGCTCCTTTCCAAGGCCCATCCTGCACATGACCTTGGCCATCCAGCCTTCCACACTGATTTTTCCCAAGGACTTCTACAGCTTTGACCTCCAAGGGTTACCTGCGGAGGGAGTGACTAGCCATGGTGTTCATTCATTCTTCACAGATGAGAAGCCTCAGCTCACAAGCACCCTCATGGCATTTTACAATTCTCAGTAACTCCAGCTCCAAGGAACCCGGGACACATACAGGCAGGCAAAAACTCCCATACACATAAAGCAAAATAAAAAGAGGCTGGAGTGAGATGCTACTCTGCCTAGCCAAGATTCTTAAATATTCTCTGTCTTCACAAGTGGGGTCAGAGGCCAGGCTAGCGTACTCTAGTCAAAAAAAGGTGGCAAGGCCTGTGGCTTGAGTCTCCATTCCTCTCCATCAGCTTGCCCATTCATGGGATGAAGGCCTGTCTCAGAAGGGACACAAAGGCAAGATTTCCCAGTGTGTAGGGCGTGGAAAAGCACACACTCCGGAGACGGGGCTGCTGCTGGGCCGGAGAGTGACTACCAAGCATTCCCAAAGGCCTAGGTCTGATCCCATACAACAAAAGAGAAGAACACATCACGCCATAGGAACCGTCACTATGGAGGGGTACAGTGACTCCATACACACAGGTCAGGTTTGGGGAAAACCTGACCCAAATCCATACTTTTCAGACAAGGCAGTTGAGGCCCAGAAAGGCATGGAGGTTTATTCATTATCACCAAGCAAGGTAGAGCAGAGAGGCACAGACCTGGCAGGGATCTCTTCCTTGCCTACTAATTTGCCAATGGTGAGGACAAGATTTACCACTTACAACCTTTGAGGAAGAACTGAGATAAAATTGGGTAAGGGAATGGCAGGAGAAGGCTGATCTCAGCTCAGAAGGGTGGCCTCCTCACCTGAGACTTCCTACACACAAACGGGTGGTCCAGAAGAAAGACAAATAGCCTCTTAACCTGAGGTTGTGTGAGCGGCAAGTGCTCCTAGGGTCCTGCTAAAAGCTGCCCTCCCCTATCCTGCAGCCAGCATTCTGCCCTCTCCACATCCAGTCACCGCTGTCTGAGTGACTGAGTGCTGATATGGTTGGGTAAAGCCAGCACCATTGACCTTAGCTGCTTATGAGGCCAGCGTGGGAGGAATAGGGCTTCCACATAACAGTGCTGAAGGAGTTTGTCCTCTGTTCCCAAGGAGGCTGAGCTCTGCCTACAGCCCACTGACAGAGAGGTAGAGCTGCTGGGGACAGACCCTCCTTCCCCATCAAGATCTGAAGCCAGGGAAAGCTGTCTGAAAAAGTGTGACGATTGCAGTCCTTAAAGTCTGAATCAGCCACACATTTGAGCTGCCCTTTCCCTCCGACTTCTGCAAGGCCATTGTTACTTCCTCAGTAGCATTTATCCCCAAGAAGGGTAGCATGAGAATTAAATAAAATACATAAAATATTACTCGTACATCCTAGGCAGTCCATATATTCTCACTCATTTAGATGTAGAGTCCTACATTTAAACAGTCTGTGCAAAGAGAGACCTAACAGAAGCAGATGAGGGTGGGAAGAAGTTGACGCCCCAGTAACCAAAAAAATTTTAGACTTGCCAGTCTGCAGCAGAGGTGGGAGGGGAGCTCTAGGGTAGATCATTGTTGAAGCAGTAGAGACCTACACCTTCCTGGTCTGGAGGGCGGAGGGTGGAGCAGCCGCAGGTAGGAGTATAGGTTTGGTGGTTGAGGGCGTTCCCGTCCAACTCCTTTTGTGCAGAAAGGGCAGAGTGCTTGGCAAAGTAGGGGGCGGGGAACACCTGAAAGCAAGTGAAACAAACAAACCTTCCTAACTCTGGATGAGATTTATCTCTACAGCTCAGAAGGAGCGGAGAATACGGCCCGCAGAGGGCGCAAAAGCCACGTATCCGGACCGAAGGGAGAAGGGGAAGGCGGGGTGTAGAGATTAGCGCTGCCAGGATTTAAAGGGTAGGTGCGGGGCGTGGCGGCTAGGAAAATGGAGGGGGGAGTTGAGTTATGTGTAAGAGTCCTGAGAGGTGGGAATTCTAGAATAACATTGGGTGGGTTAAGGGACTGTCAGAGATGGACAGGCCACAGGGAGGTGGGATATAGGTGGAGCATTTGAGCGCGGGGCGGAACATGGGCGTGGTGCAACCGGATTCGCCGCTGAAGGGTGGGTGAGGGGCGTGGCCTGAGCAAGGTGGGGCGCCTGGAGCGCTCGGGAGGGCCTGCCCCGCCCACGTCACCCTGGGTCCCACCTCTTTTCCGGCCAGGAGAGTTTCTGCGTGTACCTGAGTATCGGTGTGTACTAGAAGCTGTGCATCTTGGGTTGCCATGTTGGAGCCCCTCCGGCAGAGGTTCCCCGTGAAAGAGGCTGAACCGCGGTGCTGCGTTCTGCAGAGTTGTCCATTCTCTGAGCTCCCGTGTATCCGAACGAGTCCTGGGGGAGGATCAGCCCGCAGCTTTCCCGAGGGAATCCTCTAGAGGGTCGTTTAGGTCTACGAATGTTCAAGCATCTCGTTTCTCCTTCGGCTCCTCCCCGATTCCCCTCCCCCTACAGTGTTCCCAGCCGCGCGCGCTCCCGGAGACCACCCCCTCTTTTAGGCGCCAGGCCCCGCCCCCCGCCCCCTTTCCTCTGCCTCAAAGTTTATTTGCAACAAAAGGGGGCAGAGAGCGAGCAGTCTAGGGGGAGGGAGAGGGAGCTGGAGCGGGAGCTAGGGGAGGTGGGGGGGAGAGGCAGGCCCGCCGCCGGGCTTTGCAGGCGGACTTTGTGAGCAGGAAGCAAGCCTTGGCCCCTCGCCGGCCGGGCCGCGATGCCCCTGTCTGCACCCGCAGAGGCAAGGGCTGGGCCTGGGGTCGCCGCTGGGGCGAGAGGGGCCGTCCAGGATGAAGCCGCTGCTGTCCGCAGCCGCAGAAACTTGATCCTCGACTGATAAACTTCTGCTTAGTTCTCCGCACCCTCCTATCCAGCCGCCGCACGCCGCGGGTGCAGGATCCAGGCTGTCGGACCGCGGCCCCTGCGCGCCCTCGGAGCTGGGCTGCAGGGGGGGGTGGCCGCGGGGCCCCGAGGCCAGCCCCCCCGGAGTGACTGCCACCACCATGGCGGACGGGTCACCTCGGCCCCCACTTTATCGCAGCGTCTCGTTCAAACTGCTGGAGCGCTGGAGCGGCGGACCGGGGCCGAGGGAAGAAGAGGACGCAGACACCCCTGGGTTACGGCGCCGAGCTTCGTGCCGGCCAGCTGCGGCAGTCCCGGGCCAGCCCTCCCGGCGCGTGTCCAAGCTGGCGTCGGGGCCCCCGGCCGCCCCCGCGCAGCCGCGCCCGCTCCGCAGCCTCTCGCCATCGGTGCGCCAGCTGTCCCGGCGCTTCGACGCGGTGCGTTTTGACGACGATTCCGCTGGTGCTCGGGACGAGGGTTGCTACCCCGGCACGACAGAAGAAGCCGCTGAAAGCACTGACCGTGGGGCCTGGCCCAGCGTCACCGAGATGCGCAAACTCTTTGGCGGCCCGAGCTCCAGGCGACCCAGTGTGGACTCTGAGGCCCCGGGGACGACCAGCCCCGACGGAGCTTCGTGGGAACCCCCAGTTCGCGAGCCCCGGCAGCCTCCGACGCCACCTCCTCGTACGTGCTTCCCTCTGGCTGGCCTGCATTCGGCGATGCCGCTGTCCGGGCCGGGGATCGAGGGGTGGCGGCGTCGGCAGCAGCAGCAACAGGGGAGAGCGCAGCGTCCGGCGGATGGTTTACATTCTTGGCATAGCTTCTCCCAACCGCAGGCCGGGGCCCGGACCTCCTCCTCCTCCACCATTACCTCCTCCTATCCTGTCAGCCGCAGCCAGGGTGCTAGTTCCAGCGAGGAGGAAGAGGAGGGACCGCAGCCACAACTTGGGCCTCAGAGTCCAGCTTACCTCGGCGGCCACTCTTCGGGCAGTGACGAAGACGCAGACGGTGAGGATGGCCGTCGCTGGAGAGGAAGAGGGTTCAGGCCTGGAAGCTCTCTGTTGGTTCATGGCTGTAGCCAGGACAGTAGCGAGCTAAATTCGGGCGGTTTGGGATCAGCAGGGGGTGTCAAGAGCCTCGAACCTCCGAGGTCTCCAAGAACCTCTATGGAAGAGGCACTCCGGGAGTGGGGGGGTACTGGCACGCAGCACTACGTCCCAGGTCCCCAAGAGAACTTAAGGCCTATGTCTGACACTGGGGGAGCACCTTTCCGTGTGGCTAAGGTGAGCTTTCCTGCGTACTTGGCCAGCCCGGGTGGCTCCCGAGGAAGTAGTCGCTATTCCAGTACTGAGACACTCAAAGATGATGAGCTATGGTCTAACCGCAGTTCTGTGAGCTGGGGAGTGTACCGCTCCCCAAGTTTTGGAACCGGAGAAGGGCTCCTTCTGCGTCCCCAGACTAGGTCCCGCACTAAGGGACCTGTAAGCACCAGGCCACCGAGAGACGGAGGACTGGAGCTAGATAAGACCCGACAGCGCAAGTCACTATCGAATCCAGATATCGCCTCCGAGACCCTGACGCTGCTGAGTTTTCTGCGTTCAGACCTTTCAGAGCTAAGGGTTCGAAAGCCCAGTGGCAGCCCTGGGAATAGCCCCCTAGACAGCAGAGACTCGCCGTCAGTGGGTAGGCCAGTGGAGCAACTTGAGCCCTTGCCGTCCCAAAGTCCAGCATCCCCCACCACTCGACCCACCCTCAAGGACCTGACAGCTACCCTGCGCAGGGCAAAGTCATTCAGCTGCTCAGAGAAGCCCATGGCCGGAAGACTGCTCCGCACCGGTGCCTTGAAGCCCAGCTCCTCAGAGCTCCTACTGGCAGGCTCTGGGGCAGAAGAGGACCCACTGACACTCGTGGTCCAGGATCAGTATGTGCAGGAGGCCCGTCAGGTTTTTGAGAAGATACAGCGCATGAGTGCACAGCAGGATGGGGGCAGCTATGTCAGTCCTAGAAGCCCTGACTGGAAGGGTGAGATGACCCAAGGGCAGCGGTCTCAGGAGGAACTCTCTGGCCCTGAGTCCAGCCTGACAGATGAGGGCATTGGGGCAGACCCGGAGCCTCTTCATGCCGCCTTTTGCAGCCTAGATCCTGCGGGGGTATGGCGACCTCTTTCCTCAACCTCAACTCAGACAAGCCGTGGGGCTGGGACAGAGGACAGTCTGGGTGGGAGGGCTCTTGTTTCTCCTGAGACCCCTCCAACACCAGGTGCCCTCCGCAGGAGACGCAAACTCCTACCCTCGGGTCCTAGCGGAACCGAACTAAGCAACGGGGAGGCAAGCGAGGCCTACAGATCCCTGAGCGACCCTATTCCACAGCGGCACCGGGCTGCCGCCTCGGAGGAGCCCTCTGGGTTCTCTGTGGACAGCAACCTTCTGGGCTCCCTGAGCTCTAAGACAGGGCTTCCAGCAGCCCCAACTGTAGATGAGGGCCTGACCAGTGGCCTCAGTGACTGGTCTGTGGTTAGTGAAGAGAACAAAGACTATCAGGAAGTCATTCAGAGTATTGTTCAGGAGCCTGGTGCCTTGGGGCGGATGGGAGAAGACAGGATTGCTGGCAAGACCCCTAAGAAGAAATCTCTGAGTGACCCTAGTCGCCGTGGGGAGTTGACTGGCCCTGAATTTGAGGGCCCAGGAGGGGAGCCCATTCGAGAAGTGGAAGCCATGCTGCCTCCATCCAGCAGTGAACCTATCCTTGCAGAGCATTGGGTGGAGCCAGAAGACCCTGGTCCTGCCAGGGGCAGGGCACAGTCAGAGAGGGCCCTCCCTGCCCCACCTGCCTCCTCCACTGCCCACCATGACTTGGTCCGTCTTGACCCCAAACTGGCCAATGTTCTCTCCCCTCGGCTCACCCGCCGAGGTTCCAAGAAGCGCCCAGTCCGGAGCAGTCACCAGGAGCTCCGCAGAGCAGAGGACAACCAGGACCAAAATGGTAGCCTGACGCAGGCCCGGTCTTCCTCCAAACATGTTCGCCATGCCAGTGTGCCCGCTACCTTCACACCTATTGTGGTGCCTGAGCCTGTGGGCTTCCCTGCTAGAGCTCTTCCCGCAGTGCAGGCACCATCACTTGAAGATGCCACTAAGAAGTACATGCTGACCCTGCACTCCGGTGACATTCCTGCCCCGGATCCTGTGGACTTACCCTTGTCTCCCTCTGCACCGCCCTCTGCTGAGACCAAGGCCCCTGGGGCTGCCAGGGCCCCAGATGAGCCTGTCCCAGCCAACAAGTGCTGCAGCAAGCCACAGGTGGTAAGTCTTTTGGAGAGATTTGGAGGTGGGTACAGGAGAGCCATGGGCACCAGCTTTTGTGTCCACTCAGTGGGCAGCCGTCCAGGTACTGAAGAGGGTGCTGCTAGTGTAAAGGATCTGCCTGCCCTAGGTGTTCTGAGGGTGGTCGCAGAGATCCTTGGGATGTTCCTCAGGGTGCTGACATTCAGCTAATGCTTCGCTCATCTCCTCTCAGGTCACATTTGATATGCCATTTTAAGTCTGTTACAGGGTCTCAGTTCTTGTTCTAGTTTTCTGACATTGGCCTTTCTTGTGACTTAACCTTCCCCGTCTGTAAAACTGGGTGTGGGGGAATGTAGACAAAGCAGCTTCCACCAGGTGCTATTGTGCAGAGGTGGGAGAGTCTGTTTTGCGAATTTGCCGTCAGGCCCTTCATCCGCTGCCGGCCTGCATCTGTTCACCTTCCTACTTCTTCCCTTTGAGACCTCAGGGTCTCGTTCCCGCCCCCCACAAAGCTCTCACTTCTCTTATCTTGCCTCGGCTATGCCTGGGTTTTGGCTGTGGGTTCAGATTGGCTCCAGGCAACACCTACCCTGGCATGGGAGTGTTGCAATTAGATTTGCAGCTCTGGGCTGCAAGCTGAGCTCAGGGTTGGCCTGGGATTATGTCAACTGTGGCCTGCCTCAGCTCCCACTGTGTGCAGACTTCAGAAGCTGGGAAACCCTACACCCTAGACTAATTTGGTCACTTGGCTCCTCAGAGCTCTTAAGGGCCCCTCTAACTCCCTGTCTCTGTTTCTCTCCCCTCCTTTCTGCTTCCTCTGTCCCAGCTCTGCTCCTTCTTATGCATGTGGCTAAGATGGACAGACGGGGAGTGGGCAGAGGGGACATTTGGACCTGGCTTTTCTTCTGAGTCCCCGTTAGGGGAGCCTGAGCACCAGTCCCAGTTCTGTGCTTGGAGCATGGGGGATAGGACCCCCAGCTTCCTTTTCCAGGTAATGCTTCCTGTGGGAGTTGGGGGGCAACCAAGAAATTAAGGAGCCTGGGGAGCAGGCACTGAGGCCAAAGAGGAAGAGTTTCACAGGTCTGGCATCCGCCCCCTTCACTTTCTCCCATGACCCCGCCCCTCCTGGGAGCTATGATATGGAGCAGTCCTCTCATATGGAGCCTCTCAGGCTCCTCCTGTCCTTGAAAGAGACTTTCTGACATCTTACCTCCCTCAGGAGAGAGAAGGGTGAGTCTGTAATTAGAAGAGCCAGCTGGGCTGGAGATCCCCAGGACCTGTCCCATCCCTGTTATGAGGATTGCTTTCCCTTTCTGTAAAATCGAGATAATGGACTCTGCCCATAAGGCTCTGTGGGTGGGTGGTAGTGTGTCCATGCCTGGGAGCACAAGAGGCCTGAACAGGCTCTGCTGCCTCACCTGCTTCTCAGTGACCAGGCTTGGCTTCCTCCTCCGCTACAGCTCCTACAGGTCTCAGCGTCACCTAGTGGACTTTATTAGGCTCAGAAAACATTTTCCACGCCTCATTCCCCCTCCCCTCATTAAGTCTGGAAGTTCTTCTATCTGCTACCGTAAATTTTTTCTTGCTATCCCTTTCCTTCTGGCTTCACAAAGATGGGGAACCACTGTCCTCTCCCCACTTGCTGCTGCCTTCTCTTGAGCAGACACTGTTCCCTTGTCTCAGGCTTGGGGCTGCAGTCATGAGCCCTGTCACACAGGTGGTGTGGCTTGGTCTGCAGAATAAAGAGGGGACGAGAGAGGAACTGCCATGTTCTGCCTATGGAGCATAAACCAGTGTGAAGTGCTAGGAGGAGACAACTGCGGTTTCAGGGAACCCCAGGCTCCTGAGTCACCCCACGCTGTGAGGAGGTAGGGAGTCACAGGAGTCCCAGGCGCTGCTTAGCCTCTGACTCTGTCTGGGCCTGGACAGTCATCTTTAGGACCTAGTTGTCTCATCTTTGCCTTGGGGAATTGGGCAGTCTGATTTTTGAGGCTCTGTAGGAGGGGCTCATTCTGCAGCCTGCCCAAGGGGATGGAGTCTGTTCTCTGTATACCGTGACTGAGGGGCAGCTCAGCTAATGCGTCACTGAGTGTATTGCATGGGCCTTCCTAATTCTCCTGTTCCAGGCCTTTGTTTTTTTTTTTTCCAGTTGGGTCCATAGTTGCCGTTGTGTTGTCTATGGACCGCCCTTTGCACCAAGGCTTCAGAGTAATCTTACATGGTTCATTTTTGTCTGCCCCTTGACACTTGTACCATCTATAGCCCAGAAACAGGAAGTATCTTGTCTCTGAGACTGTAGATGCTGAATTCATGAGACTTTGGCATTTGAAATAGCTGTGGCTATTGTTCATTGCGTGCCCGTTTTATAGCAGACACTGGTGGTTTCTTGTTGTGTGAAAGATTGTTGGAGTCACCCCGAATCCTAGTTTACCAGTGCCTTAAAGAAAAAGGATCGAGGGATTGTTCCTAGTTTCCAGTGCGACTGGCCTGCCATCTGAAAAGGGACATAAGTCAGGGACAGTTGGGCTTCACTCACGTGTCAGCCTGAGAGTGTTCACAGGGCCTAGCGTTGGGCAGGAAGATCTCTGAGACCCACAGAAGAAAATGCTGGGTCCAAGGTCACACAATAAGGCCAAGCAGAGCTGGATCCAAGCCCTGAGCCACTGGCCTTCTTCCTCTCCCACTCACCAGCAGCCCTGACACCCCACCCCACTGCCCCTCTGCCCCTGCCTTCTGCAGGCCTGCCCTGCAGTTCTTGTCACCGCTCCTGTCTGCCTGGCTCCCCTTGGCAGGGACTTGCAGAGACAAGTTTCCCTCCTGCCTCTCCTGGGCTCTTTGCTGTGATCCTTTCCCTCCATGCAAACTGTTTCCATGGGGAGGGGATTCTGAGGAGTACCAAATATCTATAATTAATGTCACCCAGCAGGAGGGCAGGATGAGGGAGTACAGGCAGAAGGGTTGTCCCTTTCAGGGCTTATCCCCGACCCTGCCTTCTTCCCTAGGACACTGTGGTACTGGGGGAAAGGAGCTGCTCTCCAGGAATGAGTTCACCCAGCAGGGAAGAGTTATGGGAGGGACCAGAGTTGAGTGTGACAATTTCCAGCCCAACATTTCTGGCACCAGCTGGATTTGAGACGCTGCAGCTAATCCTGTCCCCAGCCCCCACTCCCAATATAGGGATTTGTCCTTCCTTCTTCCCTCCCTCCCATCCAATTGCTAGGGCTGCACATGGTACACAGCAGTGGGTGGAGCCATCCCTGTGCAGCCTGGGAGCTGAAGCACTCATCTGAGAATCTAGAAGCAATAAGGTCTTGAAGGAGCTCAGATGTTAGTCTGCATACTGGCAGGGGAGGCTCCCTAGAGCTGCTTCAGCCTGCATCGAGGCCTGGAAAGCTGGGGGGAGGAAGGGGCTGGCATGCACAGAGACTGGACGGAGGCCTTCCCAGGCAGGTCGGGGCAGTAAAAGCTTGGCGTTGGCATCCATGCACTGAACAGATGAAAGACGACAGCTCAGAGGCCTGCTCTTATGGACCTTGCAGACTGGTGAAGATGCATGTCTACAAAAGAGGACACTGTCAGGGAACAGAAAGTTCGGGGAAGAAAACTAGAATAGAGTAAAGAAGTTGGAGATGACAGGCTGGGGCTCTGTTTTAGAGCACGTGGTTTGGAGAGGCCTGTGAGAGGAGGTGCCCAGAAGAACCGAGGGAGGGAGTCAGATAGCTGGGGCATGGGGTTGTGGGAAGAAAGGAACAGCAAATGTAAGGGCCCTGGGACGAGGAATGGACATTTGGGAGTGTAGATAGACCTGAGCGGTAGGAGGTCAGCGAGTAGAAGTCGGCCAGGGCGAGGACTTGGTACCTACCTGAAGTGAGAGCTTTGAGTAAAGTAGCGACCCGAGCTGCTGTGTGGGGCTTGCTGGGCCCAGCATGGAAGCAGTAGAGCAAGTCAGGAGGCCGCAGAAGGAAACAGTGATGCTAGGCTAGGCTAGCAGAGATGCAGAGGAGGGTGTTTCCGCTGAAGCCCTAAGAGTCTAGACATCTAGCACCCAAGTGAACAAGCTGCTGCTACCTGCTGGAGCACACCTTTTATCCCAGCTCTCGGGAGGCAGAGGCAGGCAGATCTCTGTGAGTTCGAGACCACCCTGGTCTACATAGTGAGTCCCAGGCTAGGCAGGGCTATATAGTAAGACCCTGTTTCAAAGAAATAAAAGATGCTACTACCCTCTGCTCCAGCAGCTGTGAGAAGGGTCATGGAGGAGGGCGAGATGACAGAGCTACCTACTGCCCTGTAGGGGCTTAGCTCAAAGACTAGAGAGAACCTTGGGCCTCACTGTGGTCCCTCCCAGCTCTGACTTGTGACTTCTGGAACAGGGAGCTTGTGCCACAGCAGCCCTGGCCTTCCTCTAATCTCAGGCTGGGTGAGGTAAAGAAGCAGGCTTGGAGCCAGCAGGGTTTTGTCCAGGGCCCATGGCTCACGAGTAATCTGGCCCTAGGTGTCCTGTCTCCGGGTCATACACTGGTCCAGAATTCCCAGTGAGTCAAGTTGGCAGAGCTGGTGGTGGCAGTCGGGGGGAAGGGGGAGCTTGTGTTTCCCAGAAAGACTCGTAACCCTGGCACATTCACTGGGAAATGTGCCCAGAGAGCTGGCGCCTTGCTGGCAGCCTCTCAAATGGGGGCCCTCGGTCCTCTGGGAAGCACGGACTCCTCAGATGATACCCCCTCCCACAGGAGTTGATGCCCCACACCTCTCAGGCCTCTGGGGTGGACAAAAGCAGAAGGACGGTGTCAGGCTGCTGGGCTCTGAGCCCCAGTTCATCGTGTACAGACTGTATGAGCCTCCAAATGACCCCCCAGTAACTGTAGGGTTCAGTAGGGGTGACCTGGCAGGGAGTTAGGATGCAGCCGAACCTCACCCCTTCCCTCCTGTGAGGCCTTAAAGATTCACATACCCTCGGAGCTACAAGTGCCTTTGTGGCCTTGAGCCTCAAGATTTAACCTCCCAGCGCTGCTGGGGCTGCAGCAGCTGATCTGGGCAAGAGCATCTCTTGCAGAACAGGAAGGGCTAGCAGTCTGGGTCCTAGGCTCCTGAGGACTCTGTTCCACTCATTCATTAGCTGCTACTCTTGGCTTCCCCTGCCACAGAAAGAAGGGTCTTTTCTCATAATTGGGGCAGGCCATGGTGCTTTCTCTGAGGAGGTCTGTCCCCCAAATAGTGATGTTTCTGTGCACAGAACACTAAAACTTCTAACTCAGCTTGGGGAAAACACTCTTTTTTTTTTTATTAAGGGTCTTGAAATTTTTTATTTTATGTGTATTAGTGTTTTGTTTGCATGTATGTATGTACTCCATGTGCACATTTGATGCCCAAAGTAGCCGGTAGAGGGTGCTGTGTCCCCTGGAATTGATGTTATGAATTGTTGTGAGTCACCATGTGGGTGCCTGAAACTGAACCTGGGTCCTCTGCTAGAGCAACAAGTGCTCTTAACCACTGCACTATTTCTCCAGCCCAAATCAGCAGACTTTAAAACCATCCCTGGGCATGGAGAGGGTGAGGGGCTATAGCAGGACTTGAGGTGGGGAAGCCTCGGGCTGCTGTGGGACAGTGTCGGTTTCCCAGGGCTAGAGTACAGATCATTGCAACATTTTATAGTCCCTGAGGTTGGAAGCCTGGTGTGGAACTCCCTGAGCTAAAATCCAGGTGCTAACAGGGTTGCTTTCCTTGGGTTTAAGGGAAAACCAATATCCTTGCCTTTTCCAGGTACTGGTGGGTGCCAGTACTCCTTGGTCTGTTGCCTCTTCCTCAGTTTTAGAGCCAGCAGCACGGCAACTTCAAACCTGTCTCACCCAGACCATCTTTTCTGCCTTCCTCCCTAAGGACTCTGTGATTCCATCAGCCCCACCCCCACCCCCTGGGTAACCCAGGACCCTTAATGGCACTTGCAAAGTCTCTCATGCTTTGTAAGATGCCATATTCACCAAGTTCTAGGGATTGGGACATAGCATTTTGAGGGGACTATTATTTTGCCTGTCTCACAGTTAAATAAGGACCAGGCTATCGGCTTCTGAGATCTAAGACCCTCTGTAGATGCTGGTCCTAGGGATGCCTCAGGCCTACTGCATTTAATCCTGCCTTTGCTTCTTTCCTTGCTTCTTTGGCATCTATCCACACAACCATTGCTGGACAGTGGGGACACACAGGGAAGGTTTGGATTCAGGAACCTTTTGTCGAAGGCCCTAGTCCCTGACTTAGGTGAACTTCAAAGGAAGGCTGAGCCCAGGCCTGGAAGGGCAGAGACAAATGTGTCAGTGAGTCCTTTGGGACTAGGCTTGGCCTCTGCAGGTGGCTAGCCTAAGGTTTACTGATCAGACACTGAAGTGAAGCATCGACCAAGCGAGACAGTTGGCAGAAGAGCTCAGAGCCAGGGAAAGCAGGGAAGATGGGAGCCTTGGGAGGGAGCAGAAGCCATGTCTGGACCAGACTGTCTTCACTGAGGGCAGAACTGAGAACTGGGAGGCAGATGGAAAGATGAGAGCTATGTGTTGGAGATCTTGGCTTCATCCCGAGAGCTAGCCTGTGGTAGGAATCAAGACAAGCACTTCAGAATTTCCCCAGTGTAAGAGATAAGGCAAGGTCCATTCCATGATGTCTTATTGCTAAGATTAAGTGACATCATTCAAGAGGTTTGCTACCTAGTATTGCTCAAGAATGTCAGTTCCACCAGACTGGCAGGGTTGCTCAGCTGTTAAAGGTGCTTGCCACCAAGCCTGACAAGCCGAATCTGACCTCTAGAACTCACATTGTAGGAGAGAACCAACTCCCGTAACTTACCTGTCTCCTGACCTGCATAGGTGCTGTTGTATTGTGCACATGAACACACACAAATAGATAAATATAATAATCTTTAAAAAGCAATCTTAATCCTCCCTCCGTTTGGGTCGTCTGAGATTCTGTGATTCAGCCATGAAGCAGAAGACAGAGCTCTAGACGGGAGACCACATCAGCTCAGCAACCTAGATACTTGGAGTTTGGGGAGAAGGAAGAGAGACCAGCCTGCAGAGATGCCCATGGCCTCTTCTCTCCGGCTCTCCCTGTTTTGTTCCCACCAGCCCCAAGGACAGCTTGGATGTCTAAGCAAAATGTGGGAGGCAGCGCCGAGCCAAAGCCCTCTCTGGGTCAGCGACCCAGGCCCCAGGGGCTCGGACCCTGTGCTTCCTTTTCTGGGCCCAGAGCCCACGTGCCTGGTGGGCCATCTTTGCCTTGCTTGCTGGGTGATATTTAACAATGTTAATATTTAACATTGGGTTTCAACTGTGAGTCTCAGTTTCCTGTTCTGTAAGAAGAATTATGAGAACAAAAAGGTAAGGTTCACAAGCCCTTCAGCCCAGGACCTCGGAGCTAGGAAGCTCTCAGTGACCACCCCCCCACACCCCCCACACACACAGCAAGAACCCAGATCTCTTAACTTGATTTTGTTGGTTGATCTAAGATTGATGGCCTTTGTCTTGAGATTCTGGAGGCAGGGAGAGGCAGGAAGGTCTGGGGCCAGTGGGAAGCCTGGAGGACCGAGACTGGGGAGCAAGTGCAAGATTTGGTAGTTTCCTGTTTATTGGTTCCCAGGGGGTGACAGGCCCTGCTCTCTGCAGCCCTGTGGAGCAGGGGAGAGGAGGCCATGCTCCTGGCTGCCAGCCAGCCCCAGAGCTGAGTCTCTTGGGACTGCCGAGACCCCATTCCTCCACCTCTGGACAAACATTCAGTTCTTTCCCAGGACGGGGCACTGGAGGTTAAGGAACAGATGTGGAAAGGAGGGGAAGATGAGAAGGACCCTCCCCCTAATAAAAGCCCTGCGAGCGCCATCTTTCTTGGCTGCTGGTTTTGGTTCTGGTACATGGTTGGCTCCCTGAGTGGGTGTATTGAGACACTGCCTTGGCAGACCAGGAGGCCAGAAGGAAGAAAAGGAGGGCTAGGGCCTTGGGTTCCGGGGCCGCGTGTCGGCAAAGACTCTAGACATGGGCCTTGTCTTCTCACCACCCTCTGCCCCTCCTTTATTAAGAAAGCAATGGTGAAGCAGACTCAGTAGCCCTCTCTGTGGTTCCCACCATTGCTGCAGCCCAGCCAGTGGATGGGAGGGGGGGTCACTGAGAGTTCTGGAGGGGAAGCGAAACAGTTCACTGCCGTTGGAGGGAACTGATCCTGGCCAGAGCAGGAAAAGAAAGCCATTGTACGTGTCCAAGGTCAATGGAGAGCAGGGGTCTTGCTTGACCAGCAAATGGAGAGGGACTGTAAGTGCTGAGTCCCACCCTAGGCAGTAGATGCTGTGGGGCACACATTGGTGCTTCATGACCGTGGTGCTCCATGAGGTTTAGACTGGGCGGCCTGATGAGCCTGAACTCGGGAGTGCAGGATGTACCGAAAGAGGACTGTGTGCAGAGGGTTTGGAGGTGCAGTCTGGGGGTTTGAATTTAGGCTTCGAAGCTCTGTGAGAAGCTGGGATGAGGGAGTGGGACTCCCTCCTTTACCTGAGTCAGAAATGGCGGCAGGGGCGCAAGAGGAAGGGTGAGTCGTGCCCCTTCTCCCAGTCAGAACTTCTCTCTGCATTCTGGAAGGGTGAAGGACCAGCTTCGGGCTCCCTGCTGGTGGAAGTGCCCTGCCACTCAGAAGGGTCCCCAGGGGACAAACAGCCAGGCTACACCTCCAATTGGCTCTTTTGGAAGAGCCCCGATGAAGGGAGCATTGGGGGGGGGGGAGTGGTGACTTGTCCTTGTTGACTCTGATCTAGGCCAGGTCACCCTGCCTCAGTTTCCCCATTTGTGAGGTGGGGAAATCCCAGACATCCTTCTTAATATTCAGGTTCTCAAGAGGTGGGGGTAGAGTAAGCAGTGTGGGGATCAGTAGGCAGCCTGGAAGCATTAGCCACAGTGGGGCCTGAGGTGACCCCAGCGGTGCTGGACTGTGGCCCTGAGGAGTCCTTAGGAGAGGTCTGGGTAGAGAATGAAGGGAGGAGAATGACTCGGATTTGGTGCTTGACTTGAGCCTATCTCCCCATCAGGCCTAAGTCCCCTGCTTGCTCCTCGCTGCTTAGCTGACCCTCCCCTCCACCCTTGCCTGGACCAGCCACTTCCAGGCCTCTCCCTAAGGCCAGCCCAATGGGGGCGTTGCCTGGGGCGGGTGCGGAATTTCCGAGGGAATGGCTAAATTCAGCCCAGCTAAAAATAGCCCAAGGCTTGGCCCCAAGCTAGAGAAGGAGAAGGAGGAGGAGAGGCCAGACTAATCCCCAGCTACCTTCTAGTCCCACAGACATCACCACCTGGGTCTGGGCCTCTTGTGACCTCCCAGACATCTCTTCCTCCTCTTTCCTTCTCTTTCCTGAGGCTTCTCCCCACTGAACCCTGTCCTTCACCTGCTCTAGCTCCTCAGTCTTGTGCTATGTTCTGTATGTATCCCTGCCCTGGACGGCGAAGAGCCCCTGTATAGGAGTGTGTTCCTCGGCCTCCCGTCTCTTGTGTCTCTTGTGTCCTGCAGCACATGGAAGAGCCCTTGTATAGGTCTGTGTTCTCAGCTTCCAGTCTCTTGTGCCCTGCAGCAGGACACAGCTACAGCACCTCTGCCCCACTTGCCGGGCAACACACGTGGATGTCCTGGGGTATGAAAATGTGAGTGGGAGCCCTGGACCACCCAGTGACTCAGTGCCCTTGCCAGACCCTGCTGTTCCTGGTACACAGTGGAACTCCAGTCAACATTTACTTATAAATAAAAGGTGTGGGAAGGCCTGAGGAAGCCAACAGAGTTCTGCCCTGGGTCTACTTGGTCCCAAGCTTCCCTGAGCTCCCCGATACCTATGCAAGCCTTATATTCACTCTGGGGGAACAGGAAGTGAAAGCTGGCACAGGGCCGTAGGGGCGTGGTGCAATCAGACCCTGAGGCGAGAAAAGATAAGATACCTAGTCCAGGTCTCAGTGGTGGGATTTATAACAAGGCTGGGGAGTGCATTTTCTCAGATCCACAGTAGCTGACTGAGTTCAGGTCAAGGTGTTCATTGGGTTACTGACATCAGGACTGCCATTGCCACGGTGAGCAAAGGCTGTGGCAGCCACATCCACTGAACTATTAAGTCCATGGTCCCAGCGGAAAAGCTTGCCACGTGTTTGACCAGACACAGTTCTGAGCACTTCTGTTCTTCCTAAAATTAACTTTATAGTCCAAGGCTGGGGATCTAGCCAGGGCTCCGGCAGGCTAGACAAGTGCTCCGATCACTAGCTTTTGTCCAGTTTGATGGAGCACTTTATGTGTGCTTGCTGAGTCCTCTCACCGGTCCGGTGGGGAGCAGGGACGTCACTGTGTGAGTGCATGGCACTGGGACTAGGCTGGGACAGCTGAGTAGCCTCACAGCCCTAGAACCCTGGCATCTGAAGGTGTTCATTGGGTTCCTGACTTCAGGACTGCCGTTACCATGGTGAGCAAAGGCAGCTACGTCTGCTGGACTCACAGTCCATGGTCCCAGGAGCTAGCACAAAGCAGTTGCTCAGGCAGTATTAGTGAATGGCTCCCCTGCGCTGACTGACTGGTTCCACACTGCAGGAAGAATGAAGGTGCCGACATAGCCAGGAAGGGGAGTGGGTAGGCCCGGCAGGGCTGGCACAGTCCTGCTTGCAGTATCTGGAAAGCAGATCTCTTGGGCCGTGGCCGGCGTGACTCAAATGGAGACAAGAAAACCTTCCATATTTGGGTAAAGAGCCCAAAGAGGCCCAGGCCGATCCCCACCCAGGCCTCCCGCCCTGGCTTCTTCTGGGCCCCCAGGCCTGAGTCTGTCTTTCAATTTTAAGTCCTGGGTCCAGGCAGCCACGTGCTCCCCTCCCCTCAGTCATCAGACCACCTTCTGTGTGGCCAGGTCTACGCTGCGGGTGCCATGTCCCGTGCCAGGACTGGACATGGAGAGAGGAGCCCCAACAGAAGACACAGGCTGGAGGGCGAGCCTGTACCAAAACCGTTTCCTCACTGAGGTCCCCACAACCTGTACCTGACTCCCACGGCAGCAGATGGGAGTAGCCAGACATCACGTGAGCAGGTGACATGAATAGGTTATTCTTCTGGAGGATGCAGATGGAGTAACTTGTTCCTGTACAGAAGCTCTGAATACCTGACAGGGTGTTGGGCTGTAGAACCAGGACGGTGCGGGGCGGGCATCGTTCCTGTGCGGAAGCCCAGTGTGCTTGTTGTGATTGGCTGACTGACTCACACTACCACTCCTACTGTCTCCCCTCCCCTCCCCTTCCCTTCCCTTCCCTTTCCCTCCCCTCTCCTCCCCTTCCCTTTTCCTCACCTTCCCTTCCCTTTCCCTCCCCTCTCCTCCCCTCCCCTCTCTATGTAGACCAGGCTGGCCTCAAGCTCACAGGGATCTGCTTGTCTCTGCCACCAGAGTGCAGGAGTTAAAGGCCTGGGCCACCTTACTCCTAACTTTTCTAATCAGTCCTGGTAGTTAACTTTTGGGTCAGCTTTAGGTGATAGACCTTGGGGACCTAGGTAACCATTAGAGCCCAATTTAGCTGCTGTCCACTGGATTAGCCTGTGGCGATAGTGTGAACAAGAAGAGATTCCAGCCCCTAGGAACCCGAGGGCTGTGATCAATGAGCCCAAAGCAGGTGAAGGTAGGGGAAGCTGACTTCGGGAAAGCAGGGCCACTTGAAAGGGCCAGGGGGTCTTACAAGTCAAAAGACTCAGAGCTGTGTAGGCAGAGATGTAGGACAGAGCGGCCCTGGTGTGTCTGGGTGCTGCGAACGTTCCCAGAACGTTCCTCAGAGGCTTGATGGCTAAGCCTGAATATTCAGACTTGATCCAAGGCCAGAATTCATTAGTTTTCAAAAAGAATAAAACCCTTTCTCTGGTGGAACCTTGGCACAGACCTGTGAGGGAGGCCAGCCATTGAATTACATAAGGACAGGGTATGTCTTATTCCCTGGACCACTGCTTCTCATGCAATGCCCTAGAGCTACCTTGAGTTGGGAAAAAAATGCTTGTTGGGGCCAGGCAGAGGGAAGAGAGCAAAGCAGACCTGCCTATCAAAACTCGAGTTCAGTCAACCAAGAGCTCTAGGTAGGGAGCAGTCTGTAGGACTGGGTCTCCAGGGGCCTGGCTGACAGCATCCCCTTGTCCTGGGCACTCCTTCAAGCAGGTGATGATCCCTACCCAGACCTGAGCCAACTTGGTCAATAGGACAGCTTGTGAGAGTGATGGAAGGGTCCGGGGAGGCAGGAGTTGGCAGCCAGCCACACTTTGAGAGCAGGTAACCCGCCTCAGTGCAGCTCAGGCCAGGCAGTGATGACACGTTCTTTAGAAACCCAGGAATCTTGGCTTCTCTCTCGGGAGGTGATTTAGGTTGGAGTCTGGAAGAACTTCGTCAAAGCTAAGAATGAGTGAAAGAAGTGTGAATGAAGGTTTCTAGGAAAAAGCCAGAGCCCAGAGGCCGGCGAGCGTGCGGTCCTTTAGGACATGGGCTTTGCCGTCTCGGACAGCAGCCGGTTGCACAGCCAGGCCCCCACTTCTTCAGCATTGGATGAGGTTGGGTGTAGTGACTTGTCCTTATAATCCCAGAACTCTGGAGGTGGGAACAGAAGCAGCAGGAATTCAGTCTCGTTTTAGCCTACATCTCAAGTTCAAGGCCATCCTGGGCGCTAGAGACCCTGTCTAAAAAAGGGCAAAGGCTAGATCCACAGGGCTTCCTCTTTTTCACGTGTTCATCTTCAGTGTGTGACCATGAGTCCTTAACATCACTGTGGTCCAGCATATGGCGTAGGCGCATGTAGAATGCGGAATATGACTGCACCTATTATAGGGTTGCTCTGAGAATTAAATGTGATAATGTCTGGTGGCTGGTCTGGAGATCGGTGGTAAACCATAAAGCAAGTTAGACGTGGAGGGGAGTGGTGACTGGCCTGCCTGAGCAAGGACCATGGAGATGGAGAAAGTGGCTTTGAGATGGTAGGGGGATGGGCCGAGCTCCTCGAGGAAACTTTGAAGTCCTCCCCACAGCTATTTCTAGGAAATGAGTCCTAAGCAGGTCCAACCCTGGGGTTCGAGTGCTCTGCCTGACTTCCACTGAGACACCCTCCCCGTTCCTAACTGGATGGGGGCCTGAACTCCTTACTCTGCAAACTGGGGCCCAGAGATGGGCATACCTTGTAAATTCTGACTCCAGAGCTTTCGTCCTGCCTGGGGACTCATTCCAAATCACCAGACTGTGGGAACTCAGTCCTAAAGCAGATAGGGGTGTGCTTTGGCCTGAAGAAGGGTTCTAACTACCTCTGCAGGAAGAGCCAAGCCAGGTCTTGGTTTGCTTGCAAAGTGAACTCCTGGGCTTCCTAAAGAAATGTCACCATAGGCAGAGGCTGGGCCCCCAGTGGCAGCCACCTCGGGACCTGGTTCTGGGGTTAGGCTAGAGGCACAGCCCAGTGCCAGGAATACAGGAGACTGCCCGAGCCAGGACCGAGATCCTTTAGTCTGGGGGAGCCTAGCAGTTCCTGACCAGGGCAGCAAAAAGCTGTTCTCAGACAAGGCCTGAGCGGCCTTCCATATTCTTTTTGTACTACATGTTTTTACTGTGTGATTACCCAGCTGCCTGGTGCTCCCCATGCCCCCCACTAAAGGGTGTCACTCCAGCACTCAGGAGGCCGAGGCACGAAGATAGTCTTCAATTTGATGCCAACTTGGGCTATGTAACAAAGACCATCGCAGAACAAAACAAAAGCAAAACCTGAATAAGGCTGGCCTCCATGGG
The DNA here is from genome assembly GCF_014885135.2 of Alexandromys fortis. Classification (NCBI taxonomy): domain Eukaryota; kingdom Metazoa; phylum Chordata; class Mammalia; order Rodentia; family Cricetidae; genus Alexandromys; species Alexandromys fortis. The sequence continues at coordinate 1,912,361 of NW_026068090.1, forward strand.
TAATGTCACTTGCTGCTACACACAGTAATCAAGTAACAATAATAATGTTAAAAATACGGGCTATTTTCAGGTCTTTTGCTGTTATAAACTGTTTGTTTGAGGAGTAGGGTCCCTTGGGGGCATGAATTGCTAAGACAATGTGATTTACATTTTGATGCTACCTCCAGACTGGTGCCCCGCGCAGTAGGAAGAGGCATTTCCTCATGGCCTTCCTTACTAATCTAGACTTTTGGACAGCTGCCAGTCCGATAGGTACACCTGATATCACGCTATTCTAATGCATATTTCTCTCTCTCTCTCTCTCTCTCTCTCCTGCTTGCCGGTGTCCGGCAGCCATTTCTAGGAATCCTTTAAACACTGGGGTGGAGGAGCTCATTCTGTGAGTTAGGAGTTGCAATGCCTCTCACTTGACCTTTGACCTGCAGAACACCTTGCTTTTAGTGTTTGTGAATTTAAAAAACTTTGACTAGTTTGTGTGAACACATGCCAGAGTGTGCATGTGGGGGTCAGAGGGACAACTTTGTAGCATCAGGTTCTCTCTTGTCTCCGTTGAGTGGGTTCTGGGGATCAGCAGGCTTTTGCCATAGCCGATGTTAACCACGGGGATCATCTTGCTGGCCCAGAAACGTTTTTGTTGTTTTTAATGTGGTCTAATTTATCAAGCTGCTATTTTCTGGCTGCTCGATTTGGAGCCCCGATTAGAAAGTCTCCCATTCCGAGGCTGTAAAACAGTTCTCACAGGTTTTCTTCTAATGCTTCATGGGTTTTGTTTTGTTTGTTTTGCATTGCAATCTTTGATCTATATGGGCTGTAGCCCATTGGGCAATGTGAATTACAGCACCAGCTCTCATTTTTTGCCCCCCCCCCCCCCCCCCGTGGCTGGTGTTTTGAGTTGAGAAGTCACAGTTGTGTTAGCTTCTGAGGTATGTGTGAAGGTCAGCGGGGGAGTGAGGCTGTGACTGCCCAGGGTCAGGGACAAAAGGATGAAGAAGGAGCTGGGGTGGCATTTGGAGGTGAGGGCACAAATTGGCAGCACAGCTTTCCTCGGTTCTGTGTGCTGCCTGCCGTTGGACACGTCCCATCCCCTCTCCAAACCTCCTGCAGTGCAGCTGATGGGGACCCTGGATATCTCCCATCTCCCCACTGCTGGGCTGGGAGGGAAGAGGTGGGGTACAGAGGTGGCTTTGGATCTGGTACTTGCTGGGACTTGGTGGAAGTACACAGAAGGCTGGTAGCAGAACTCATTGTGTTCCTGGAGTGGGCAGGTGGGAAGGCGAAGGGGTGGGCACCTGTTTAAAAATACCCACAGCAGCCTGGCACAGCAAGCCAGGAGGGGCAGGCCCTCGGCCCGCCCTCAAGATCCAGGAATGTCAAGGGTTACCCAGAGCAGACACATTATAAACTGTCTCAGGAGAGGTGACTCAGTCTAACCATAGCCATTCTTGGGGTGTCCTCTCGCCCCACCCTGAGCAGGCACCCCATCCTCTCTGGAGGTACAGGGAGCCAAGACTGGACAGGTCACATCTCGGACGCTCTCCCTGCCACGGCTCTGGACTTGCATTTGATTTTCCCTTGGAGTTCCTGGTTATCTATCAGATGGGACAACTGGCCTTGCCCGGGCTGTCTCCTCCATCCATCAATTATAATGAAAAAGGGAGATGCTGAGGGCCATTCCTCGCCCCTTTACAGAGGGGGAAACTGAGGCCATTGGAGAGGCTTTGGATTCCTGTCTCCTACTTCTTGACTTTCTGGGCTTCTGGACCCTCCTCCCTGCCCCCAGCATGGCCTATACCAACTCCCCACCCCCACTCCGAGGCTTCAGTGGTCAAATTCCAGGGCTGCCATTGCTATGGCAACAACAGCTCACAAGGCCTCTCCTCTGGGGTTTTCCACAAGGCCCTTGTCCAGAGAGGAGGCAGAAGGCCCCCGCCCTTAGGGACTAGGGAGTCGGGAGAGGATTAGGGAGGAGGTCAGGCCCAGCTGGCTTCTCATTTGTTTTCCAAACAAGAAAATGGGAAAGGCAGATAATACTGCCAGTAAATGTTCCACTTGTGGCACAGAGTGGGCTGGACAGAGGTGGTCTTCTAGGCAGCCATCAAGAGAGTGTCCCTGGCTGTACCTTCTTCTCCCCTGGCCCCATCCGCTGGGCCCTGCCCACTGTTGACTTCTGATGTCTTCTTACAGGTGTGCCTGGTCTCTCTTTGTCTTTATCTTCCTCTATTTTCAAATTGTTGAGACTGTCCAGTATGTGGATGTGAGTGCTGCCTGCTTCCTGTGCCTGAGCCCAGGATGGCACCTCTCAGCCTTCCCCCTGCCTGAAAGAAGCCCTTCTCCTGGCACTCTGGATGGATGTAGCCATCCTAACTCCTCTTCTACCCAGGATTCCCTGGGACTGGAGTCCTGTCTGTTTGGAAGATCTCAAGTCCTGCCTTGTCCTCGGTGAGCTCATTTTGAGGTTAAAACCAGCACCTGTGAAGGTGTTGAGCGCAGAGTGGGGGATCCTCCATGGCTGGAACGCTGCTCTTAGAAGTTTGCTGTCTTCCTGTCCCCAGGCTCTGTGACGCTAAGAGATTCATCCAAAGTCCCAGCTGCTTGGTAGTCAGTGGCAGGGGGAAGATTCAAGACCCAGTCCACTGCCTTCTATTGAGAACACAGTAAATTCTAGCTTGCGAGTCTCCTTGCCTCTGAGTGGATGTGAAATCTTAGGAGATTTGGGCTGTAGCAGTCTGTAAACTCTGTGGTACCCAGCAGAGCTACTTCCTGGTAACAACCACGGACGGGAGAGACTCTGAGAACTCCAGGAGCTCAGGGTAGGGGAGTGGTCTGTGCTGTCAGGATGGCTTCCTGGAGGCAGTGACATTTGATCCTAGAATGTGAGGAGCAAGTGTCTCTGCCCACACCCCTCTGCCTACATGGCTGACCTTCAGATAGACTCTCCCACAAGCCTTAGCCCGGCCACTGGCTGGTGGAGAAGCACAGAAAGATCCTAGAAACACAAGCTGCTGTGGTCAGGCAGAGGCAGACCTGTGCCAGTGTGACTCAGGTCCAGTCACCCTTGGTAGGAAGCTGTGAAAGCTGGCCTGGTGAGCCGACAGGAACTTCTGCGGGCTTTGAGTGAAGTCAGGCATACCAGGGCTGTAACCAGTGGGTAGTAGTGTCCCCTGGAATACAGGCTTGGGGTGAGGAAAATGAGGCCTAGCTACTTGGATACTTCTGGCCAAGTGAAGACTTGAGGTCCTGAGGTCCTGAGACATTCTGTGTCTTTAATTCTGTGGGACTTTAATGCCCATATGACCAGTAAAAAGAAATGGTTCCTCTGTCCCGTCATCTCAGGACAGTTGATCATGGACATCATGGCCTTGCTGTGCCTATATTGACACCCGTGTCCTGCGTGTGCACCCACTGGGAACGGGGCTCTTTTCTAGGCCTTAGAGAGTCAGGGCACACAGTCAGGGTAGAGGAGCCTGGAACACCCAGATTTTGTTACTGTCCTTTGGTGCCCTTGGTAGCTTCCTAGTGCAAGTCTAGCACCTCATAGGTTTGTAGCATAGGAAAAAGGACAGACTGCTTGGGGGTCATCACAGTGCTCCTGGCCTGGTCTGAGGAACAAGAGGTTGGTAAGGAGAAGATTTAAGGCTTCCTGGGACTTGGTCCAGTCAAGATCAAGGAGCAGCCAGGGGGGTCCTGTGTTGAGGAGGGGAAGACACTGATGCTGGTGGCCAGGAGAGGCTGGCACCCTGGGCACGCTGGGCTGGAGGGCACATAGCAGCTGCTGGAATCCGCCCACCTTGTTTCCCTGGGCCTTTGGTGGCCTGAGCAGAAGGATTTCTAGCATTGTGTAAGAGGGGAAGATGGCCTCCTTTGGTTGTGGGGCTTTGAGAGCCTCTGGGCTTTATACACAGCTCAGTCAGGCCCTGTCCTTTGCTCCCTGGGTCTCTGGCCTGAAGCCGGTTTGGCCTTTCCCAGGGTGCCTGGCTCATGGCCCAGTGAGTCATCTTCCACCCTCCAGGCAAGACACCCCATCTCTATCAACAGTGCATAAATGGAGCCCCCCCCCATTTGTGCCTGGGTCTAAAGGAAGGAGGGAATTGGTGGGGCTGGAATCAGACCCTAGGAACTTCCGTTCCCATGACCCCTCACCCCAGCCTCCCTGCATGCTCCAAACTGGATGGAGAGAGAGGAAAGAGCCCTCCTATCTAGAGCAGCCACTGAGTCACAGTGTTCTGGCATATTTGAGAGGAAGGGAAACTGAGGCTGAGGAAAAGATGTTTGCAGCTAGAAGGTGATGGTTGAGGATTAGACGCCCCTGGATGGCTTGGGGAGTGTTCTGAACGAGGTTTGGATTTTTTTGGATGACTTTCTAGAGCTGTTAGGGGATGTCATCACATCCTGGGGTTCTAAGCCAGGGCAGGGCACAGACATTTTGTCCAGGGCTAGCAGGTATATCCCAGGGGGCCCTAAAGTTGAAACTTGCCAGAGTTAGCGAATCCTACTCCTCCCAGCAAGGTGTAGGGTAGCCTCACACACAGGCAGGACTTGGCTCGTTCCGATAAGATGGTGGGAGGGGAGGCGACCCCAGGCAGAGATTGATTTCAGAGCGGACAAGCTCCTCAGCTGCTTTTCACATCTGCTGAGGTCTGAGGTAACTTGCCAGCCCCCATCTCCCACTTCTGTTATCTGGGATAAGAAATTTTTCCTTCTCAGCCTAGAAGGTTCGGCTGTATCTTCTTGAAACTGAAGGGGGCAGGGTGACAGAAAAACGAAAAGGAAAAAAAAAAAAACCCACACATTTAAAAAGAAAAATCACAGTGGTTAAATTCAAACCACATGGCCTACAATCCCAGTCCTACGGGTCTCTGCTGCCACCTATGAGTGTTTCATGGAAGTGCAGCCCTGAAGCCCCAGCTTTTTCTCTTGGGCTTCCTCCCCTGTGCCTTTCACTCTGTGTGACCTCATCACCCTCTAGGGAACCTTGTGTGGGAATTTAAAGCCCACTTGAACCTTCCTGCCTTCCTTGTCTGTTTACAAAAGGGGAACCTGAGTCACAGTAAGAAGTCAAAAGACATATAGTATGTATCTACTGTATGTGTGTTATATACTAGTCCCTACTTTTATTATTACTGTAGCCCTGGGGGCAAGCAGATATTAAGACCTTTCTGTTTCCATCTATTTATTAGCCATTCAGGAAGGAGGATACAGCCCCCACCGCACCCTCACTTCCTGAGTCAGGGTGCCCTAAGCTCTGCAACCTGGTGAAGTCATCAACTGCTCTCATATTCTGTGACTCCCAGCTTAGATCACTCCACGCGAGTTCTTTCCTCGTCTGTAACACGGTTTCAGTGCTCTTTTATAGGCTTTGGTGCTCCTGGGACAAGGCAGATGTTTTTGTCTCTGGGGTGCTGGGTAGCCCTCTGGGGTAAGACAGGTACAGTGTAGATCTGTAACATGTTGGAGAATGGCCTGGGGAGCTATCACAGCGTACTCGAGATTAGCACGAGGCATACACAGGACAATGCAGAAAACACCTCATTAAACACCAGCTTCCTGTACAAGTCCGCACCGAGGACATGGTGGTGTCTTCCACACTCTGGGCGTCTGGGACGGGCCAGCAATGTGGTGGTCAGGGGTTTTCTTCTGGACTGAGAGATGGGCCAGCCAGGTTCAGCCAGCAGAAGCCAAGCTTGAGCCCCAGTCTGGGGAGGGATGGCTGCCTCTTGTTCCTTACAGCCCATGGGTCTCTGGTTTTCTGCTATTGCCCATGCTGGGTCAACAGATGATTTCAAGCAGAAATCTTCCTGGCTTCATTTTTCTGCAGTATATTGAGGGCTCTGGGTTCGAGCTCTGTTCCTTACAGTCTGCACAGCCCTGGTTTCCTTGTCTGCCTCACTGACTTCCGTTTCTTCTCACTGTGAGTCTTCTGGGCACTGTGGTCAGGTGGTGCCTGGGCTGAGTCCATGGAGGATGGGTCATCTCCAGGTTGGCAGTTAATATTGATGTCTGGGGACTCATCAGAACTGTCCGTTAGAATACCTGTCTACGCAGGGTATGTGGCCTGGGCTCCCTCCCAAGATGGAGGCTGAACTGGAGAGGTGGCTCAGAGGTTAAGAGCACTGGCTGCTCTTCCAGAGGTCCTGAGTTCAATTTCTAGCAGCCACATGGTGGCTCACAACCATCTGTAATGAGATCTGGCGCCCTCTTCTGGTATCCAGTACATGCAGGGGAACACTGTATACTCAATAGATAAAGATTTTAAAAAGAAAGAAAAAGAGAAAGAAAGAAAGAAAGAAAGAAAGAAAGAAAGAAAGAAAGAAAGAAAGAAAGAAAGAAAGAGAAAGAAAGAAAGGAGAAGAAGAAAGAAGAAAGAGAGAAAGAAAGAAAGAAAGAAAGAAAGAAAGAAAGAATTACACAAGCCTGTAATTCTAGTTACTAAGGAGACTGAGATCAGAAAGTTCAAGGTTTGTCATGGCTAAAAGATGGGTTCAGAGCTAACTTGGGCAACTTAGTGAGACCCCATATCAAAATAAAAAATACTGTTCTAAGTCTAGAGGAAGCCAGATGTGGTAACATACACTTTTAATCCAAGCACTTGCTAGACAGAGGTAGGAGGATCTTTGTGAATTCCAGGCCAACAGGGCTATATATAGTAAGATCTTCTCTCAATAAATAAATAAATAGGGGCCAGAGACATGGTTCCGCAGTTTAGAGCACTAACTGCTATTGCAGAGGAATTGGATTTGGGTCCCAGCACCTACATGGTAGCTCAAAACCATCCATAACTCTGGTTTCAGGGGATTCAGCACCCTCTTCTTGCCTCCCAGAGCACCAGGCACACAAACATTCGTGTGTGTGTGTGCAATAAACAAACCTAAACTTTTTAAATAAATTAGATAAATACAAAGAAAAGAATAGAGGTACAGCTCAGTGATGGGTGCTTCCCACAAAGGGGAGCATGGAGCAAGTTTTAGGTGTTATGTAGCTTCTCTTCTGCCTGTGTTCTGTATTCAAGGGCAGCAAAGGCCCACCTAGTCTGAAGGACCCTGGGTCTCACCCCCATATGAGAAGAGTGTCAGCATCTGTTGTAAGGAGCTGCTTGTTTGTCCCAGCCATCCAGAACCAAAATAATCACACGGAAACCGTATTAATTAAATCACTGCTTGGCCCACTAGCTCTAGCTTCTTATTGGCTAACTCTTACATCTTAATTTAACCCATTTCTATTCATCTGTGTATCACCACGTGGCTGTGGCTTACTGGCTAAAGTTTCATCTGGCTCCGGTGGGGCTACATGGCTTCTCCTGACTCTGCCTCCTTCCCCCAGCATTCAGTTTAGTTTTCCCCGCCTGCCTCTGTTCTGCCCTATCAAGCCAAGCCAGTTTTCTTTATTCCTTAATGGTAATCACAGCATACAGAGGGCGATCCCACATCAAGCATCATACTGGAAGGCGACCCTGTCACAGGTACATCGACCTGGGATGGCTGTGAGAAGAAAATGACTCTGTCCATGTCTGTGTATAGCAAATGCTCTGTAAGTGAGAGCTCGCCCATCTGCTGTTATTTTCTATTTGTGATTATTTGGAGTGTGACTGGCCTTGGTCATTATTGAAAGACCCTTCAGTTTTTAGCCTCTGCCACATAGCCACATGGTCAGTGACCCCAGATGGCTGTGCAGTCATGTCTATAGATGGCCGCTGACAGAGAAGCCACACAGATGGGACATATTCATGTCATCCATAGTCCTCTTGTCTGTTTAGGACTCTGTCTTGAAAGCTCCTTGGGCCCTGGAGCTCTCCCTTACGTCCCCACAGCACACTCTCCAGTCCCGGAGCTGCACCAAGCGCAGCTGGTCCCCAGAGAACTTTGCATCTTGGACACTTTCCTTCCAGTGGCCTGTGATGTAGCGCACCACGCCCGTCTACGCTCTGTGCGCCACCATACAGTTCGTGAACAGGGCAAGGTGCTGGAGATCGAAACATACAAAGGCACACAGACAGAGACACGGGTCATCCTTGAAACAAGAATGCCCCATTTATTGTGTCCAGGGCCGCTTATACAGAGAATCTTAACTGATAGCCATGCCTCAACCAAACCCCCCCAGAAACCACTCCCCTGCCATCAGGAATTCCTGAGGGTGTTGTGCTCAGAGCAGCTGTAAGTTGTTTACCAGAAATTCAGAATTTGGGGGGGTTCACAACTCCCAACACTCTGAGGCCTGGGAACTGGGAAACCTTAAGAGGCCTCTTCTTCCAGAAGGGAGGGTCTCTAGAGAGCAGGAAGTGGCCTAGGAAACCAAGGAGAATGGATGGGTGGGGGGAAGGAGAGGCAGGACCCCAGGAAATGAAGTGACGTATCTACCCCACATCCTAAGTAAGTGGCCCAGTGAGGATTTGAACCTGAAATATGTGGCTACAGAGCAGCCATCTTGGTGTCCATACCACAAACTTCTTTGGGAACTTTTGTCTCCTTGATGACTCTGGGGACCAGAGGAGGTGGCAGCCATTGGGAAACAAATGGGATGGCCTGTAAGGCTGGGAACATGTGGTACCAACTCTACTCTCATGGATATGGGTGGGGGCAGGAGCACCAGACAGTCTGTCTGGGCTAGGAACCAGGGCCGAGTTCCCAGGGACGATCAGCCTTGATCCTGGCCTGACCTGTGCACAGCATTGTGTTCACCTCTAAAACATGCCTGTTTATATCATTGACTTGGGGCAGAAGAGACCAGAGGAAAGTGACTTGGATAGCCAGTGAGCCTGGGAAGTACAGGTGAGCTCACCCCACAGGAAAGGGACTTGAAGGCAGTTAGGAGGACCCTTACTAGCAAGACGGCATCTCTAAGCATTGCTTTCCTGGTTTATAAAATGGGAGAGTTACAAGAAATTGAGCCCTGATGTAGGTTGGGGACCAAGGTGCCAGTTCTCGCAAAGCAGTGATGAGGCTTGGCCCTGGAAGCTGTGCAGACAGCATTTGTGATGCTGAGGAACCCTCATGAGACTTCCCATGTTACCAGGGTGGGCAGCTCTGAGGTCAGACCCTGAGCTTCATGCATGTGAAGCAGGCCCTCCACACTGGGCTACCTCCCCAGCTGCCTTTGTTTTTTGTCAGTTCTTTCAGGACTGTGTGTGGCACCCACAGGACATACACATCCCTTTTCTTTCCTTCTTTGCTTCTTCTTGTGTGGGGGGTGGAATGTGCACACGTGTGACACAGCGTGTGGAGTCAGGGACAAGTTCTCTGGAGTTAGAGCTCTCTCTCCTTCCACCTTTTTGAGGCAGGCTCTCTCTTGTTCTCCTGGCTTTTTTTGGGGGGGGGGTTCTTTTTCTTCAAGACAGGGTTTCTCTGTAGCTTTGGTTCCTGTCCTGGAACTAGCTCTTGTAGACCAGGCTGGCCTCGAACTCACAAAGATCCGCCTGCCTCTGCCTCCTGAGAGCTGGGATTAAGGTGTGCGCCACCACCACCCGGCTTCTCTCTTGTTCTTTTATGCTGCGCTATACATTCCAGACTAGTTAGCCTTTGTGCTTTGTAATTTCTCATTTCTGCCTCCTATCTCACCCTAGGAATGCTGGGGTTACAGGTGCATGCTACCCCATCTGGCTTTTTATGTGGGTTCTAGTGATGGAACTTAAGTCATCAGACTTGAGTTGACAAGTACTTTCACCTGCCCAGCCATATGCTTAGCCTTCCCCTAACCCAAGACCTTATCTTTAAATTCCTAGAATGACGTTTGGCATCTGGTAGGTACTCATTAGGAGTTCACTGAATAAATCAAGTAGATGATAGAAAACTCAGAGCAGCCGCTCATCACTGGGTGCAGTCAGTCATGTGTTTACCTCCCACTGAGCCGGCAATGCCATCCCTCCATTTATTTATTCGTCTTTAATCATTCCACCACTCTTTCATTGGTCCATCCTGCATCTAGCCTTTATCACCATTGGTCCCATAGTAGCTGCAGGACCGCAAATAGGGTCTTGTTAGCACTCAGACGCTGAGTCAAGTGGATGGTGTTTGGGGGCCCGTGAGATGGGGGAGTTCTCGACAGACCTGGTGGAAGCTGGAGGACCAGGGATTCCCTGGGACTGACAGAAAAGTGTTCTCAGAGCCAGGGGCCCAGCGGTCTTGTCTGGAATGAGTATTGGTCTAGTGTGACTGAACCCTCTCATGCCTCCTGTCTCTTCCTCAGTGATCCACATCCCATGGAGATGCCCAGGGTGGAATATGGGTGTAGTGTGGAAACAGGACAGGCCTTCATGCTTACAAAACTCTTCTTGGGGCTGGCAGGATGACTCAGAAGTAAAGTCTCTTGATGCGAAGCCTAAAGGTCCAAGTAAGGAGAGAACTGACAGCCAAAAGTTGTTCTCTGACCGCCACACATGGACATGTGTCCACCCACCCCCACATATAAAAAATAAATAATAGATAAATAAATAAGTAAATGTAAATTATGAGAACAAAACTGTTCTGTGACCTATTCCAAACATCTACAGAAATCTAAGAGGGGGATAAGCCGGGCAATCGGGGTGCATGCCTTTAGTCTCAGCCCAGATTGGCACTCAGGAACCTCAGAACGTTACCTGCCTCAGGTGCTGGGTACCTGGTGCCCTCTGCCTCACTCTGGTAGACCCTGTCCTGAAAGAGCTCTAATGATGCCCTGTCTCAGCCGCTGTGCTACTGTTCCCTCCCTCAGCTTCCATTCATGTATCTGCCCCATGGGCACCCAATGCCATGGCAACAGGCTTGCATCCCGTTACCCACTATGCACTCCTGTGTCTCTTGACCTCTGTTCAAGGCCTCCCATGACTGCTTTCCCCCAGAAGCCAGCAATGGTGGCTTCATTCTTCTGAATGCTGTCCTGCTGGCACCAGTGAGGGATGGATGGATGGATGGATGGATGGATGGATGGATGGTTGAGATGCACTCTGCCAAGACCCCTCCCACCCCACACATACTATGCACTGTCTCTCAGCCGCGAAGAAGAAATGAAGCCAAGATCAGATAGTTTGAGAGAGGGCCAAATGGGAGGAGATACTCTGCTAGCCGAACATGGTTTAAGGATCTCCAGTGACCAGGCAGCCAGCCTCGGGCCATCTGTGAGTCCTGGCTGCCCACCCTATATGTCCACATTCTCCTTCTTTCTGGCCTTCTCCAGCATGCCCACCCTGGTGTGGTGGAGGAGGTCCTTCTGCTTGTGTGTGCCTTTCATTGGTTAAATAAAGAGGCTGCCTTGGCCTTTTGATAGGGCAGAATTTATGTGGGCGGAGTAGACAGAACAGAATTCTGGGAGGAAAAAAGCAGAGACAGGGATTGCCGCCAAGTCAGACATACTGAATCTTTCCCGGTAAGCCACGACCTCGTGGTGGTGAACACAGATTATTAAAAATGGGTTAAATCAAGATGTGAGAGTTAGCCAATAAGAGACTAAAAATAATGGGCCAGGCAGTAATTTAATTAATACAATTTCTGTGTGATTATTTTGGGTGTAAGCTAGCCAGGCAGAACGGAACAAAGGGCCCGCTCTCTACACTGATGAGGAAGAGGAGGAGCAAGCTGTGGGGAGGAAGTGTGGGCAAGGCACTCCCCTGGAAAGGGAAGAGACAGATGCGTGCAGCTGGTTCCTGACTCCAACCTAGGGTAGAGTTTGAGATCCCTTGTGGGAAGGGGGACTCAGTCCAGGGACCAGGAAAGGGCCTGCCACACTTCTTCTTGCATTTGTTCTTTCATTCAGCGGATCCAGGGGGCCCCAGGGACATAGCCGACTCCATTCATTGATGCAACACAAATTTACTGAGCACTACCCAATATTGGCTCTGATCCATCTGTGCTGATCTTGCTACCCCAGAATCCTAGCCCCATGGCCTGCCTCTTCAGGTGTAACTGAGTATAATTCATCTGTGCAAGGCACAAGCATGCATGCTTGTAAGGCTCATACTCAGGAGGCAGGAGAGTCATGGGACTTGTTATGCAGTGCTGGAAAATGAACCTAGGCAAGAGCTCCACCAATGAACTATATTCCCAGACCTGTTGTTTTTGTTTTTGTTTTGTTTTTTTCTCAGACCCAGGCTGACCTTGAACTTGCTATATAGTTGAGGATGACCTTGAACTGTTGAAACTTCTGCCTCTACTACCCAAATATTGAGATTATAGGTGTATACCACCTTGTATAGGCAAAAGTTATAAGCATTTTTTTATAAAAAAAGATGTATTTATTATGTATGTTTTTATTTATTATGTATGTATATTATGTATTTTATGTTCTGCTCTCATGTACCCCTGCAGGCCAGAAGAGGGCATCAGATCTCGTTACGGATGGTTGTGAGCCACCATGTGGTTGCTGGGAATAAAATTCAAGACCTCTGGAAGAGCAGCCAGTGCTCTTGAGCTCTGAACCATCTCTCCAGCTCAGCACTTTAAAAAAAAAAAAAAAAGGTTCTGTGGGATTTTGGGATTGGACTCATGACCTCCCACAGGGCAGGCAATCTCTCTTCTGCTAGTCTACATCCCCAGCAGGGTCTTGAATTTCAGGGTAGCCTGAGTTACATAGGAAGACCCAGGCTCAAGCAAACATCCACAGAAAGAAAGAAAGAGAAAGAAAGAAAGAAAGAAAGAAAGAAAGAAAGAAAGAAAGAAAGAAAGAAGGAAGGAAGGAAAGAAAGAAAAAGGAAGGAAGGAAAAAAGGAAGGAGGAGGAGGAGGGAGGAGGACGGAGGGAGGGAGGGATGGCTCAGAGGTTAAGAGCATTGCCTGCTCTTCCAAAGGTCCTGAGTTCAATTCCCAGCAACCACATGGTGGCTCACAACCATCTGTAATGGGGTCTGGTGCCCTCTTCTGGCCTACAGGCATACACACAGCCAGAATATTGTATACATAATAAATAAATATTTAAAAAAAAAAAAAAAGAAAAGAAAGAAGGAAAAGAAAGCCCATCTGCCCCTTGCTTGGCATTTGGGAGGTTTCAACCTCAATCTTCAGTACTGGTAAGGAAGCAGGACTGGATACAGGGATGAGGGATGGATGTCAAATGGATGCCCAGAAACTTGCACAGGCTGGCTGGAAAACAGAGGACAGCTATTGGAGACTGGTCTGTCAACCAATCATCCCATGTGTTCAGTGCCTTGTCTAATGAACAACATGGGCCCTTACCTCAGGGAGCCAGCAGTCTCCTGGGAGAAGGGATCAATCTAGTCATTGCTCAAATGTATTGTTACAGACTGCCTGTGGTTAGGAAAGGAAAGCCAAAGATATTGGAGACCACAGAACAGACACACAAGACCTAATCTGAGGACACAGGAGGTCTTCCTAGAGGAGGTGACTTAGGTTGAGGCCCTGAGGCAAGCGAGAGTTGGGTGGAGAGCAGGGAACAAGGCTAAGCCTGGCTTGGGTAATGGAGGTCCAGTGTGCCATTGCTCAGGAAACCAGAGAGAAAGGGGGTCACCAGGGAGCTTGGTGAGTGCGGGAACCCCCAACATTCAAGGAGATGGAGCTAGCCAGGGTTAAGACACAGCTGCAGGGTGTATGGACCACCTTTCTAGTGTCTAGTGGGCGTTGGTGTCAAAATTGTTCATCACCCATTCCAAGTGGGTCTGTGTTGCACAAATTCTAATTGGTTATAATAAAACCCAGAGTCAGGTATTAGGGGATGCAAGCTGAGAGACCAGAGATGCAGGGTACCCAGCCACTAGAGAGACCATTTGTTCTCTACCAAATCCTCTTACTGAAAAGGCGATCCTGTCCTCAAATTGCATCTCCAGATTGCCTGTCTCCACCAAACCTCAGACTACAGTGATTTCCTGTCTCCTCCCACCTTCTATTTCTACCCCCACCCAGCCATATCACTCCTGTCTCCACCTCCCAAGTGCTGGGATCACCTTTGTGTGAACAACCACTTCCTGGCTCTGTTTCTCCTTTACAGAGTCAATCTTGTGTAGTTCAGTGTAGTAAGAGGGAGCAGCTTGTTCATCCCAGCCGCCCAGAACCGAAATAACGTCACAGAAACCGTATTAATCAAATCATTGCTTGGCCCGTTAGTTTTAGCTTCTTATTGGTTAACTCTTATATTAATTTAACCCATTTCTATTAATCTGACAGTAGCTTACCAGCAAAGTTTCAGCATGTCTGATTCTGGCGGCAACTCTATAGCTTCTCCCTGACTCTGCCTTCTTCCTCCCATTCAGTTCCGTCTTCCCCGCCTTCCTAAGTTCTGCCCTGCTACAGGTCCAAAGCAGTCTCTTTATTCATTAACCAATAAAAGCAACACATAGACAGGACCTCCCACACCAGATCAGGGTGGCCTTGAACTAACAGAGAACCCTTTTTTGGTAGGTTCTGGCCTTTTCCTGGGATTTGAGGAGAGGCACTGGAAGGGCTGGAGCCAGGTACGATGACTTAGCCAAAATGCTGATTTAGCTGGGTGAGGTGGTGGTAGGGTCAGGGGTGACTCAATGTGGGGTGTTTAGGGTGACAGCCCCTTCTCTATTACATCAGAGCCAGTCAGGTTTCCAGAGACCCGAGCTTGATTCCTGCATGGTTGCCTGCTTCTGCCATCCTGTCTGTAGTTGTTGAACAAGGAAGTCCACATGATTGTGAGCTGTATGGTCAGACTCACGGGTGTCGGGATTTGGGATCTATATGGGTAACGGACATATTAATGTGATTGCCCTTGACCCTGACTGACTCTAATATACCCAGCACCTGGGCCTGTTCTGTACTAACTCAGTTCATGCGTGGCTCCTGAGTGTAAATCTGTGCGTGCGCGCCAGATACAGCAGTGGACGCGTCTTTGTCCGCGGGTACGTGTGACTTGTGTCCTGGGGCGGAGTGCGAAGCCTGGCGGCGCTTTGCTTATTGCGGGAGAAGGGGCGGCGCGCAGGGGGCGGAACTTTCCCCCAGCTACGCTGAGCGCTCGCTCGCTCTCCAGTGCGGAGGAGGCCGCAGTGCCACCGCCGGCTGCGCTCACACCGACGCCGCTGCGAACACCCCCTCCGCGGCTGGGCTGAGGCCCCGGAGGAGCGCGGGTGGGAGGGGGCCCGCCGACTCGGCGCAGTGTCCGCCCCGGCGGCGGCCCGGCCGCATGCTGCAGATGGTGAAGACCCTGGCCCAGTTCACCATCGCGCTGGAAGACATGGGCGATCTGGGCCCGGCTGCCGCCTCCGGGGAGTCCGCCGGGGGCGGGGGCTCGGACTCCACGGAGGAACCAGGGGAGGCCCAGGTACCGGGAGGGGGAGGGGCAGCCGGGAACCTGGGTCTTGGCCTAGGATGTCGCAGATACAGGGGACGCGTGCGTGGGCAGATGCTGGAGAACAGGGCCTGGAACTTGGATCAGGCATCAGGTACCTGCCTTCCTGCCTGCCTGCCTGCCTGCCTGCCAACCCTGAGCTTGGGGAGGGCTGACATCAGATGCAGACAGAGACTGATGGTGAGGACTGTGCTGGCGGGTTCTTTGGGCACTAAGGGTCTAGACACAGGGCAGTAAAGAGTATCAGATGAAAGCAGATTTGTTGCTGGGATGCCCTGGGTCTCCAGGAAAGCCAGATTTCCAGCCTCCTTCAGGCTTGAATGTGCTGGGAGTAGCCAGCATTGCTTCCCCTTTGCCATCTCCTCACTGGAACTATGGAGCCTGGAGATGTCATACTTCTGTGCTGTGGAGAAGGTGGTGTCCCCATTCCTGCCTCCGGCTACCTCTCTGGAGGGGGAGGGTTCCAGGGATGTGCCTTGTTTTTGTAGGTTTGTCTAGGCCGATCCTGTTCCATGCTCTGGGCACAATGGGGACTAGGGCTCTAACCTCAGCCGGGGACTTTAGTGTGTCATGTGCATGTGCCTCCATTGCTCCAGGGCTCTAGGCAGGAGGTCCTAGCTCGCAGCTGGGTAACTGGGCTGCATTTTCATCTTGATACAAGGCTTCTTGCCTTCATGGCCTCTCTCTGTCATCAGGGTCTCAGTCTTTGGGTTTAATGACAGAAGAGTTCCCCCATCCTCTTCCACCTTCCCACACGTTCTGGCCCCTGTGCTGGGGCCCTGCCTGTGGTGAGGGGATCTGGAGGGAAGCAGAACCGAAGGGTTGGCCTTCCTGGAACAGGTGGGCCTGCCGATCTGGTTGACAGCTGCATTGTCCCTCCTTCTCCTACCCCCGCCTCCTCCCATCCTGCCCCTGTGTCTGGACGCGTGCCGTGACAAGGAGCTGGCCTTGTTTTCTGTGCTTTACCTGACAGCTGAATGACGGCCCACTGTGCTGGCAGCAGGGAGGAGGCTGGGAGAGACGACATTGCAGTGTCAGCTCCCACTACACCCCTGCCTCCTGGCCAGCAGGCCCAGCGCCAGCCCTGCCGCTCAGGAAACTTCTCTGACCGTGACCCAGGGAGTGTGGGCAGAGGGTGGTAGTGGTGAGGCCCAAAGGCTGATCTAGCTAACTTATAGTCAGAAAACACCCGTGAGACGAGAAGGGATGGTGTGTGGACACCTCCTGGTCCCTGTCGTCGAGCCAGCGCTGCTTTGAGTTTTTAAAGGACTGGCCTGCTCATAGTTGGGGTCTCTGAGGTAGGGCCTCGGGCAGACATCACAGCCCAGAGCTTGCAGAGATGGAGCAACCCAGCCTTCTGTGTCCCAAGGAGATGTCACCTCAGTAGACCTTAGCATGGGTGCTCCCTTCTGAGTGAGCCTCCTTGTCAGCTATTAAGGAACAATACTGATTCCTCAACTCATTCCAGGGTCAGAGGGAACAGCACCTGGGCTAAGCTCACCATGGTTCGAAAGGTAAGCAGGCAGCTAGGTTGTGCCTCTGGATCCTGGGCAGAATACTGAACTGCAGAGCAAGACCTCGGCTCAACAAGAAACAAAACAAATGCTAATAACTAGTGTCCTGGAGCAGACCAGGGATGGGCAGAGCAGTGACACGCGTCAGCCCCGCTTCCCTCAGGGGCCCCTGGAGTGAAGACTGCAGAGATATTCAAGCAGGAGCACTCACTCTGGAATTTCCACACTCTGGAGCCCCAGGCACGGCCCAGCCAGATTGTGAGCCCCACACCTTGTCTAGGGCCAGTCTACAGGCTCAAGTGTCAGTATGGAGTTCTGGGGTCGCTTCCCCGTCAGGGCAGAGAAGCTGCTTTGCGACGGGTGCTATGTGGTAAGGTTCCCTGGGTAAGATCGGGGACTGCTAAGGTTGGCAGCAGGGCCAAGCCAGGGCAAATCCCCAAACTACTTCTAACAAAGTCTTCCCACAGGGTAGACCGTATCTTGACAGAGGCAGGAATCCAGTCCCTTGAGATGAGTGCAGATGCTGATCGACCCCCAGGGGAATGAGGAGACACAGTCTGGTCTTGTAGCTCGGTTGGTGCAGTGCTTGCCTAGAGCACGGACAGGGCTGTAAGCCAGATGTGCTAGTGTATCCCTGTAACCTAGCACTAGGGAAGTGGAGGCAGGAGGGTCGGGAACTGACCCTGGTCTTTTATAAGTCCTTGCCTCGAAAGGAGAAAGAGGCTTGGTGAGATGGCCTGAAGGGTAAGCATGAGCACCTGTGTTTCCATCCCAGAATTGTGAAAGTTGACAGAGCAGTGTCCATCTGTAACCCTAGTATGCGTCTGTAAGCCTAGTGCTGGAGAGCAGAGATGGGCTCCCTGGCCTGCCAGGCTAGCTGTGGGCTCCAGGTTCAGGGAGAGACTGTGTGTCAAAAAGTAAATAAGTAATAAATAAATAAATAAATAAATAAAATAATTTGGGAATTAATAAAGGGAGATACCTGACATTGGCCTCCTGTGTTCACACATGCGTGTGTGGGTAATCGAACCTGTACATGTGTGCACATAGATCCCCGCCAAACATACACATGTACATGCACATGCAAAGAAAACAGAGAAGAAATGGGAACTATGTCCTAAACAGGTGGTCAAGAGTACTGGGGAAAAGAAGTGCCCAGAACTAGGCCTGGTATGAAGGACGGTTCTGTAACCTGAGTCAGAACTCTTACACTCCCTACTCTGCAACTTCTAGCACCAACTTCCCTTCCCTGGGCTGCAGTGTCCTCACCTGGCAGGAAGTGGCAGCGTCTACTCTGAGGGATGCTGTGACATACAGCCAGGTCAAACATGTCCTCCTAGCAGCAAGCTGGAACTTGGCATTTCCAGAGTAGTTTCTGGAGTGGGTGTAACCGGAGGCATCGTCCTTTGTAAATATGAGGGTTTATTGTTGTTGGGTTTTTGTCTTTGTCCAGAACCTGTTGGGATGGGAGAACATGGAATGCCCAAGCAGAGACCTGGCAGGATGGAGGTCCAGGATGCTTTTTTTTTTTTTTAAAGATTTATTTATTTATTATATATACAGTATTCTGTCTACAGGCCAGAAGAGGGCGCCAGATCTCATTACAGATGGTTGTGAGCCACCATGTGGTTGCTGGGAATTGAACTCAGGACCTTTGGAAGAGCAGGCAGTGCTCTTAACTGCTGAGCCATCTCTCCAGCCCTCCAGGATGCTTTGAGAAACTATTTCTGGGGGCAGGAAGCAGGCAGGGAAAGGATTTCGGGGTGTGTCGATGAGCTTGCACATAGCTGCAGGTGCAAGAGGCTAAGGGAACAAAGGCCCACTCACCTTCTGCTCCTGTCCCCACAGGATATGCGGAAGCACGTTACCATGACCCTGCTGGACACGGAGCAGTCGTATGTGGAGTCACTGCGCACCCTGATGCAGGTGAGGCCTATGGCCTAGGCCTGAGAGCAACATTCCAAGTGTGGGCAGCAGGCACAGGGGTTGAGACCAAAGAGCTGTGTCCCTGGTACATACCACCACTGTGTAGAGAATCCCTGATGTGGCCACCCCGAAGGAAGAGGTCTCCCCCTGCAGGGTAGAGAACAGGAGTCACAGGGAGAGTGGGAGCCTCCACCCCATTGCTTCCACGTTCCCGCAGAAGCCCTGGACAGCTCTGCACCTCCTCGAGCATGCCTTTTCTGAGACCAGAATTAAATACTGAGTATCTACTGTAGGCAGGCCCTGGTCCAGGTGCACGAAGCCCAAAGGCAAGCGAAAGAAGAACCCTGCTGAGTAGATGGGACTCTAGTGATTCTCAACCCGTGGGTCTCGAGCCCTTTGGGATGACATATCTGATCCCCTGCATATCAGATACTTATTACATTACTATTTATAACTAGCAAAATTACAGTTATGAAGTAGCAATGAAAATAATTTTATGGTTGGGGTCACCAGAGCGTGAATTAAAGCTTCACGGCATTAGGAAAGTTGAGAACCACTGCTCTAGAGGCGTGGAAGATGCTGGACCAGAATCCGTCAGAGAGGTGCAGTGGGTGGCATCTGCCGAGGGAGCCGCGTGGTGTGCAGTCTGAGGGGCTCGGTCTTGGGTGCTATTGCAGGAGCCAGCAGGGGTCTTGCCATGGGGTCCTTGAGCCCCAGGAGAAGGATTTGTACCACAGTGGGGTTCTGGAGATTCAGTAGGGAGTTTTGAGTCAGGTGGGCATGTCTTTGGACTCGCACTGGGGAATTCTGTATGACGATGAGCACAGGAGAGGAGGCCAAACCAGGGCTATGGAGTTCCAGTAAGGGCACCGACCATAGCAGGACGGGGCGGGGGCAGACACTTAGGAGGTGAGCTGCTCAGGTCAGGTGGGTTCTAAGGATTGCGTTATGGGCGTGGGGTTCCCTGGGCCCCTAGCCTAGGAAAGGTGGAGAACAGAGGAGGGGTGGGCGCATCTATGGCAGGACCAGCTCTGCGTGAACTGCAGAGGCCCAGACCCTAAATGGAGCTCACAAGCACGATTAAAGATGAACTTGCTCATGCCTCCACAGTTCAGGGTGAAGTAGAACCCAGGAAATACCTAGAACTAATCAGCCTTCCTACTCTTCCTCTCCTTCTCTGACTTCCACAAATCTGTATAGAGCCCTTCTATAGACTAAACACTCCTGTCTAGGCAGGGCAGGGGGCGCCATTCAGGAGGGTCAAGAACCTGTTCCCTGGAGCTTACAGGCTGTTCAGTGGGACAAGTCACACCTGGCTGCTGGTGATGCAGAATTCAAGGGCATGTGTGTGTACATGGGTATTGCTGCACCCGAAAGGGAGGTTGATTCCGCCCCACGCCGCAACACTGACAGAGAGAAGGTGTGATGGTGGTGGCCGGGTCCAAGGGAGGCTGGGGCTGGGGAACACTGCGGGGAGTTACTGTGCAGTGGTCAGAGCTTCCAGCTGGGAGAGGAAGTTGATGTTTACACAGGAGTATGAATGCGTGTGTACTAATCTGTGCACTTAAAACTGATTACAGTGTGGCCCCAAAAAGAGTGCTATCTAGCATGCAGGACTTCATAAACCAAGTATGGTGTCTCACACCTGTGATCCCAGTGCTTAGGAGGCAGAGGCAAGAAAATCACAAATACAAGGTCATCTTTGACTGACAGATAGTTCAAGGGTAACCTGGAATTCATGAGAAACTATTTTTTAAAAAACAAATGAAAGAAATTTGTCAAAGTGACAATTTTTTTTGTCCTGTTTCACCACAAAGAAATACATTACCAGCCGGGCGGTGGTGGCGCACGCCTTTAATCCCAGCACTTGGGAGGCAGAGGCAGGCGGATCTCTGTGAGTTCGAGACCAGCCTGGTCTACAAGAGCTAGTTCCAGGACAGGCTCCAAAGCTACAGAGAAACCATGTCTCGAAAAACCAAAAAAAAAAAAAAAAAAAAAAAAGAAAGAAATACATTACCTTTGTCTTTTATTAAAATGCCCATAGATATAAGAGCATAGAATGAACACTTCCTGTGTGGGTTCAGGGAAGGTGACTCTGGGTTTGGAGTGTCTAACAGAGACCTAAAAGATGGGTAGGGTATCAGCAGAGACCCCACTGGGGGGGATGGGCAGAGGGTACAACACCAGCAAAGGCCAGGACAGCGGAGGAACCTGGAACATTTAGGAGATCAGGAGTGCCTGGTGTGACTGCCAAGGAGAAAGACAGGAAACCAGGCAAGGGCTAGGGTCTTATGCAGGCACAAGAAAACCTGAGGAGGGATTCCTAAGATGTCAGACAGGAAGAGTGAGGGTTGGTGCTGTAGGGTCAGTTAGCCCTGGCTTAGGTCACTTACCTCCTTCTGGATGACAGGAATTTGAGCCACTTCCCTTTTCCAGGCCTTGGTTTCACCTGTAAAATGAAGTTATTCTCATATTCTCTCGGAGTATTCGAAGATGGAAAGATGGTGTTGCCTCTCGGGCCTGTTGGCAGAGAGGAGTGGTGGGGTACAGATCAGGCAGGCCTGGCGTCTGAGTTTGCTGGGCCCTATTAGCAAGCAGGACTGGAGGAGAAAGCCTCTGGGTGGGAGGGGAGAGGTAGCCGTGAGCAGTGGATTATTCCCTGAACTTAAGGCCCAGGGGTACCCGCAGCCTGGGAGTGTGGATGGAAGACATCCCTCCAGGATCCTGGAGCAAGACTCTGCTGCTCAAACTTTGCTTCGCTTCCTGGTCACCTGTGCAAGCTGGAACAAATCTTGGGCGCAGTTGTACCTCCCCTGCCCTGGCTACAGAGTGGAGAGCATAATAGCCATTGTCCCAAATGCTATCTCAGGAGAGATGTGTGTAGCATCTCACGTACTGCCTGTGTGTGAGTATGTGTGCAGAATTGCTTCAACCTTTGTAAACCTTGTGAGAAAGAAATTATGAGTTCTCTGAACAAGGAAGAAGACTCTGGAACAGAGTCACTAGCTCAGTGACCACTGCCTCCCAAAGTGAGTTGGTAGGAGTCCTGCAAGACAAGGATTTAAGTAAAAGCATTAAGGCCTCTCGTGGTGGCACCTGTCTGTCATCTTGGTATTTTAAAGGTAGCAGAATGGGGAGTTTAGGACTAGGCTGGGCTGCAAAGCAAGAGCCTGTCTCCAAAACAGAAAACAATACTAGAGGAGCCAGGTGTGGTGAGGTGTGCCTGCTACCTCAGCTTGAGTAGGCAACAAGGGGATTGGGATCCAGGTCAGTTCAGATAAAAACAAACAAAACAACAGAAAGGAGCCACGTGCCAAGGTCAGCAGCCAGGAGGTGGGATTTGAACCTGGGCCTTAAGCCTATTTCTTTTCTGATGTCACCCCATCCTGGAGTCCTGCTTGAGTCCCAATACTTTCAGCTAAGAAACAGCCTTTTCCTGAGTAGTTTTCCTTCCCTTGGCTCCCTGCACCCCTCCTCTCCTGATTCCAGGGTCCTTACTCCGCTTGGCCTACGGTGTGATAGCTCATTCATTTCTTACATTGGGTGGCTGCCTCTGCTCGGGTTCCAGCTCAGGTGTGGGACTTTGGGCTGATACTCTGAGGGAATGTGGGTGTTAGCAGGGGCTGTATTAATGTTCAGTCATTTCATCAGCTATCCTGGGCCTGCTCCTCTTCAGGTGACCCAGACGTGAGTGGTGTCACTTCTGCCTTGTGAGAAAAAACAGATCCTGACCCAGTCAGAGAGCCCTGATAGGGCGGACGGCTGCTAGCTACTCAGTCACCCTGAGCCTTTCCAGAATCTCCAACCAGCCAAGAGAATTATATTCAGCTTGAATTTCATATTTGTTTTATAAAACAAGCAAATGTTTTTAAATGTTTAATATAAATGTTATTTTATAAATTAGCATCACATCTGCCTTTTCAAGAACTGCCTTCATCTTTTTTGGCTTGCAGTTGCAGCATGGGCCAGTAGAGGGCGACCTCTCCATAAGCTTGCCGGCGGAGGGGCAGGCTGTTCATACTTAGAAAACACCACTGAATGCAGATGTGTATGGAAAACAGGAATTTTAGTCGCAGACTGCCCCGGAGATCCAGAAACTTTTTACCTAGTATTCAGTAGGTTGTTCTGAATTCAGTAGTATTCATGTTGTTGTTTTGTTTTGGAGGTTTTGTTTTATTTTGGTTTTTTGTTTGTTTTGTTGTTGTTGTTGTTATTTTTTGAGGCAGGGTTTCTCTGTGTAGCTCTGGCTGTCCTGGAACTCACTCTGTAGACCAGGCTGGCCTCGAACTCACAGAGATCCGCCTGACTGTGCCTCCTGAGTGCTGGGATTAGAGTTGTGCGCCACCACTGCCCGGCTACTGGCTATTTTTTGAGATAAGATCTCACTATGTAGCCCAAGCTGACCTTAAATTTATGGTAACCGTCCTGTCTCAACCTCCTGAGGACAGATTGCGGGTGTAAACCACCACACTCATCTTTTAGGTCTTTCTTGTTCAAGGCCTAGCATGTGGTGATTATCAATAAGTACCTGTTGCTCTCCTGGAAAGCGCCCCACCCTCCCATCTTGCTTCCCTCCAAGTCTTTTCAAGCCTCTGGCCTTCTTCCTCTGTGCCCCTGTCCTCTTCTAAGCCCTGGGCTAGGCAAGAACACCATTTTGGGGGACGGAATCTTCCTGTCACTGCCGAGTTGCAGGCCCTGCGGAAAGACAGTGCAGGTGAGTGCCATCTCTGCAGGAAACACACTGATCCTGTGGGTCTTCCAGGGCTACATGCAGCCTCTGAAGCAGCCGGAGAACTCCTTGCTGTGTGACCCATCTCTGGTGGACGAGATCTTCGACCAGATCCCTGAGCTTCTGGAACACCACGAGCAGTTCCTGGAGCAGGTGCGGCACTGCGTGCAGACGTGGCATGCCCAGCAGAAGGTGGGGGCCCTGCTCGTCCAGTCGGTGAGTGTCCTTGTTGCACGGACTCCAGCTGTGCTGCTGCCGACCCAAGCCTCACGTTCACAGGGACTTGACGTTGATACTCACCCATCCTGGCTGCCTCTACTTAATAACCGTAGTCCATACCCTCTGGCACTTCTTACACGTGTATATCCTACACAACATGTATACCAGAGGCCCCGACTCTTGCATGAGTTTTTCAAGGTCCCTCAGTGGTGGCTCAAAATTTCAAAAGAACCACAAAAGCAAAAAACAAAGTTACTTAAAAAGAATTCATTAAACTCCTGTAAATGTGCTATTTCTTTAAAATGGCACTTATTTATGTGACTTTAATTATATTTTAAAAACCTTTATGCTACATTTTATAATTCCCAAGAAACTCTTTTGTTGTTATTGTTTTGTTTGTTTGTTTGTTTGTTTGTGTCCCCTCCCCACAGGATTTCTCTCTGTAGTCCTGGAACTCACTCTGAAAACCAGGCTGACCTTGAACTCACAGATAACCACCTGTTTCTGTCTCCCTTAAAGGTGTAAGCCACTACCACCCAGCAAGAATTCTTGATGATAATTAATATATCATCACCAAAACTCAAATAAATGGTTACTCAGAGCAACATAATTATAAAAGCAAAACTGTAGAGAATCCTTCCAGAAAATTCAGTAAACCAAACCAAAAAATGGTTTACATAGCAAGTTTAAAGCCAATCAGAATTACATTGTGAAATCCTATTTTAAAAAAAAATAATGATAAATAAACCCAGGCCTGGAGAGATGGCTCAGCCGTTAACAGCACTTCTAGAGGACCTGAGTTCAGTTCCCACAACCACATGATGACACCCAACCATCTGTAATGAGATCTGGCGCCCTCTTCTGGCCTGCAATCATGCATGCAGGCAGGACACCCTATACATTATAAATAAATCTTAAGAAACAAACCCTGTTTACTTTGGGATGTACACGTGTGTAAATGTGTTCTTGATGAGGTGGAGTGTGGCCTTAGTTCGTCCTTTAAGTACTGTTATCTCCATCCTCAGTGTCACTAAGGTCGACCTGTCTGGACCTGGATGGTGACTGTGAGCTGACACTGTCCTCCCTCATCCACTCAGGTTCAACTCTGCCCTGTCCAGAGACAGGGGCAGTTGGCACCTTAGAAAGAGGGACTATAACATCGTATCTTAGCCTGTTCTTGGTGTAGAGACAGGAACCCAGGACTCCTCACTTGCAGGCAAGTCCCCGGCCTAGCATCTACCACCAGCCAACCAGACGAATTAGCCACCAGCACGTACCCTACTCAGAGCCAGAGTCAGCCACGGGAGCAGGCTACAGCTCGGCGCCCACAGGGGCTGACTGGGCTGGGAAGGGTGTTCCTGGTGGGTGGTGTTGGAGACCTGGTGACAAACGGTCCAGAAGTGAACAAATTAGGTCTGGGCTCGCACACACCTCGGCACACGTGCGTGTGCTTACACGTAAACACACAAACGATATACCACATCCACACACATCTGCCCATTCAGTCATGTGTCACGTATGTAACATGTATACATGTAGACAGAAACGGAGTCGTTAGATGAAGGGAAACTAGGACTGGGTGAAGTGGGTGCGGGACCTGCGTCTGCCTAACCGGCCTTCTTGCCCACAGTTCTCCAAGGACGTCTTGGTGAACATTTATTCGGCCTACATTGATAACTTCCTCAATGCGAAGGACGCGGTGCGCGTAGCTAAGGAGGCGAGGCCAGCCTTCCTCAAGTTCTTGGAGGTATGTGGATTCCGGTCGGGATGGAAATACACTCACCTCAGGCTAGCTGTGAGGCATCTCAGGAGCTCTAGCAAGCATGTCAGCCTCTGCCCCCGAGCTCAGCTGGAGGCACTTGCTCGGCGCCTCTCTTCCTCACACGTTACCCCTCACGTGGGGACTCCCTCCACTTTGTCTTGGGTTTCAGCAAAGCATGCGTGAGAACAAGGAGAAGCAGGCTCTGTCCGACCTCATGATCAAGCCTGTGCAGAGGATCCCACGATACGAGCTTCTGGTGAAGGTAGGCCTGGAGCTGGCTGGGCAGGGAGGTAAGCGCAAGCGCGCAAGTATGGGGCTGGGGGGTGCATTCTATTCTCAGACTCCAAACAGGAAAGAAAGTCCAGTAATCTTCCCGGCTCCAAGGGCAGCTAAGCGGATTCCCATTTCCACCCAGGACCTCCTGAAGCACACACCCGAAGACCATCCAGACCATCCACTCCTACTGGATGCGCAGCGGAACATCAAGCAGGTGGCTGAACGCATCAACAAGGGCGTGAGGAGTGCTGAGGAGGCGGAGCGGCATGCCCGTGTGCTGCAGGAGATTGAGGCCCACATCGAGGGCATGGAGGATGTATGTGCCCACCCTGCCAGGCTCCGCCCCGCTGCTGTCTGTCTGTTGTCACTGAGACTGTGGCCATCCACATCTAGATCAGGGTCTGTGGTGTGCTTGATTCTGTGACCACAGTGCCCCACCCTTCTGTGTCTCCCTCCTCATCTGTCTGACCTTGTGTCCTGAACAGGACAGGACATTGCTCTGGCTGACCTGGTTTATAGAGTGGGCCAACCAGATCATTGCAGGATTAATGGACTAATAATTAGTTTCTAAGACCCCTTGTTTCTCCCACCCAACAGCTCCAAGCCCCCCTGCGGCGGTTCCTGAGGCAGGAGATGGTTATTGAAGTGGTAAGAAGTATCCCGTTGGCTGCCTCCCCATGTACCTCCACCCACCCAATTAATTCTTCCAGCAGCTGCTCCCCTCAGGCCTCCCCCAACCACAGCAGGCGCCCCAGATGAGTCCTGACTCAGCATAAACTGGGGGAGAGCCCTTCCCCCTCCTGGGACTTGCTGTCCCTGTGGACACTAGGAGCATATGGGTAGGCCTCCGGACTGTGCACACTCAGCCTGAATCCCACTTTGAACACTACAGAAGGCAATTGGAGGCAAGAAGGACCGATCCCTGTTCCTGTTCAACGACCTCATCATCTGTACCACCCTGAAACGGAAGTCAGGCTCCCTACGGCGCAGCTCCATGAGCCTGTGAGTGGCCAGGGTGGGGCTGGGTGGTGCAGGCAGGAGAGCCATTGATCTACCATGGGCTCTACTCCCTGCCCCAGCCAGAGCACCCCATTGGCTACCCACAGGTACACAGCAGCCAGCGTCATTGATACGGCCAGCAAATACAAGATGCTGTGGAGGCTACCGCTGGAGGACGCAGACATCATCAAAGGTGAGACTGACTTGAGTCTGTCAGAAAGATTCTGGTGTTGGGTTCTTCCTCCCAGAAGTCTTTCAGTGTGAGCTCTGTCTGGCGTCCATCTGCCTGTCCAGCAGTTTTCCTGCTTTTGTGCCTTGCTCTCCATCCTATATGAGGGGCTGGTTTTGAAGGACCGGGTTAGTGTCCATGCAGCCAGATCCAGGTATCCACATAAACCATCCTCGTGGGGCTGCAAAGCAGTCACCGTAACTGTAGGGAACCATTGAGTCAGCTGCTGTTTGAAGACCCCCTGTTAGCTGGTCTGGTTCCATTCCCGCCTAACGCCCAGGAGCAGAGTCCCAATGACGGGTTGGTTAAGGGGACTCCGGTGGCTTGGGGCTGAACCTGCCAGGAGCTGGACACCCTGAGGACCTCTTCTGCTGTCCTTCATCCCCCTCTTGTCTCTGCTGGCTTGTCACTCCAGAACTGACTCTAAGCCTACCTGCAAGGGGACTCAGATGAACCAGCTTGTCCCACAGGGACCCAGGGAGAGGACTGAGCCCGCCTCATCTCTTCTCACTAGGAAACAGAGCAGCTGATAGAATGACCCACTTCCGGGCATCCCTCTGTGTGGCCAGGGAGAAGACTGAGCCCGCCTCATCTCTTCTCACTAGGAAACAGCAGTTGATAGAATGACCCACTCCCGGGCATCCCTCTGTGTGGCCAGGAATAAAGCCGGGTAGAAATGGAACAAAGCAGACTTTGGCGTAGGAAAGTAACGTTCAGCAGTAGAAGACTGTCTTAGTATGGCTCCGTGTAGCGACAATAAACACCAAACCAAACACCAAAGACCAAAAATTCCAAAGTAGGAATTTATTGCTCCCTGTTCTGAAACCTTCCAGTATAAGACACAGGCTCATCTGGTGTCCGCTGAGGGGCCCGTTCCTCTGTCCTCACTGGGTGAAAGGGCGAAACAAGCTGTCCCAGGTATTGTGTTGTTCACACGCAGACTCACTGTATAGACCAGGCTGGTCTTGAACTCACAGAAAGCTGCCTGCCCCTGCCTTCTGAGTGCTGAGGTTAAAGGCGTGAATCCCATTCATGAGGTACCACCCATCTGACCTTGTCACCTCCTACATCAATACCAGGGAAGGATTTCAGGTTTTCCCAGGCTTTGTTGGCCTGTCATATCCTCTGAAACAGCATCAGTCTGTGTCCGTGGTGTCCATGTCTCTGTAGGGAGTGCTGTCATGACCCCATGGTCGTCTTCCCATTCTGTGACCTACGACAGCTACCCATATGTACTGTATAAACAGGAGCAGAGAGGACAGCGAAACCTGTCATTTAGAAAAGAGCAAGAACAGCTTCCTGTCCCTTAATTTCAGTACTTAACTGCCCAGCCTTGCAGTGAAGACACAGCCCCTCTGATTGTTTACTATCCTGGAGTGTACGTACACCCCAGGTAGTGAGGTAGTCTATAGGGTCGACCTCTTGGAATGGTCAGCTGTGGGAGAAGACCAGGAAATCAGGGCACCAGCTCCTTGTAACCTCCTTCCCAGGGAGGTAAGTCTCTCAGTCAGCAGACTGAACCGCCAGGGCTGTCTGATTGGCAGTTCCCCCATGAGGCTGCACCCCTGTGTCTTCTGGAGCTCACATGACCTACTGAGCCATCTCTACTCTTCTAGCAAGTTCTCCAAGAGTCAGACACCCTGTGTGTGTGCTCCTAAACCAAGCCCAGTCCCCTCCTCCCAGGCTTGGGACTTTTCTGGAAGCTACCTGCTAACCTTGTTTCTGAAAGCTTGGGTCTGGAGACTTTCCAGTTGCTAGACCCGTCTCATGACCAGCTGCAGAAGTGTGCCTGTCCAAGTCTGACCTTGTCTTACCTGTCCACGGCTTTCTTCTGTCCCTGCCAGGGGCGTCTCAAGCCACCAATCGGGAGAATATCCAGAAGGCCATCAGCCGCCTGGATGAAGACCTTGCTACCCTGAGCCAAATGAGCAAGCTCTCCGAGAGCCTCGGCTTCCCCCATCAGGTTTGTGCCCCGAGCTGAGACAGGGCTGGGCTGGGACTTCCCCTGACCTTGTCTGAGGGAGAGACAAGACAGGCAAATGTCTTGGCATTTGCCTGATGAAGCAGTTGGTCCTGTCACTTATCTGAAGGGGAAAATTATAGTCTTGCTCCCACTTCAGGGAAGTGACAGGTCCCAGTCTGAGAGAGGAGACATCTAGCAAGGGGAGGGGCCCAGCCCTGTCTGTGGAGGGAGGAAGCCATTGTCTGAGGCCTGGGGTCTTCTCCCACAGAGTCTGGATGACGCCCTGAGGGACATCTCTGCCGCTGTGCACAGGGACCTGTCAGAAAAGCAGGCCGTGTGCTCCTCGCTCTCCTTCCCACCCACCAGGCTGGAGCTATGTGCCACCCGGCCCGAGGGCACCGACTCCTTCATCTTTGAGTTTCCCCACCCTGATGCCCGCCTGGGCTTTGAGCAGGCCTTCGATGAGGCCAAACGGAAGCTGGGTGAGCCAGGGTTCATGCTGGTATCTCCTCAGAGCCTCTGGGCAGTCCTGACTTTAGAAGCAGCGGATTAGGATGGGTAGACTGAGACCTCTTAAGTGAAACAGCGGGCTGGCATTAGCTCTGGCTTCCAGCTCCTCCCTGGCCGGGAAGGGGCTCCCAGACAGAGTCATTTTAGGACAGGGACTCCAACGTAGACCTTCCTCTTCCTCAGTATGGCTGACTCCTGGGAAGTTACTGATTAATTCTGTAGCTGTCTCCTCATTGTGCAGAAGGTGAAACTGAGACCAAGAGCAAACAGGGTGTAGCCCATAATCTCTCATTCTCGAAGGCCCTCCCTGGGGAGATTCTGATGGACAGGAGGAAATGGGATGCGGTGGGAACAAAGGCAGAGAAAGGTGGGTGCTAAGCGTGTGTGTCCCCCTCTGCCTGTCTCTACTACAGCATCCAGTAAAAGCTGTCTAGACCCTGAGTTCCTGAAGGCCATCCCCATCATGAAAACGCGCAGTGGCATGCAGGTGTGTGTGTGTGCGTGCACACACGTGTGAGCCATGTAGATGTTATCCATTCAAAGCTACCTGTGTATGAATCTTTGTTTTGTGTCCCTCATCTCGTATGTGTTTGAAACCTTGTGATTGCCCCCCGTGTCTGAGTATATGCATGTGCACACTGCATGTGTATTATATGTGTACGAGCATCTGCATTTGAACACATACTGATTTGATTTGGGGTCTAGTCTAATTCATGCCCTTATATGAGTTTTCATACCTAGACAACAGTACCAGCATCATATATGAATAGAGTCATACATCCATGGTC
This sequence comes from Alexandromys fortis, assembly GCF_014885135.2. NCBI lineage: Eukaryota > Metazoa > Chordata > Mammalia > Rodentia > Cricetidae > Alexandromys > Alexandromys fortis. Next base: position 1,942,500 of record NW_026068090.1, read on the forward strand.
CTATTCAGGGTACACTCATGTGCAACTACAGATTAGGGTGCTATTTGTATCACAAGCACGGTGCATTTGCTGTAGAGCGATATATGCAAGCTTGCCGCCCCTCTGCTCTGCTGGGGACTGTGGTAGAGCAAGATACTGGCACAATTCTAACATTCCCCTTTCCCTGTCCATTGGGATTTCCCACAGTTTTCATGTGCTGCCCCCACCCTCAGCAGCTGCCCAGAGCCAGCACCAGAGGTGTGGGTATGCAACAGTGACGGCTACGTGGGTCAGGTGTGCCTGCTAAGCTTGAGAGCAGAACCAGACGTGGAGGCCTGCATTGCCGTTTGCTCTGCCCGCATTCTCTGTATTGGAGCGGTGCCAGGTCTGCAGCAGCGCCCGCGGTAAGGCCTTGGTGAGCCCGGGAGACTAGCCTCCATCCCAGAACACAACCTCCAAGGTTGACCTTGGAGGTCGGTTGGTGGGCCGGGCCTGGTGGGCGGGCTGTCTGTGGGCGGGGCGGGTCAAGCTGCTATCTCGGACGCCTCCTAGCGGCCGCGTTTGTTCCTTTCCCCTTTGTCTCCAGAGAGCAGCCAGAGCCCTTGAGGAGTCCCCCAGAGTCCACCCTGGAGCCCGCTGGGCCCGAGCTGGATGTGGAGGCCACAGCTGATGAGGAACCACCAACGCTGGCAGAGCCAGGGCCTCAGCCTTGCCTGCACATCTCTATCTCAGGGTCTGGGCTGGAGACGGGTCCAGGCCCTGCCGAGGGCGACCCCCAAGCTGAACTGGTGCCCTTTGACAGCGACTCTGATGATGAATCTTCACCTAGCCCCTCCGGGACGTTGCAGAGCCAAGCCAGCCAGTCTACCATTTCCTCCAGCTTTGGCAGTGAGTGTGGGGGGAAATTGGGAGCAGTGGGTGAGGAGACACTAAAGCAGGCAAAGGCTAGAATCAGTTCACTAGGGGGTCTGTGATAGGGCAGTGAGTCAGACGTGGGGTCCCGGAGACCGTGGAGCACACTGTTAAGGGAGATGGGCTTTGGGTATTGGAAGACTGGCATGTGGTGGCTAGTCCCTCCGTAAGGGTGTGGCTGAATTTAAGACGGCCAGGTGAGGACTGGGACCTGGAGTACCTGCTGAGAGTGTGCAGGGAAAGGCCTCAGCACATAAGGGACCAGGGTCAGGAAGGACTCAGTGGGGCCTAGGAAGATGTTAGATTTCTGCCTGGTGGAGTGGAACAGAGATAGAGACCTTTGTCCCTTCAGATGAGGAGACCCCAAGCTCCAAGGAAGCCACTGCAGAGACAACCAGCTCTGAGGAAGAGCAGGAGCCTGGCTTCCTGTCACTCTCTGGCTCCTTTGGGCCAGGCGGTCCCTGTGGCGCCAGTCCAATGGATGGAAGAGCCCTTCGCCGCTCCAGCCGTGGTTCCTTCACAAGGGGCAGCCTTGAGGACTTGTTGAGTGTGGACCCTGAGGCCTACCAGAGTTCCGTGTGGCTGGGCACTGAGGATGGATGGTAGGTAGGGGCCGGGGAAGGTCTGGGACCAAGCTCTGGAAATCGTCTGGTGGCCTGAAGCAGAAGCGAGAGTGTGTGTGTGTGTGTGGGGGGGGGGGGGGTTGAATCTAGTCTTGGGGGTTCTGCCAGCTGAAGATACTCAGGAGACACTCGTAAGTTGTGTCAGTACCTGCTGTAGAGGAGATGAGGAGAAGGCAAAAGTGAAGGAATGTCTCTTGGGGCTGGTAGGTGTGACTGCTTGTCACAGATGCCCCTCATCCACAGTGTCCACGTCTACCAGTCCTCTGACAGCATTCGTGATCGCAGGAACAGCATGAAGCTCCAACACGCAGCCTCTGTGACCTGCATCCAGTAAGGCCCCGGGTTGCCCTTCCCACCCACAGTCTTCTTGGCCGGCAGATAGGCCAGCTGTATTCGTCTACCCCTGCTCTGCTGGCCCCCCTTTTCTGGGGAAGATGCAGAAGAGAGGCCTGCACCGAGGCCAGCTGTGCGTCTTCCACACTGTTAATGTGGGAACGTCACTGCTGCCTCTCGGCCGCGGGTCCCCTCCCCCCCCCACACACTTTGAGGGTAAAGAATAAAAAGAGGTAAACTCTCGAGACCAGAGCCCCTTGGCCCCAGGACACCCACTTCAGCCCCTGGAACTGCATTGCTACTTCCTTTTTCTCAGGTATCTGAATAACCAGGTGTTTGTGTCTTTGGCCAATGGCGAACTTGTGGTTTACCAAAGGGAAGCAGGTATGTGCCCCACACACCCTTCCACCCTTATCCCTTTTGTGGTAACTGAGCTCTCTTCTGGACAAATGGGAACTTGTAGGCCCAGACTTCGGGCAGCTCCCGGGTCCCTGTCTTTTCCTAGAAATGAAAGCATCACTGGGCGGTGGCAGCTCACACTTCTATCTCCAACCCTCAAGTGCAGAGGCCAGTGAATCCCTGAGTTCAAGGCCAGCCTGGTCTACATAATGAGTTCCAGGGTAGCCAGAGAAATCCTGTCTCTAAAACCCAAAGACAGAGGGAACATTCAGGTTTCTTTTCAGGGAAGGCTGAGACAAATTTAGGACTGCACTAAAATTAATGTTGTCTTTAACCCATTTCTTCTCTAGGGCGTTTCTGGGACCCCCAGAACTTCAAATCAATGACTCTGGGTGCTCCAGGGAGCCCCATCACCAAGATGGTGTCTGTGGGTGGACGGCTGTGGTGTGGCTGCCAGAACCGGGTCCTTGTCCTGAGCCCGGACACGCTGCAGCTGGAGGTAGCCGGGCTGGGGAACAGAACTGGTTATCTGGGATGAGCTGGGCTCACAGAAGAGGGAGATGAGACCAGAGAGACAGAGAAGCATCCAGGCCAGTCTCTGCCCTTCCCTGAGGAAGACAGCAACTGCCTATATATTTAGAATTCCTCATTTATGCCCCTGTTGTATCCTATCTATGCAATACTGGCATCCCTGTGGGACATAAGGGTCCTCCTTCCTGATGTCACCAACCCTTAAGATGAACTTTTGGCCTTTACTTTTGCTTTGTTTGCATACAAACCTAAGTTCCCAGCCTAGGCAGTACCTAAGGAGCACAGATTTCATGGGCTTCGTTGGCTGAGTTGAAGGTTGAGGCTTGGGGTCAGCCCTGGTTCTGTGACTAGCCCGGCATGTGACCATGGGCCTTTAGGGTGTGACTTTTTCCTCCTAGGCTAACACTTGCCCATCCATCCAGGGAGAGACCAGTGACTGGTCTAAAACCCACACGAGCTTTAGTCACTCAAGTTTCGTAGGGAAAGGGCACCCCTTTTTACTTCTGGAGGATTAAGGGGCAAGCTTTGAAAGTGATCATCCAGACCCAAGGCCAAGCCTGCCTTGGCTGTCGATCCGGGCAGGTATCTAGAGGGGTTTGTGGGGAGCTCTGTGTGAGATGGACAGTGGTGGGGTTCAGGCAGAAGAGCAGCTTTGCCAACTACCACCTGATCTCTGCCCTCCTCCCCAACAGCACACATTCTACATGGGGCAGGATTCTAGCCGAAGTGTGGCTTGCATGGTCGATTCCAGCCTGGGTGTGTGGGTGACCTTGAAGGGTAGTGCCCACGTTTGTCTCTACCACCCCGATACCTTCGAGCAGCTGGCGGAGGTAGACGTCACCCCTCCTGTGCACAGGATGTTGGCAGGTACCGACTTTTCGCTCCCGTCCTGGGGGAGGCCTAGCCAGGGCCTGCCTCCAGCGCAGTGATGCCGTTTCTCCCCCCAGGCTCCGATGCCATCATCCGACAGCACAAGGCGGCCTGCCTGAGGATCACGGCACTGCTGGTGTGTGAGGAGCTCCTGTGGGTGGGCACCAGTGCCGGGGTTGTGCTGACCATGCCCACAACCCCGAGTACCATCAGCTGCCCGCGAGCACCCCTCAGCCCGACGGGCCTAGGCCAGGGGCACACTGGCCATGTCCGCTTCTTGGCAGCAGTCCAGCTGCCTGATGGCTTCAACCTTCTGTGTCCAACCCCGCCACCTCCCCCAGATACAGGTGGGTCTGCGCCTTCCACTCCCATCCAGGGCTCTGCCAGCGGAGGCTCTGAGAGGGTGAAAAGGGCAGAAGTGGAGCCTGCAGCTGAACCTGTGTGCACGCCTGTGCGTGAGCATGAAGTGCTGTCCAGGGGGTCATAGGAGACAGGAAGTGAACCATAGCTAATAAGGGGCGAATATGCTCATGGGAAATATATCCTGTTGTATGTGTTTCTTAACCAGGAAGTGGGGCTGGAGAGATGGCTCAGTGGTTTTCCAGAGGACCCGGGTTCAATACCCAGCACCCACATGGCAGCTCACAACTGTCTATAACTCCAATTTCAGGAGACCTGACACCCATGGCAAAACACCAGTGTACATAAAATGGAAACAAATAAATTTTAAAATATATACTAGGAAGTAAAGCAGAGATAGAAATGAGGTATAGGAAGGAAATGGACTCAGGAAGTGATGTCCAGAACAGGAAGTAGAAATAGCACCAGAAAGGAGGATACAGGGTAGTATAGGGCAGGAAACAGGTTAGAGAGGGAAGCAGCAAGAAAATGAGGCACTTCACAGGGGCGGGGAGTCAGGAGGCAGCGAAGCCTGAGTCAGCAGCTGTGCGGATCCAGAAGACCTGAGCCGCACTGACTGGAAAGGGTGTCCGTGCGCTCACGCCTCAGATAGTAGCAGCACATGTTCCGAGTGCTGTGTGCTCATACATGGCTCACAGAGCCCTAGGTGGTGCGAGCCCACACGGCTACGCTGTGCAGTATTTATAAATGAAGCAGCCTGTCCTGTTACAGCCTGATAAATGAAACAAAAGATTTAGTCAAAAGCAAGAGCCACAGTAAGCACAGGTGGACAAGGGCCGCTGTACAGGAAACTCTCCCTTAAGGTAACTGGTAGGGTAGACTTTGGGAGAGTTGAAACACTTAGCATAGTCCTGTCATAGGAAAAGACTTTGCACGCACGTGCCTCTGGGATCAGTCCCCAACCCGAAAAACAGAGAAGATAGAAAGAAAATAAACATGCACGACATACTCACAACACGTGTCCTGCACGTGAACAGGGTGCTGCATTCCTACGTGGCTGGCTGGACAGTTGGTCTGTTTATACCAGCATTATCCTAGACACGTGACTGGTGTGACATGTTGCCCAGAAGGTAGTCACCAACTTCCCTAAATGACCAAAATTTTATTATTATGTGTAATTACAGCACATGTCTGTAATGACAGTGGAGGACCTTATATATGCAGGAGTCAACAAAGATGGAAAGTGGCTAGGAAATCAATGTCATTCCTGACCGGAAAACATAGGTTGGGTGGGGATGGGGTGGCTGGAGACACAGCAAGCGTGAGAACTCAAGTTCAAATCCCCATCACCCAAGTAAAAGCCACAAGCAGTGGCCCTTGTGTTATTACAGTACTGGGGAGGCAGAGATGGGATCCAGGGGCTCATTGCCACTCAGCCTAAACTAATGGATGAGATCCAAATTTAGTGAAAAACCCTGACCTGTAAAAGAAGGAGAAGGGGACCTCGAGAGATAGTCCAGCAGGTAAGAGCACTCTCTGCTCTTAGAGAGGACCAAAGTTCAGTTCCCAACACTCAAATCAGGCTACACCGTCTCCTGCAACTCCAGCTCCAGGGTCTCCAGTGCCCTCTTCTGGCCTAGGCAGGTACACACGTGCGCGCGCGCACACACATGCACAAATAAAAATAAAATAAAGCTTTAGAAATTCCTTTAAGCTGGGCGGTGGTGGTGCATGCTTTTAATCTCATTACTTGAGAGGCAGAGGCAGGCAGATCTCTGTGAGTTTGAGGCCAGCCTGGTCTACAAAGTGAGTTCCAAGACAGCCAGGGTTATACAGAGAAACCCTGTTTCAGTAGGGAAAAAAAAAAAAAGAAAAGAAAAGAAAGAAATTCCTTTAAAAAATAAGTAAGAAAGCTGAGGGTTGTGACACAACCTTTAGTCCCCACACTTGGGAGTGAGTTCCAGGCACCTTTGGCCTCCACACACATGCACGCACACTGTTCACACACTCACATGAATATGTATTTGCACTATGCGTACAGAAAGCATAAATGCACATGTGTGCGCATTCACACTTAGCGGAGATAAGAAAGGTGGCTGCCCAGAGAGTGGACTTTTGTTCTGGTTAACAGGAAGTGTGTGTGTCTTCCTGTCTTCTGGGAAGTAGAAGGAGAGGCCTCAGCCTGGAAGAGACAGACAGGCTGAAGGCAGGTGGACAGCTGAAGCTACAAATTGCTTCAGGTTGACCAGTCCTCCTCTTTGTTCCTCAGGCCCTGAGAAGCTGCCATCCCTGGATCACCGGGACTCCCCTCGACACCGAGGCCCCACCTCAGCTAGGCCTAAAATGCTGGTTATCAGTGGTGGTGACGGCTATGAGGACTTCCGACTCAGCAGCGGAGGTGGTACCAGTAGTGAGACTGTGGGCCGAGACGACAGCACAAACCACCTCCTCCTATGGAGGGTGTGAGCATGCCCGCTGCAGCCCAGCACATGCCTGTCCACCTGCCCGCAGCCTGCCTGTTTTCCCAGGCCATATGCAGCCCTTGAGCAGAGTGTCCAAGCAGGGGCACGCCGTGTGGGCACTCTCTCATCTTTGTGGAAACATTCCTGGTGGAATACTGACAGCCAGGCCGAGGCCTCCGCTGACTGCTGGAACCAGGGTGGAGATGTGGGGGCTCCCCAGGACCTTTGTGCCCGGAGCTTCTACCAAAGACATAGCTGGGCCTGGACCCCACTGGGCTGGGAAGGCCATGTGCAATATGTGGAGGGATTTCTGGGGCCGTGGGGAAGCTAAGTGACAGCATCCTTTCCTGTGTACAGTATTTATGTTACTTTTTAGATGAATACTTTCCAAAGCACTTATTTATGCAGTAACCTGGGCCGGGCGTGATGTGAGGAACCGACAGGATGATAAAAGTCTGTTCTTGTGCGAGAGACCACCCTGGAACCCTGACCAAACCCATCCATCACACACTCACACACACACACACACACACACACACTCACACACGCACACACACACACTCACACACACTCACACACGCACACACGCACTCACACACTCACTCACACACTCACACACACACTCACACACGCACACACACACACACACTCACACACTCACACACACACTCACACACACTCTGCATGTTCAGGGCACTAAGACATGTCTGTTAAGATAAACTCCAGCCCTCCCTGACAGGGCTGCCCATCCTAACGCAGAAGCAGTTTGCTCAAGTGCCCTCAGACATACAGACAAGATGGCCGGGGGCTGTAACTCTCACTGGGCAGCTTCCCAGCTTTAGCACTTCCAAGCTGTTGGTGGTGCCTAAGGTTCCTTAACTTGGGAACATTAGTGGATCTGGGACAGGGCTTTCTCAGGTAAGAGAAAGGGCCCTTCCCTCCTCACAACTGGCCCTAGCCCAGCTCCTGCCTCCCCATGTCTTATGCACTGTCACAGTGGTCACCTTGGGAGTGGACCTATGGGTCTCCTTTCTCTGACCACTGAATTCTAAACGCCCCATCCTGCCAGGACCAGCCCCTTTAGGAAGAACCCCCTGCCAGTGTTGAGGGACTAGACACAGCCTTTTTAACTGGGAAAGCTTCCGCTTTGGGGCAGTCTCTCCCTCACCTCCAGGCTGCAGGGAGCCACCCTGCCCCTCAGCCCCTTGCTTCAGCTACAACTCCAGAGGTCTGGTTTCAGAGAGGGTTGGTTTGTTCTGTTCGGTTTTGTTTTTCTTTGGGGTGGGTGGGTCATTGCGGTCTTAGAGTATGTTTCTCTGTTACCAAACAGCCATGTATTAACTCTCCTCAGATGATGAAATTTAAAGTCAATAAATAGAAACACCAAATGATGGGTTCCCCTTGGCCTTGGGCCCTAAGGACCTACTGCCAGCACCCTCCGGGCTCTGTCTCCCCAAGGCTTCCCGATTCTGACTCACTTAGACTGAAGGAGCAGAAGAAAAGTGCTGGGGTCATAGGGTTAACACTGGCCTGCTGTTTTCATGAGCAGGTAACTGCGCCTGTCTGGGCCTTAGTTTCAGAAGAGGAAAGAATTTTGAATGTTAGAATTACCTACAGATCGTACACATCAATAGTGTATCAATCAGAACTTCGAAGTCAGTCTAGAGCGAGGCTTGGGAATCAGAAGCAGTTGTGCTACAATCAAGGAGCCAGGGCAGTAGAGGTTCTGTCTAAGGCTCCTGTGAAGCAGAACTAGATTGGTCCAGAGAGGTGTGCCGTTAAACCAGACTGCAAAGAATGCAAGCGCCCAGCGGCATGGGACAAGGAGCCCCTCGCACCGTGGTGGTCCTCCCAACAACAGAAAGGTCATGCCTCATCTCCGTTTTGTTGATCCAAATGACTTCCTTCAAAAAACATAGTTTCTGGAACTAGAACAATAATAGTTTAGTGGCTAAGAGCAACGACTGTACTTCCAGAGGACCAAGGTTCAATCCCCAGCACCTACATGGCCACTCACAAACATCTCTAACTGCAGTCCCATGGGATCAGATGCCTTCTGGTCTCTAGGGCCACTGCATGCATGCACATGGCCACAGACCTACATGCGGGCAAAACATTCATATACACAGCATAATAAATTTCTAAAAAACAACAACAGCAGCAACAACTAAGTTTCTGGTCTGAAAGGGTTGACAGACTGTATTATTGGCATGTGGGAAGGCTGAGGCAAGATGATCTTGAATTCAAAACCAGCTTGGACCAGGTATTGATGGCACATGCTTATAGTCCCAGCACCAGGGAGTTGGTGGCAACTGGATCTTTGTGAATTTTTTTTTCTTTTTTGGTTTTTCAAGACAGGGTTTCTCTGTAGCTTTGGAGCCTGTCCTGGAGCTCGCTCTTGTAGACCAGGCTGGCCTCAATCTCACAAAGATCTGCCTGCCTCTGCCCACTGAGTGCTGGGATTAAAGGCGTGCACCACCACCACCTGGCTAAATTCTGTGAATTGAAAGCCAGCCTGGTCTACCTAGCAAGTTAGCGCTACATAGTGAGACACCCCTCCCATCTCAAAACAAAACAACTTGGTCTATGTGGCAAGATCTTGCTCCCCCCTGTACCCCCAAAAAAGGAAAAGAAAAGGGGGAAAGTGTAGGTGTGTGTTTTGCAACTCACACACACCCCTCAAGGGTCTGTTGGGTCTCCAACACATGTATAGGATATCCTGTTAGCAGCGTTTTAGCGAGGAGAGGATCCTACTCGTGGATTCAAGATGAAGGAACGCAGACTGGAACTGAACAGATTCTGTGTGGAATCTTGACTGCCTCTCACCAACCATGTGACCAAGCCACATTATTTCCTTCTTGGAAAAAGGGTCTGATGGTCTTTTCTTCCCTACAGGATGTTTGGTACATAGAGTGTTTGGAATGCAAGGCTCACTCTGGGGCTAAAATCAAAAGCGTGCCTGCTACTAGAGACCTGGGCTGTCAGTCACAGGGCCCAGTGATCTAGACTTCGAAGGCTCCTCCCTCCGTGCCGCTGTCCGTGGCTATCAGCTGTTTCTGCCGCCCTTGACAGAGGCGTGGCTGGGTCCGCACCGCCTTCCCAGTGTAAGCACTCCTGTAGGAACAGAGCTGGCCCATTGCCCTGCCGCCGTTAGAAGACCACCTCCCAGGGCGTGGGCTGGCTGGATGATAAGTACCTTTTGGGTCAGGCTCTTAGCCTGGGCCACTTTGCTCTGAATAGAGAAATCCTGAGGGACCAGGCCTTAGGTTCACCCTGGGGAGGCTCCTGGAAGGATTGCCTCACCTAAAACATGGTTTACAACCTGGGCTGTTCATTATAGTTCACTGGGGGCACAGGCCCATGGAAGGCCAATTAAATGAGAACCTTAGATAGGACCCAGGTATCAGTATTTTTATTGAAAACCACTGACCGTCTGGGCTGTGGTGGTGCACACCTTTAATCCCAGCACTCCGGAGGCAGAGGCAGGAACTCTTTGAGTTTCAAGGCCAGCCTGGTCTACAAGAGCTAGCTCCAGGACAGGCTCCACAGCCACAGAGGAACCCTGTCTCAAAAAACAAAACAAACAAAAAAAGGTACAGCTCAGCAGATGTATGTAAAGGCCAAGAGGCATCCATCAACCCACAGCTCCCCTTACAATCCTAGCCTCTCAGGCTTGAGACACACGGAGTATGTGTTTCCCAGACATAGAGAACTGCCTTAAAGTGCAGGCTACGGGTGAGAGGAAGGTGTACCAGGGTTTGATGGAGGAAAAATGGGCGCGCTAGACAGACGCTCTGAGAGCAGAAGGTGTTCCCGGTCTCACACAAGCCTACCATGGCACTCGCCATCAATAAGTGTTCAATAAATGTTGATTTATGGTCAATGAAATAAATGTTGGAGAATCCAGTTGAGACACAGCTGTAAGTCTTTTTGCTTTTTGAGATGGGGTCTGTAGCTGAGGATGACCTTGAACTTCTGACCCTCGTGCCACTAACTCCTGAATGCTGGGATTTGAAGTGTGTGCTACTTTTATACAATGCTGGGAATCGCTCGGCAAGCATCCCTGAGCTGCATGTAGGTCTCGCCTACAAGAGAACAGTAAACCCAGTTTCCTTCTGCTGCTGGCTGCAAGCCACAGCTGGGCTCCCTAATCCTTAGTGGTCTCAGAAGGTTGTGGCCACAATTTGCTTTTCTGTTGAGGAAATTCAGTGTCTTCCTCAGGAGGCAGAACTGGATTTGCTCTGCTCAGGTCTTGACACTGCGTGGGAGATGGAGGTAGCCACACAGGGTAGCTGGAGTGAGTGGAGCTGGTCAGAAAAGTCAGGAAATGTCTTTTAGGACCGGAGGAAGCAGAAGGCTAGATTAGCTAGCCTTGGTCTCAGTCTTGGAGCTAGCCTCAGCATACTGAGAGAGCTTGGTAGGAGAGCAGAAAGTGGTCAAGGGCCCTGTCTTAGTCCTGAGCTGAACCTGAGGAGGGCATGGGGTTCCCAAGGATCAGAAAGCAAGCTCCAGCCCCAGCCTCTGCTTACTGGAACCTGGAGGCAAATTCTTGCTCTTGTGCACCCCACTGACCTTCACATCTTTGCATGCTTGCCCTTCTTAAGCCACAACCTGGTCGCAGGAAGTGGCGAGGGGAAATGCTATTTTGGGCCCAATTATGGCCAATGAGAAGCCTTGATGGGCAAGGCAAGTAGACAGGTATCCAAGGCTGGACAGGAGTTGACCGCAGGGCAGACTGGAGGAGGCAAGGGAGCAGGTTTCGAGACAAGCGCAGGCAGAGCTGTGCTTTGGGAAGTGCCCAAAGCAAATACTGAACCAGAGAAGGGGAAGAGAGGAGCAGACCTGGGCTCCAGATCCCAGTGGGACTCTTGACCTGATGTGCCTGACATGAACCTCTGCAGATAGCAGACTCACCTGCTTAAGGCTACCCAGCCTGTCACTGATACAACTATGACTTGACCTTTATCTGTGTGACACCAAAGCATGTATTTTTGAACTTCCCTTAAGTCCTTCCTCTGGGCTGCAAATCCTCAAACATTTCAGCACAGGCGCCTCCTTCCTTGGCATGGCCCTGTACCTCATTACCTGTTCATGTAACCTTGACCTGTTCATGTAACTGGGCTACCTAGTCTGACCTAGATCGACCTCACCTCACCAACACCGCTGTCCTCAGTCAGTCCAGAGTTCCAAATTCCTCTCAGACCCCACCCCACCCCCAAGGGACAAAGAAGCTCTTACCTTTTCCTTCCTGAGCACAGAGTGGGCCAGTAGGGCTCCAAACTGTTCCTCTGAGGGAGGGAGGGAGTTGGTGAGGCCAGAGTCAGGGTACAATCCCACCAGTGGGATTCCAGACCTAGCCTGAGGTCTAGCCTTTAATGTAGGCTGAATCAAGTGAGTTCTCAGACCCAGACACCCCCAGCTTAGTACCTGCCCAGTGCTGGGTCCTGGCATGCCCTAGCTCCAGTTCTAACTTGGTCTAAGCCCCTCCCATTGATGTAGGCCACACCCACAGGATCTAAAGCATGCCAGGTGAGCTAGGACGAGGCCTACTGAGGTTTTTCTTCCAGCAAAACATTGAAACTTAAGCCTGGGTGCTGGAGCGATGGCACAGCAGTTAAAGCATTGAGTGTTCTTCCTGAGTTCAATTCCAGCACCTACATGGCTCACAACAGTCTAAAACTAACTGTAGTTCCATGGCCCCATGGGATCTAATTCTCTCTTCTGGTGTGTATATGGACATGCAGACAAAGCATCCATATACATAAATAAATTTTATTTTAATTGTTTTGAGATGGGGTTTCTCTGTGTAGCCCTGGCTGTCACTGAGGTCACTCTGTAGACCAGGCTGACCTCAAACTCAGGGATCTGCCTGCCTCTGCCTCTGGAGTGATTAAAGGCATGTGCCACTGATGTATGCTGTGAATACCATTGGTTAATAAAGAAACTGCCTTGGCCTGTGATAGGGCAGAGTAAGCTAAACTGAATGCTGGGAGGAAGAAGGCAGAGTCAAGAGAAACCATGTAGCCCTGCCAGAGATAGCCACAGCCTCGTGGCAATACACAGATTAATGGAGATGGATTAATTTAAGATATGAGTTAGCCAGAAATACACTTAAGCTATGGGCCAAGCAATGATTTAATTAACACAGTTTCTGTGTGGTTATTTCAGGAGTCTGGGTGGCCAAGCAGCTTCCTACAATATGTCTCTACTGCCGGAAATAAATAAATAGACAGACAGACAGATGAATGTAGATAGATAGATAGAGATTTCTTTTTTTAAAGATTTATTTATTATATATACTGTGTTCTGTCTGTATGCTAGAAGGGGGCCCCAGATCTCATTATGGATGGTTGTGAGCCACCATATGGTTGCTGGGAATTGAACTCAGAACCTTTGGAAGAGCAGACAGTGCTCTTGACCTCTAAGCCTCTCCAGCCCCCCAGATTTCTTTTAAAGAAAATTTAAGCCTGAAATCTGTAACTTTAGTGGTAGCCTTTGGTATCCATGAGTTCTGGATCTTCCGAATTAACAAACTATAGATGGAAATTTTATTTATTATTATTATTTTGTTTTTTTGAGAGAGGGTCTTTCTATGTAGCTCTGACTGTCCTAAAACTCACTACGTACACCAGGCTGAGTTTGAACTCACAAAGATCCTCCTGCCTCTGCCTCTTGAGTGCTGAGATTAAAGGAAAATTTAGACTTACAATAGTTGTATCTGTCCTGAGTAGGTCCAAATTTCGCTGGTCATTATTCACCAAATAATATAACATTTTCTTGTGTTGGGTATTACAAGTAATCTAAAAAAAGAATTTAAAGTATAAGATTGCATGGGCTACAAACAAATATTCTATGCTTTTTGTTTGTTTGTTTGTTTTTTGTTTTTGTTTTTTCGAGACAGGGTTTCTCTGTGGTTTTGGAACCTGTCCTGGAACTAGCACTTGTAGACCAGGCTGGTCTCGAACTCACAGAGGTCCGCCTGCCTCTGCCTCCCGAGTGCTGGGATTAAAGGCGTGCACCACCACCGCCCAGCCTCTTCTATGCATTTTATACAAGGAACTTGAATATCTGCAGTGTTTGCTACCCGTAGAGTTCTGGAACTAACAGGAATAGCAGACAGTACTTCCAGCCTGGGTTTCCAGAATAGCCACCAGGGGGCACCTGCAGCCACCTGTCTAAAGATTTCTCAAAACAACAGAATCCTGGTCACTCTGAAAGAGTGATATAGGATTTCTACCTCAGCAGGCCTGGCAGGGACTTGCCTGTGGGTCTCAGTAAAAACTCATTCCAACCTACTAAGGTCTTATGCTGCAGTACCTACCATGGAGTGCTGGAGCCTGGCCTTCACCAGTTGCACTGTGAACAGCTTAACACAAGACAGTCTCTGAGGCACTCAAGAGTGAGTACCAAGATTCTGTGAAGTCACCTGAGATACCAGGATGATTCTGAGTATCTTCTGGAGCCCAGCGACTCTCTGAGTGCCATAAAAAGCTAGCCCCAGTTGTGTGGTTGTCACCTTCTTTCTGTCTCCCAGCAGCAGAGCTGCTCCAGAACTTGATAGTCTCAGTCAGCTGGACAAGTGTAACAGTAAAACTAAAATGCTGCAGTTTCCTGGAGGGGTGCAGCGGGCAGCGGGCCGTGAGACCACAATCACAGTGGACAGTGGGCAGTGGGCAGCCAGTCCCAGGCAGGGGGCCGCATGGTGGGTGAGACACCTTGGTGGGCCAGCCAGTACCACGAGGAGAGACAGATGGGCACGCCATCAGTTCTCTGAAGGTGACTGGTCCCGGGGAAGAAAGCCACGCAGTGGGCGAGAGACAGAGACATGGATAGGCTCACCATGCAGAGTCAGGATAGTTGGTGGGTTATGGAAAGGAAGGGGAGAAGGGGGGAGAGCAGTGAGAGAGGCAGAGGCAGAGAGAGAGAGAAACAAGGAAGGGACTCAGGCTGGAAGGGAAGATCAGCTTGCCTGAGAGGAGGAGGGGAGAGTGGGCATGGCTTGTCTCTTAAAGGGACAGAGAAGACCATCACAACAAGGAGTCAGCAAGTCCACTGGCAGTAAATAATAGTTAGGCTCCTTCCCAACTGAGATGCAGGAGTGGGACCCATGCACTCCCAGGAATCTGAGCTGTAAAGGTGGCCTCATCCATATAGAATGAGAGAGACCCCAGTTTTCAGAGAGCTGTTAGTAGAGTCAGATTAGCCATCAGACCCAAACCTCCATCCCTGTTTGAACTAGTTATTAAGTGGGACCTGAAATACCATCTTTTGGAATTTGAAAATTGGCATATAGAATGTCCTTATACCAAGAAAACATTTCAAAAAGGGTTGAGAGATGGCTCAGTTGGTAAACTGTGACCTGAGCACAATCCCCAGAACCCAAGTTAAAATAAAAATAATAGTAATAATAATGATAATAATAATAAGACTCAGGGTTAAGAACACTGACCTTTCCTCCAGAAGACCCAGATTCAATTCCCATACTGTACTGACAAGGACTTATACCATCATGTATAACTTGCTCTGGCCTCCTTGAGCACAAGGCATACGAGTGCCTATACACATAAAGTATAATAAAATAATTAAATCGAAATTTAGAAAGATGGGCATGGGGGCACACACCTTTATCCCAGCACTCAGGAGGCAGAGGCAGATGGGTCTCTGAATTTGAGGTCAGTCTGGTCTACATACATTGTTAGGGTTGCATAGAGGGACCATGTCTCAAAAAGAGAGAAAAGGGGACTGGAGAGACAACTAAGAAGTTAAGAGCACTGGCTGCTCTTCCAGAGGTCCTGAGTTCAATTCCCAGCAACCACATGGTGGCTCACAACCATCTGTAATGAGATCTGGTGCCCTTTCTGGCCTGTGGGCATGCATGCAGGCAGAACACTGTATACATAATAAATAATACATCTTTAAAAAGGAGAGAGAGAGAGAAGAAAAAATTTTCAGAAGTAGAGGACCCTGGGCACTCCACTGTTCCCCCCGGTGGGTTTCCTCCATGGACTGTGATGTAGGGTCCTAGCTTAGCCCCTGTCCCTAGATTTGGGGGGCATAATTGACATTGAATAGGCTAGGATCTTTTTTTTTTTTTCTTCTAAGACAGGATCTCACTCTGTAACCCTGGCTAGATTGCAACTCACTATCTAGACCAGGCTGTGCCAGAACTCACA